>NC_071525.1:8793173-9100576 GCF_027887155.1 Malaclemys terrapin pileata
AATGGGCCTGAGCAAAACATTCCTGACTCTCTCGCCAAGCAGTCTGCCTGACTGCTGGGGCCTTGGAAATCCAGATCTTAATTTAATAACAAATAACAACCCCTAGCTAGCTCTTATCTAGGGCTTTTCATCAGTAGAGCTTGATAAAGGAAGAGCAGTATTGTTATCCCCATTTTACAGATGGGGAAACTGAGGCACGGAGCGACGAAGGGATTTTCCCAAGGACACCTAGCAGGCCTGTAGCAGATCAGGGAAGAGAAACCAAGTGTCCTGATTCCCACTCCAGTACTCTGTGCATTAGGCCACACTGCCAATCTTGCAGCTTCAGTCCCCAGAATAAATAAATACGCTAATTAATGAATTGAACTGATTCAAAGGGTCATAGTTCAATGTGGGCTTTAGGCTGAGGTTGGATTTTATTTGACCCGATCCTTATGGCATACAGTCTTCTCAGAACCACGTCGCTTGCTGTCAAATGGATCTAACGCACCTGCCGTTCCTTAGCAGCAGCGCCTCGTCCTCCGGGATGTAGTTTGCCAGAAGATCTGCAACTCTTCTTTTCTGAATAAATGACCAGGCCACGTTACAGAGGAATCAATCTCTCTGGTGTAGGCAGTAGAGCAACTGGCATCAGTGTGGCCATAGATGAATAATAACAACAATCTCTGGCTTTTATCTAGCGCTTTTCATCCGTGGGTCTCTGAGCGCTTTACAAAGGAGGCTGGTAGCATTATCATCATTTTACAGATGTGGAAACTGAGGCACAGAGCAGGGCAGTGACTTGCCCAAGGTCATCCAGCACTGCGGGCCAGTGGCAATGCTGGGAATAGAGCCCACAGCAGCAAGGATGAGGAGCGTGGGAGGCAGGAGCCAGAGGCCGAGAAGTGTTGGGGTGGTTGGAGAGTGACAGCACCAGGGGCCGAGGGATGTTGGGGGGGGGATCACCCTGGGATGGGAGAGTGGCAGAGAGTGTGTGTTGGGGGGAGCAGGGGAGTGACTCGGGGGTTGAGAGGGAAGCTTGGGGACTGCTGTGGGGCTGGGGGGCAGTGGGAGAGTTGGAGGCGCCAGGGGGCGGGGAGTTGAGGGGATTGCTCTGGGGATGGGGGTTTGGGGAGAGCTGGGGAGGGGTCGCGGGAGCTGGGAAGATTGGGGGGATCACTCTGGGGATGTGGGGAGCAGGGGGGCTGTGGGGGGACTGGGGAGGAGTCAGGAGGTCACTCTGGGAATGGGGGGCTAGGGGGAGTCGGGCAGGATCGCTCTGGGGATGTAAGGAGCAGGGTGTTTGGGGGGGCCTGAGGAGTCAGGGGGTCACTCTGGGAATGGGGGGCTAGGGGGAATCGGGCAGGATCGCTCTGGGGATGTGGGGAGTCGGGGGGCAGGCGGTTGTGGTGGGACTGAGGAGGAGTCAGGGGGTCGCTCTGGGGATGGGGGGCTAGGGGGAGTTGTGGGGCCAGGGTGCAGGGGAGTTGTGGGGGGGCTGAGGAGTCGGGGGGTCACTCTGGGAATGGGGGGCTAGGGGGAGTCGGGCAGGATCGCTCTGGGGATGTGGGGAGTCGGGGGGCAGGCGGTTGTGGTGGGACTGAGGAGGAGTCAGGGGGTCGCTCTGGGGATGGGGGGCTAGGGGGAGTTGTGGGGCCAGGGTGCAGGGGAGTTGTGGGGGGGCTGAGGAGTCGGGGGGTCACTCTGGGAATGGGGGGCTAGGGGGAGTCGGGCAGGATCGCTCTGGGGATGTGGGGAGTCGGGGGGGGGAGCCGGGGAGTTGTGGGGGGACTGAGGAGGAGTCGGGGGGGTCGGGCAGGATCGCTCTGGGGATGGGGGGAATCGGGGGGGGAGCCGGGGGTTGTGGGGGGACTGAGGAGTCGGGGGGGTCACTCTGGGGATGGGGGGAGTCGGGGGGCGTCGCTCTGGGCCCCGGAAGCGCCCCGGGCCCCGGGCAGCCCTGCGGAGCCGGGGTGTCCGACCCCACTGCTCAGCCCGGCCCGGCCCGCCCCGGCCGCTCACCTGCAGCACGTTCAGCTGGCCCGAGTCATCCCCCTCCCGCTTGAAGGACATGGCGGCGCTCCGCGCCCCCCGGCCGCGGTAACCATGGGAACTGAGGCCACACAGCACTTCCGGTTTGGTTCTCTTCCCGGACTACCCTTCCCAGCATGCCTCTGGGCGTTCCGCGCAGATAGGCCCCTTGGGCTAAAACGCCCATGATGCATTGAGACGGTTAGCGGAGGCGGGGCATGATGGGAAATGTAGTCCCGGATCCTGGCCCCTCTCCCCCTAGGCGAGGCTTGTGGCTGGGCTGGGCGGAACGTTCCCCGCTGTGCCACCTCTTTGGCCCCAGAGGGGCGGAGCCTGGTTATGGGGTGGGGGGAACTACCAGGAATCCTGCGGGGCAGGCAACGTGCCAGGGAGAGACTACATGTCCCAGAGGCCTTTGCGCGGGGTGGGAAGGAAGGGGGCTGGCGCCGCTCTGCTCAGCTGTTCGGGGCCGGCTGAGCGACGCAACTGGCTGCGTGTTGCGGACACTGGCTGCTCTGCAGGGGAGCGGCTGCTGGAGGGTGGCTGGGGCCGTGGGAGCGGCGGGGTTCCTGGGGAGGGGGGAAATTGCCCCTTCCCCCGAGTAAAGAAGGAGCTGGGGAGGGGACAGAGAAAATTGAGGAGACCCCCCCTGTGTCCCTCTCTGGCGTAAGGGGTGAGCAGGAAATTGGGGGACCCCCCTTCCATCCCCTCCCCCACTTGTGCAGAGTGGGTTTTGCTGCGTGGGGAGGAAATTGGGGGCCCCCCTGCCTGTGCCCTGGAGTAAAGGCTGAGGGGAGTGGAGAACGAGCAGGAAAGCAGAGAGACCTTTGTGGGGGGCTCAGTGTGGGGGAGCCCTGGCCTGGCTGGGAGGCGCATTGTTTACTCTGCCCGAGGGGGGTCCTGCCATGAGCACCCCTCAGGAAAGCCCCTCCAGAGCCCAGGCACCTCTGCTGCCCGCACTGGTGCCCCACTGACTTGGGGGGAGGGATGGCCTCCCCATCCAGGCAGGGGTCCCCTGGAGGGGCTGGGCTGCTCTGCGGCAGCAAGACCCGGTCCTACGGCAGCCTCGTCAAGTCAATGTGCTCCCCGGTGAGGGAGAGGAGGGTGGAACATCGCCTGGAGCCGGGGGACACCTTGCAGGGGCTGGCGCTCAAGTATGGGGTCACGGTAGGTCTGCGCGGCAGCTCTCTATTGCGATCTGGGGGGGTGTAGGTAACCTGGCAGGAGGGACCCAGTGAGGTCCCACGGTTAGAGCAGGGGACAGCGTACCAGACTCCTGGCTTCTCTTCCTAGCTCTGACAGGGGACTGGGGTCTTGTGGATGGAGCAGGGACCTGGAAGCCAGGTCTCCTGGGTTCAGGGTGGATTTGATTTAAATTAAATTGATTTAAATCATTATTTAAGGTTTCAGAGTAGCAGCTGTGTTAGTCTGTATCCGCAAAAAGAACAGGAGTACTTGTGGCACCTTAGAGACTAACAAATTTATTAGAGCGTAAGCTTTCGAAGAAGTGGGCTGTAACCCACGAAAGCTGATGCTCAAATAAGTTTGTTAGTCTCTAAGGTGCCACAAGTACTCCTGTTCTTTTATCATTATTTAAATCACTAGTCAGGAAGACTTGATTTAATCATGGATTTCTACATAAAAGTGCATTCTTGTTGGTTGTTATAACCTTAAGACCTATTCTTCACAACTCCAAGATGGATGTAGGTTTCATTTTTAGAAGGTACACACTATACATTTTTAAAGTGATTTATTTCAAAAACTTTTCAGATGAGTTTTACAGCTATGTCAGAGAATGAATGACTGTTTGGTTATTTCATTTACCAAAGGTAACCGAAGCAGATATTTATGAAGTCATTAGGAGGTGAACTATCTCCAGTGCAACAGGTTAATCTTTAATATTTGGAGGATTTTCTTGCCATGTTGTATTAGGAGGAGAACATCACCAGACAGACATTTAAATTATTTTATTTAACTAAAACAATGTTATGTATTCTGGATTTTTTTCTTCAATAGCAAACATAATATTTTAACAAAACAAGCATATGAGTTTTTGAATTTAGTTAAACATTCAGTTTTTTTCAAAATAGGTTTGGTTTTGTTAAAATTGTTTTTAATTAAAATAGATAAATGAAATATTAAAAAAAAAAACAAAAACCAAAAATTAAATCGACTGTGTCAGCCAGGTCAACATGAGAAACTTAAAATTTTGGCTTTTGCAGCTAACTCAGTTGTCTTCACCTTCATTTTCCTGTTTGTTCATAACCTGGAAAAGAAAAACAAACTTTCCTGCTTTTTCAGGTACCAAACAATTTCTCAATTTGGAATGAATTAGTCCAAAGGAAGAAAATATTCTTTCTACACCGTCAGTCTCTGAATCCAAGTGCTTAAGTGACTTCCACCAGTTCACTGGTGTGACTTTCTTTAAAACGTCATCAGCAAACATATTTCTTGCATGGTTCTTATTCCCAAACTGGTTTCTTTTACGGCCTTCTGTCATTATAGGTTTTCCCTTCTAGTGAGAGACTGGTATGGTAGATCTCAAATCAATGAAGGCTACACTCAGAAAGACCTCAAGGCTTCTGGAATATGCGGCTCAAACAGTTTCACTTTTATTTGTACTGCCTGTCCCTCCTGTCTCATATTTATCTCCATACTTCTTCTCCTTGTCCAGATCTATTCCGCCCCCAACAATCTTCTATTCATTGAACTTTTTGAAACTTTGTACTTTTAGAGAGAGATAAGGGATTGACAAATTTGCAGAGGGACAATAGGGTTGAGGTCTGTTATTTCTCACCTCTATATATTATTTATTTATTTAAAAACATTTTTGCTGTTAACAAGCATGTTACCTCTGGGGAGACAAATCCACAGTTTGAGAACTGCAAAACTAAGCATCTCTGAGGGTATCTTCTAGACTGAGCACTGAGTCCCATTGGGTAGATAGAAAGATTAACCTAAATAATCTATACAGAAGCCCCTGGAATCCCATCAGATTGGGTTTCTAATCCATGAACTATTGGAACTCATTTACAAAACTTTTCTTAAACATGACATGAATATATTGTCTCATACTATAGAATTAGAATTTATAATCCCTATTCCATGATGAGATACCTTTGAGCTATAATGTATCTTAACAGGTTTTTTCCTCGAAAAGCATTTTATAAAAAAAAATCCGATTTAAATAAAAAAAAATCCAATCTTTTTGATTTAAAAAAAAAATTATTTTTATCCAGCCTGCCTGGGTTCTAGTCCCCACTCTGGGCCTCAGTTTCTCTATTACAAAAAACAAGCTATTGACCTATCTTTGGTAAAGCACTAGCTATCTGATAGGACTGGTGAATGCTCCCCAATCCACCAGCTCTCCAATTCCAAGCCCTCCTGAGGACGCTCTTAAGTAATCCCCTCAAGAAATGTGCAAAACAAGCAATTATAGCTGAAGAGTGAATCCTTCCCCTGGGTTTCCTAACGCGTCCTGGCTTCCCTTCTTCCCCTTGTCGGCCCTGAATCTGCAGCTTGGGTCCAGATTGATTTCCACCCCACAATTAGGGTGACCAGATGTCCCGATTTTATAGGGACAGTTCTGATTTTTAGGTCTTTTTCATATATAGGCTCCTATTACCCCCCACCCCCTGTCACACTTGCTGTCTGGTCACCCTACATTTTGTACAGTGCTTGGTGTGTCTTGAACGAGGAACTCTGCCGAAGCACTTAGCGTTACCGCTTTTTGGTTTTGTTTGCCGAGCATCTGGGGTGAAGCAGGGAGGGTCGTGTCATGAGCACCCCTAAGAAAAGGGGCACTGGCAGGAGTCACGCCTCCAGAGTCCAGGCACCTCTGATCCCCCTAGAGTGGGGACTCCTGGTTCTTGGCTGAGGCTACTGCAATACACGTAATGAATCCTAAGAATTGATACAGCTCCAGAGCAGAGCCAGGGGCTTGGCTGCGAAATCAAAGACACGGTCTCTGCCCCTAGGACTCTACAATCCAGCACTCTGATCATGGAACTCTGAGCGGGCACCCCACTGGTGTTCCTGGGCTGTGGGGGTATGGGTGGGTGCATGGGGAGGCTGAATGTCTGGAGTCTCATGCAGGATCAGGGCTGAGGGCTCTGACCCTGCACTTGCCGTCTCCTCTCGGTCCCCCGTGTGTGCGGCTGCCTCCCTGTGAGGCTGATGTGACCCTGGAAATGTGCACACACAGTCACGCCCTTTCTCATTTCCTGTTTTTGCAGCTCTGTGTTCCCGTGGCTCTCACGGGGGATCAGTTTCTGCTGCAGAAATCCCCCTGGTGGTTGGAGCCAAAGCCTGCCCCGGTATCACCTCTGGCCTGGGCCTGCATATGTGGTCAGGCAGCAGGAGGCTGTTGAGTGTCTCTGGGAGCGTAGCAGTTTGAATCTTGACAGGCCCTGCAGCCTGACAGCACCAGTTCAGTCTTCCCTATGACACATGCATGCTGCCCCCTGCTGGTGTGCTCCTGCCCTGCAGCCGGGAAAGCGGGGAGCTGTCTCTGGGGCTGCCAGCCAGGGGGGCCAGCTCATTTTGCAGGAACCCAATAAGCCGCCAGTCAGGCAGAAGGGAGGGTCTTTCAGGCTGTGGGGTGGAGTCGCGGCATGTGCCATGGTGATGGACTCCCAGCCTGTCTCCTTCATCCACCTCTGGCTGAGCATAGGAGACAGGTGGGGTGGACCAGCTAGCACACTTAACAATGGCATGTCTCTCTCCCGGCCAGTGGGACAGCACAGTCCTTGCCTGGCTGCATTGAACATCATCCTCCAGGGGCTTGGTCAGTTTCCCTCCCCTTCCCCCCCCCCCCCCCCCCGGCATTCAAGTTCCAGCAACGCCCTAACCCTTCTCCCTGCCAGCGTGAGCCCGGCACCCGCAGCCCAGATCACGTCATGCACACGCTTGCCCTCATTGCTCTGTTTGCCTACTGCTGTCCTCCACCCCAGAGGTGGCTGCATTTCGGTGGCGCCGTGATATTAGGTGTCCAGCCTGCAGTGAAGCTTTAGGGAACAAGCCCCAGATCAGAGGCGGCAGTTCTCTTGGTGTATAGAGATGGGGGTTGGTAACGTGTGTCCCGGGCCTGGAGGGGTTACAGGTGCTTGTGGTCTCTTCCCAGATGGAGCAGATCAAGCGGGTGAACCGGCTGTACACCAGTGACTCCATCTTCCTCAAGACGACACTGCACATCCCTGTCCTGGTGGAGCCCAAGCAGATGGCGAATGGTTTAAACCTGGAGGAAGAGGAAGAGGAGGCGGAGGAAGGAGCCAGGCGGCCCCCCACGGGAGAGGAGAAGCCGGTGCTGAAAAACGGCTCCATGACCAGCACAGGCACCACCCCCGGCCACGACCTCTCGGCCACGGATTTCTTAAGGAAGCTCGACTTGGAGATCAGCCTGTCCAAGAAGGCTGCGGTGAAGAAGCTGCGGGAGCGGGAGATCGCGTGAGTGCTACCTTGAGGTTACTGTAGCGCTAAGTAACTACCGTGGTGCCCGGGCTGTATCGATCCCCAGACCTACTGCTCTGACTCGTAGGCCCTGCCAACTGTGCTAAAGGAGAATCTCTGCTGGCTGCCCTTGGGTTAGTGCTTATATCCTCTGTGGGGCTGTTACAGGGCGAGGTGACCCCACAACTGCCTCCTGCAGGGGCTGCAGTGATGCCTGAGCACCCCCAGCTCAGGTTTTACGTGCCCCTTGGTGGGGAGGGAGAAATTAAAACCTCATTGGATCAGGCGCTGTGCTCGTCAAACTAAAAGAGCCCAGCGCCATGTCCTGCCCCATAGCCTGCTCCTCCCCCCTCCCCCCAAGAAACACACTTACCCGGGGGTCCCCAAGGCTGACGGGCGGTGCCCTGGCAGGGGGCTGTAGCGAAGGGAGCTCGGCCGGTGGTGAGAGAGTGAGGGGCCGTTCATTGCTGATGTGGCTCCCCCCCCTCCCCCCGCGTGACCAGGTGAGTACAGGTACCATTGGCGGCTGTGCGCAATGCTCATGGGGACCGGGAGGGGGGAATAGAGACGCGTGTGCGGTGGGGAGTTCTCTGAAGGCGACGAACAGCTGCACGCGGCAACGTGGACTCACACCGACACGTTTGCTTTGATGCTGTTTGCTCCCGGGGCCCCTCCTTCCCCTGCTTCATCTCCTAGCGGCGCTGTGCAGGCAAGAGATTAGAGCCAGGAAATGGTGTCCTGCCGGGCGCGTGTCGCTCGCTGCGGGGCGGGAAGGAATTCACGAGGGGTCCTGGGATGTTTCCTGGGTTCCTCCAGGGAAATGGCCGTTGGTCGCTGCTGGGGGAGGGGGAGATGCTGGGTTGGACGGGGCCTGGGTCCGATCCAGGCTGTCAGCACCTGCCTCCCTGTGGCTCGCGGGGCAGAGCTCCCTGTGCTGCTGGAAACGGGGATCAGTTACTTTCCTCCCTTCTGTGCCGTGCTGCAGGGGGGTTAAACAGCCAGCGCGTTAGCTCAGGGTGCAGCCAGAGGAGCCCGCGGCCACTGTCTACCCCCAGCCGGCTGCTGTACAGGGAATGCCCTTCTCCTGGCCTGGGAGTCTGACACAGCTGGGCCTCTGAGGACTGCCTTCGGGGAGCTGGCTGGGCTAAGGACCAGGCCACTGCTTGCCATTGACTAGTCTCTGAGGCCACTAGAGGGCGCTGTTGCCTGTGTTGAAGATCTCTGTGGTTCCTATCCCAGCCCTGCCCCCCAGCTTGGCTAGTGCCCCTCAATCCTGATCCATAGCCCCCTCCTACCCCAACTCTGGGCCCCCGGCCCCCCAGCTCGGCAAGTGCCCCATAATCCTGATGCGCAGCCCCCTCCTACACCAACTCTGGGCCCCCAGCCCCCCAGCTCGGCAAGTGCCCCTCAATCCTGACCCGCAGCCCCCTCCTACCCCAACTCTGGGCCTCTGCCCCCCCAGCTCGGCAAGTGCCCTTCAATCCTGATCCATAGCCCCCTCCTACCCCAACTCTGGGCCCTGGGACCCCAGCTTGGGCAGTGCCCCATAATCCTGACCTGCAGCCCCCTCCTACCCCAGCCCTGGGCTCATCCCCCAACCTCAGCTGTGCCAGTGCCCCTCACTCTCAGCCCACAGTCCCAGCCCATGGCATCCTCCCCCCAGCTCTGCTGATTCCCTCCAGCCCTAGGTTACTTTGTTGCTTTGAACAAAGATTCCCACAGGGATTATACAGGCCTCCCTCCGCCCTCCCCATCTGTACTGTCACCTCTGGGACCCCCCTACCCGCCCTGGCCCCATGTGTCTAAAGGGGGCTCTTCCCTGGATCCTTCCCAGCCCCAGCAGAGGGCGCTGTGCCAGTTCAGCCACCCCCGAGCAGGGCATGGCTGGGGGGATCCCTGAGCAGGGCGCGTCCGCAATGGCCACTCCCTGTCTGAGATCTAACCCCCTCCTGTCTCCCCGCAGAATCGCCAGGGCCGAGCTAGAAGCCAGCAGGACCGTCTCCTATCAGAACGAGCCCTCGCCTCACGCTCAGCAGCGCGCCCTGCTGGGCCCCGTGCCGCTCACCAAAACCACCCGGGCCGCCACGCTGCGGGACCAGGAGGACGAGATCTTCAAGCTCTGATGGGCGGAGCCTTTTTTTCCCCATGGACTCGCCTCTCCCCTCCTAGCCGGCGCGTCCAGCCACAGGGGGGTGGGGAGGGCAGCGCAGGGTTTGTGATGGCCCTGCCAGGGGGACCTGGACGGCGCTGAGGCCCTGATCCTGGCAGGAGCCTGCGGGAGTCCTCCGGCTGCCCCTGTCTTCACACCAATCTGCAGAGGGATGGGCTGGCTACAGAGGGAGCAGTGTATGGGGGACGTTCTGCGGTTGGGGGGCGGCGTGCACAGAGACGTGTTATGGGGTGACTGGTAGAGCGGCCCCTTGGGGCGGGGGAGTCTCAGCGACACGCTCTAATGCCCAGCGTTTTCTGCGCTGCTCTGCTCTTCGCTGGCCTTTCCCACAGCCGGGCTCTGAGCTCCCTGTCCCAGCGCGCCCGCCTCTTCCTGTCCCATCCCGTCAGGTCGCCATGTTCAGAGACAGCCCCGTTGCCTGCAACCCCTTTGGGTCTCCTTGGCTCCCCTGCTGAGACTTTAGGGAAAGGCCTCGGGATCAGGTCCTCAGCCCGGCCCCCCCAATCATCTACTGATGCCCCTCAATCCCAACCTGCAGCCCCCCTGCTCTTCCTGTTGTGGGACCTTGACCTGTTTCTAAATGAAACAAGCGCCTTCACAAGCCTGACGTCCTGGGGGGTGTCAGGACCCTCGGCAGCTGATCCCATAGGACGCCTGGCAGGCAAGAGTCATCATTGCCTGCAGCTCCCACTGCCAGCGAGCCCACGTGGGGTCGGGCTCTCGGGGCCAGCTCCCACACGGGAAAGGCTCAGCATCCGCTGTGCTGAAACCCAGTCCCTTGGGCCTGAGTTGAAATCTGCCCGAGTCTTTTCATTGACCTCTGGGGTGGGGCCTGGCATGGGGGCCGAGGGGGCAAATTCCATACGCTGCTTGGCTTCCTTCCCCTGAAAGCGATGGGCACAACCCCTCCCACCCCCGCTCCCCGTGGATCTGTCCCCCGAGTCTGTCAGAGCTACTCAACGACCTCTCACTGCCTAGGATTTCTCTTAGCCTGGTTCTGGGGGAGGGAGCCGGGGTCTGTCCCAGTTAGCCCAGCGGGGCCAGTCCAGCTCTGGGGGAGGAGCCAGGGTCTGTCCCTCCTTGTGTGCCATTAATCCAAGAGCTGACCAATCCTTTCTGCCTGTCTGGCCCCACTGGGGCTGTCTGGAGCCCCTGTGATACTAGCGCTGATGATCGCCTGTTAATTTGTCTCTTGGTTACTGGGCGTGAGGTGTGAGAGGGAAAACACCCAGCTTGACTCTCAGCTCCCAAGCTGATGTTTCAGGCCGGGGAGGGGGCGGAACGGGGGACAGATGACAGCTAGTGGCTTGTAAGTGGTGTTTGTGGGCCAGGGGTGAATGGAGGAACTCCCAGAACAGCCCCTCCTTGGAAGGCGTTAGCTGCTTGAGCCGAGCCAGAAGCCCCAGACTCTGAAGGGGGCAGGTAAGCCGGGCCCTGATTTCCCCGCTCAGCCGTATTGATTTGGAACCCTTTGCTGTCCATCACGGCCCAGCTCTGGAGAGGGAAACGGAGTTAAAAATAAAACCCTCCCTTGGGTTCCTCTTTAAAGCTTCCTCGCCGCCAAGAGGCCCAGATCCTCTTTTAATAACTCTGCCAGGTATTTGTTAGGCACAAGATTGAGATCGGCCGCCCGGCCAGCGGCGAAGGGACTTGCAAATAAAACTGTTCCATCCTGATTGCTCTTTGAACAAAACACACAACATGTCTCCGTGGTGATTCATGTCTGTTCCTCCCCTTTATTTCCCTGGTGAGGCACAAAGCAGGTTTGGGTCGGCTTTTGTACAGCAGTGGCAGTCAGCGGGGAGGGGCTCCAAAAATGGGTCAGATCCTGCTCCCGGAGCAGTCGCTGGATGTTTTGCCCTCCCTTGCAGTGTGTGGCCGGTATTGGCTGATATGTCATTTGTATTAGGCTCTTGATTGCAGTGAGTAAGGCCCACATGCCACCTGTGTTAGAGGGAAAGCTGTGTAGCCCAGGGTGGGGGCAGTGGCAGAGCTGTCTGGGGGGGCCCAGGGCTGGGATAGCAGCGGGGGTGGGGGGTGGGCTGTGCGTTGGGATTGAGGAGCAGGGCTCAAGGCTGGGATAGTGGGGGCTGGGGTGCAGCAGAGCAGTGGGGGGGCAGAGCCGGTGAGGGGTGGAGTGTGCCAGGGGCCTGCTGATGCACTGAGAAGGGGAGATTGATCAATCAGGCTTGCAGGGCGGGGAAAGCAGGACCAGCGCCTCCCCCTGGCTGAATCCTGAGCGGCTCTGGGCCTGTCCCTGTGGCGGCTGCCCGCTGTGCCAGCGTGTCCCATTGTGGTGCCGTTCGCCATCGCTGTAGTGAGCTGCCCGCGATGCCCCAGGCTGGCCTTGCCTGCAGTCCGCCTCTTCCTTGGAACTGTCCGAGTCCCGCGGGCATCGTTGCCAGCAGAGGTACTCTCTGTCCCTGGCCTCTGCCCAGTGCACCCGGCTTCTGCTAACCTGTGACGTTGCATCCCCGCCTGCAACAGGGCAACCGCAGGCTCCTCCGTCTGCTTCCTCCCTGCCTAGGGGGAGTGCCGGTTGGTGCTGGGGCTGGAGATCTCCGCATCCCTTGGGTGCCTGGGCAAACAGCCCTGCTCTGAACCCCCCCCCCCTTTTGTGCCATGGAGACCTGGGTGCTGCAAACCTGGCTGAGACCCGTCACCATTTCACGCAGCCCGCTGCACAGTAACGGCTTTTAATCATGAGGCTTTTGGGGCCATAGGCTCTTTAATGGCTGCAAGGAGCTGCCTTGAGAAAACCGGCACGTGTAGCAGCTCCTCACCAAGCACTGGGATCAGGGCTGATGTGGCTGGAAGAGTGCCCCCTACTGACCCACCAGTGCAAGCTGCTGGAGCACCTGGGAGGCGCTCTTCCAAATGCTGACCAGGTTGGGGCAGTACCTAAGCCTAATTACATTCCTCCTCTGATTAATTCCCACCTGTCAGGCTGTAGGGGGACCAGCACAGATGCTCATGGGCAGGGAAGGTTTTACTTTTGGGGTCTATTATCTTCCTTAGAAGGCAGCTCCTGGAATGTGGAGAAGCCAGCAGCTTCCCCCAGCTCGGGCGAATCGAACCTGTGACCCCTCCATCTTTAAATGCACCAGCCAAATTAAAACTGACAGCCAGGGGTTCCTGTAGGGAGGGTTGGGAGTGCTTTAATTTCCGGGGGCCAGAAAGCTTGTGGAACTTTGAGCAAGTGCAAAAACTTTGGGGAAGGGGGGGCATTTGCTTCCCCCCCATCCTCCATTAATTGATGCCACCAAGGCACCAATCAGCCTCTTACCCCAACCACGAGGGGGAGACAAAGCCATATGCTGGGTTAGTGCCAGGCCAGCAGCTGAGGGCTGGAGAGGGGCGGCGGGGGGGAACCCTGGGGTGTGTGGAGATCAGGCCAGGCTATCAGAGCGGGAAGGCGGCCTCATGCTCCCCTTGGACAGCTCTGGCTCTGGTCTCCCCTGCCTCCCCCTTCCTACACCGGGTGCTGTCTGACTTCGCAGGCTTGGGATGTGCACCGTCCAGCCACGTTCTCGGTGAGCTGGCAGCATCCAGCGTGGTAGCAAACCGCCCAGGGGAGGGTGGCTCTGAGGGCTGCATGCCCACCCTTTAACTATGCCCGTGACAGTTAGCATAGGTAGCCTTGTCTGCTGGTCTGTTCCCAACGCGCCCGCTCCGAGGAAGCTGCTGGTATCTTTGCTTGACCTCTGCAGCCCCTGGGTTCGCGCGGGCCGCAGTGGAAGGAGCCCAGCTGCTAAGGGGCCTCCTGGAGTCATGAATCACCCGCCTCCCTCCGACAGGCCATGGGAAACCCACCAATCTTCCAGCCCACCGTAGGCTGCCATGGCATTGGCCATAAACTGTGAGCCAAGGGATCACGGCGCTGGCGGGGATGAGGGGCTGGGGCAGGAGGGCAAACTGGCTAGGAAAGGCATGGGGGGGACCCTACCATTTGCCTGTGGGACCTTTGACGGAGTTTCTGACTCACGTGGGGTTCCCCCTTCTCACCCTGCTCATGGACTCACCCCTGTCTTTGGCAGCGTCAGCGGCTGGGCTCGGGGAGGGAAAGTCCTAAACTCTGCGTGGCTGAAGCTAAGCTCCCAAACCTGAGTATGATGCCGGGACAGAGCTCCACCGAGGGCAGCCCTGGGGACTAGACCTGACCGCTGGGGAACCATGTGGCAAGGACAGGGGTTTACGCCGGTGGCTGGTCCCTTCCCCTGGGCGTTGTGTTTATGTGCAATTGATGTATAAGCTCCGAATCTGTCACCCCCCTCTGTTTTGCTGGCTCGGTGGAGCCTCGTCTGATCCCTTTGGTCACGGGCAACCCCGCAATGGGGAGTGTTTGGGGGGGTCTTGATCTATTGCCTTCATCGGAGCTGAACCCAGCCCCACCTCCGCTGGCCTCACAAACTGAACCATCAAGGGGTAACTGCCCAGGCTGGCCCGGGTGCCCCCCCTGCAGCAGATCTCCCGCGCGACACGGCGAGGCGGGCGCAGCTTCTCCCCCTTAACGTGTTAGTAACAACGACAAGATGAGTGTGTACAAAAATTACCGTTCTGATGGGGAGAAAGAGTCGGGGGCGGGGGACCAATCCATGAGGGGGTGGAGAGGACTGGGGCGGATGCGGAGACCACAGATGGGCCTGAGTGCAACCAGGACACGCCTGAGTCTTGATTGTCCTGTTGGATCCTCCAGTTCTCCATCCCCTATAAACCTGAAGGTCCTTGCTCCTCGCCTAGGATTTCCATAGGTGCGTAAGGGAGTAAGGTGCTTCCAGGCCCCCAACTCCCATAATCCTTTGCTGGCTGAGAAGGAGGAGAAAGGCAAGGCCCCTTCCCACCCCGCTCACAGCTTCCCCTCCTCTATCAGCTTGTTCAAGCCCTGGCAGATCTTCTGCAGGTGGGGCCGGTAGGGCTCCCCGGGGCTGTAGAGCTGGCTGAGGAGGTCGCCGTTGGCGAAGTGGTCGAAGACGTGGCGGATGCGGCCGTGGGACTTGGCCGTCAGGTGCTTCTCCACCAGCTGCAGCAGCAAATCCCGGCAGTCCTGCAGCAGCTGGGTCAGCATGCCCGACTCGAAGGTGAACTCCACCTCGTAGAAGCTGACGGCCGTCATGGCGCCCTGGTGCAGCTTGCGTTTGAACTCCTCCGCCAGGCCCAGCTCGCCGGTGCTGAAGCGGTTGTTGCGGTACAGCACGCTGATCTTGACGGCCACCTTGATGAGGTTCTTGATGACCTTCTGGGCCTCGGACCGGTTCTGGGAGTGCAGCTTGGAGACCCGGTACAGCTCGTCCAGGATCTCGCTGCTGGTGTCGTCCAGGAATACGTTTGCCACCGACTTGCTGGCCATGTGGCTCAGGATCTTCTTCTCAGCCTGCAGGGCCAGGTTCCTGGAGCTGAACGTCTCCATTGTGGCTGCAGGGGGAGCAAAGAGACGCTGCTGTTACGGGGTGTGGGGATGACAGAGGGCTTTGTGGTAAAGGCTAGGGGTTGGGACTCAGCAGAGCTAACGTTGAGTCCTAGCCCTGCCCCGGGCATCTTCCTGTATTTATATGAGGAACTACAGAAGGGAAGTGGATAAATTGGGGAGAGTCCAGCAGAGGGCAACTAAAATGATTAGGGGGCCGGGGCACATGACTTACAAGGAGAGGCTGAGGGAACTGGGCTTGTTTAGTCGGCAGAAGAGCAGAGTGAGGGGGGGATTTGATAGCTGCTTTCAACTACCTGAAGGGGGGGTTCCAAAGAGGATGGAGCTCGGCTGTTCTCAGTGGCGGCAGATGACAGAACAAGGAGCAATGGTCTCAAGTTGCAGTGGGGGTGGTCTAGGTTGGATATTAGGAAACACTATTTCACTAGGAGGGTGGTGAAGCACTGGAATGGGTTCCCTAGGGAGGTGGTGGAATCTCCATCCTTAGAGGTTTTTAAGGTCAGGCTTGACAAAGCCCTGGCTGGGATGATTTAGTCGGGGATTGGTCCTGCTTTGAGTAGGGGGTTGGACTAGACGACCTCCTGAGGTCTCTTCCAACCCTGATATTCTCTGATTCTATGAGTGTAACGTGCTGTAGCGCTGATCTGGGGGTGTGATGCCCCTTCTTTCCACTGGCCTGAGCGCCTCCTTGAGGGGACGGCTTCTCTGCCCCAAGTGCTCTGGAGGGCTCCCCTCCATGGCCTCACCTGGCCTGCTGAGCGTCAGAGCGCTGACTGCATGACCCCAAGGGAGTATCAGCAGTACTAACTGTGTTCACCTTACTGTGGGCTAGGGGCTAATTACCTAGACTGGAATATAGGAGACCTGAGTGCTATCCCATGCCCTATGCTGATCTGTGGGTGATTCTCTCCTTTCTCTGTGCCTCAGTTTCTCCATCTTTGAGCAGGGGGTTGGACTAGATGACCTCTTGAGGTCCCTTCCAACCCGATATTCTATGGGGCTGCTGCTGTCCTCTGTTAAGGGCTAGGGAATTTTTGTTACCATCATTCCTTCTCCAGTGACCCCCCCCCCCCATCACTCAGCAAATATCTGCGCTCTGTGTGTCTTGTGGACCCCTTTACAGACGGTGATTTGGGGTCATGGCAGACAGCCCCGCTCCTCTAGTGCCCTCTGCATCCCACCCCATTGCAGTTAGCAGCACCGTGTTCTTTTTCTGCCATTGCTCCGGAGCCGGACGTGCCCCAGATGGCAGGGGCTGGAGGGGAGGGGGATGTGGATCAAACCGTCCCAGTGCAGCCCCAGCGGAGGGCACATCACTTGCAATTCTCACCTGGGGCTCGTGGACGTTTCTGACTTTTAGCAAAGCACCGATGAGACACGGGCACCCCAATGCAAAACTGCTCCGGGGAGAGGCCGTGCTACGTTCCCTGCGTGCAGACGTCCTGCCTGGCTCTGCAGCTCCATTAGCAGCAAATTTATTCCTGGCAAAATCAGAGGCCAGCGGGTGTTAATTCCCCTGGGTGCCAATTTACACCCGCTGGGGGTCTGGCTCAAAGACAGAGCAGGGCACAGCTTGGGCAGACCCAGGGCGCGGTTCCCCGCCATGCTGGCCCTGCTCAAGTCCTGCCGCCTTGTCTTGGAGGGAATGCCCTTGGAGCGTGGGCGTTCAGTGCTGGCTTGACCGGAGCGGGAGCAGTTCGGTGGGGTCCTCGAGGCTCAACGCTGCTAAACGGAGTTTTGCCCACTTCTCATTTTGGGGTTCATGGGGTTTACCCACTTCTCGTCTGGGGGCTGAAGCGCTGATTCGCTCCTCTGATAAGCCCAGCTTGGCTGCACGTCCCCCCACAGCTGACGTGCGTCTCCACCAGCTGGTCGTACTCAGCCACAGCCGAGGCACTGAAATCATGGCTTGCCAGTCTGCCGTGAGCCAGCCAGTGCTTGGCACGTGTGGATTGACTGGAGACATCTGCCGACCGTTACCCCCCGTGTTTCGGACAAGTTGACGTAATTTGCTAGACGAAACCCGTTCACCATCAGGGCATCTCTGCACCCCTTTGTGCCTCCGATGCCCCTGGAACACCTAAAAGGTGCGTTTACCCACTTCTTTTTTTTACCGCTGGGGCAATGAATGGCAGCTGTGCTGGATGACAGAGGCTTCTGAGGTGAGGGTTTGCCAGGAACTAGGCTGAGACCCACCAGCTTATGACACAGACGCCCTCTTTTGCACTGTCACATCGCAGCAGTGCCAGTCTAGTCACGAGATCCGCACTGGATGTACAGGCCTTTGGGGGTGTCAGAGTCCCGGTGTTAAATCCGGATCTCCCCTTCTGTGCGGTGCAAACCACTAACCCCACGCTGTGCCCCAGAGTAGCCTCGGCACGCCGTTATCAAAGCGCTCTACAAAGGAAGGGCAGTGTGGTTATCCCTGGTTTAGAGATGGGGAAACTGAGGCAGGTGGGGAAACTGAGGCAGATTGACTTGCTCCAGGTTATCCACCAGGCCACTGCCAGAGCTGGGAATAGAAAGCAGCTCTTGTGTGTCCCAGACTAGTGCTCTGTCCACAGATCAATGGTTAGACTGGTAATGACACAACATCCTGGACTCCGCAGTGGAAACCTGCCTAGGTTTAAAGTTCCTCTTGGACCATATTTGGCATTAGGCCTACAAAATACACGGACGTGGTGGGAGGGCATTGGGCCCATAATCCAGAGATGAATGGAGCAAACCATTCTTTGCTAGCTCCCGGCCCCCTTCCGAGATGAAGGATGGTCCAGTGGCGAGGACAGTAGCTTAGCAGCTCTGGGTTCAAGTCCCTCCTCTGCCACAAACTTCCAGGGTGAGCTTGGGCAAGTCACCGAACAGCTCAGATCCTCAGTTTCCCCATCAGCCCAATGGGGATAATTATCCTGCGTCACGGAGGTGTTGTGGGGAAAAATACATTACAGATGGTGAGGGGTTCAATAATAAGGTCAGGGGGCTAGCTAAGTCCATAGAAGACAGACAGAACACCTTGCCTCAGAAAAGCAGCAGCTGTTTAGATGGATAACAAAGAGCATCTGCAAATGTACCAGGCAAATTAAAACTAACAGCCAGGATTTTCTGTACTGAGGATTTGGAGTTTAATTTCTGGGGGGCCTGATTCTGAGAAAGCACTGAGCATGAGTCCCCCCCCAAATCCTGGTTCCTTAAGGGGTGACTTTAGCGCAAGTGTCGTGATATTTGGTATTTTTCTTCAAGCCCCAGCTCCCGGAATCCTGTGATTATACGAGAATCTCAGCTTTCGTTTAAAAACAAAGTAGGTTTCTAGCCCTTGTGGCTGCAGAGAAAAGCTGGATCCCCACCTCCAATGGGCCTCCCGGCTCTCGGCCAAAGAGCCTGGAGAAGGACATGCTGTGTGGCGGGACTGTGGTCTAGTGGTTGGAGCAGGATGCTTGGGTTCTAGTCCCAGCTCTGGGAAGGGAGTGGGGTCTAATGGTTAGAGCTGGGGAGGGGGCTGGGAGTCAGGATTCCTGGGTTCTATTCCTGCTCCCTAGCCCCGCACTGGGGTCAGCTGGTGATATCTCAGCCCCACAGCAGTGGCCCTAGTGCTGCTCTGCCTGGATTGTGACATGGCTGAATCAATCGGGCTGGGGGGAGGAAGAGGAGGGTGGATCGGCTAGAGGAAGGCTCCCGGTTAGTCTGCCTGCTGGGGAAGGGATGGGGGACAGTGCCCCTGCCAGTTTAACGGGGCCCTGGTGGATGGTATTGTTTGGATAATTGCAGATTCCTCCTTGAGGGAATTTGTGCTCGGTGTGAGGCCCCAGGCTGAGTCTGGCTGTCCCCAGCTGGAGTGGGGTCTGGGCAGCCAGGGTTCCCAGCAGCGCTGCTGGCTTTGTGTGTGATTGGAAGGGGAAGAAAGACCAGCTGCTGGACAGAGGGGACACATCCCATTATAAGCTGTGGGCAGGGCTGAAGCCAGAAAGGGCTGGAGATGAAAGCCCTGGTTGGCAGAGGAAGGGCGGGCTCGGCCTCTGCAGATCTTGGTTCTGTTTCTGGGTCGGCCCCGCTCTACCTGGGTGGGCAAATCAGACCATCTCTCTGTGCCTCAGTGCCCCGCCTGCAAAACAGGGCTCGGCTCCAGGTCTCATTTTGAAAGAGAACAGTGTCCCCTAGTGCCACACTGGGGTCCTCACCAACTGGGAAGGGAACGCCCCATACTGAGCCCCCAGCCTGCTCCATGCAGCACAGCGCCCCCTACCATCACACAGGGGTCAGCACCGACTGCAAATGGACAGCGCCCCCTATTAGAGCCCCCCGCTCCCTGCAGCACAGCGCCCCCTAGCACCGCACTGGGGTCAGCACCGACTGCAAATGGACAGCGCCCCCTATTGACTTCCCCCCTCTTTGCAGCACAGCGCCCCCTAGTGCTCGGGAGGATACATGCAGCAATGACTGCGGTGTTCAGCTGCAGTGGTGCTGGGGGCGGGGTAGGCACCTCTTTGCTTTAGGACCTGCAAGCAGGAGCGGGGGAAGGGAGCCTGAGAAAAGCAAACGCCCCAGCTCTGCAGACTCCAGCACATGTCGAATCCCACCCGTCCCCTTCTCCCCCCCATGTGAGGGAACCACAATCGCAGCCCCCTCCCCTATATAGCGCCCCATGAAACAGCCCCTCTCCAGTTTGGAGCCTTGATTCTCAGAGCTTCTTGGGTCACTGGGCACCTCTCTCCTGTAGGGCCCTTGGGAGTTCGGTGCCTGAATAGCTTTGAGACGCTGAGCCTCGATTCCTGCACTTGGGGCAGGGAGGCCTTTAATCCTCCTTTACGTTCCCCCTGGTCCAGGGCTGCCCAAGGCCCTTGTAAAGCAGGGCAGCCCCGGGGGAGCCCTGTCCTACTGCAAGGGGAGGGGAAAGCGACTGCCGGGGTGATACAGAGTTGGGAGGCTTTGCAAAGGGGATGGTGCAGCGATGCAGGAGTGGGCGGGGCTAATGCAGGGGGTTGGTGGCAATGGTGCTGCAGGGCTGGAGTGTCGGTGTGGATGGCATTGCAGGGGGATGGTGCAGTGTTGCAGGGGGTGGTGGAGTGTTACGGGGGAGGGGATGGTGCAGAATCAGGGGGCATTGCAGGGGGATGGTGAAGTGTTACGGGGGAGGGGGTGGTGCAGAATCAGGGGGCATTGCAGGGGGATGGTGCAGTGTTACGGGGGAGGGATGGTGCAGAATCAAGGGGCATTGCAGGGGATGGTGCAGTGTTATGGGGGAGGGGTGGTGCAGAATCGGGGCATTGCAGGAGGATGGTGCAGTAACAGGGGGCTGGTGTAGCTTGCAGGGCGTGGTGCAGGAGGATGGTGCAGCGTTGCAGGGGATGGGTGATGCAGTACCAGGGGATGGCACACCAGTGCAGGTGGGGGAGGAGGCAGGGGGCAGGCTCTGCATGCATCTTAACAGGCCGTTTCAGCAGCGCTGCCCACGCAACCTGTGTCTTTAGGCCTCTGGCTCTCCTGGCTTTGGCAAGGAGGGAAATTCCCAGCATGAGGCAGAGCTTGCAGGGAGGGAGCCGAGATTGTCACCCCCGGTGCCCCGAGGCGTCTCCATTTGTGCCACCAGTGGCTACGCTGGAGCGATACCTTCCCTCGTGCTTCTGGGCCAGCCGGACAGAGGCTGCCCGCCCCACCTCCCTTACTGCAAAGCTGCCAGGAAGTGCCTCTTACCGCAGAAGATACAGTAGTTGCAAAAATGAGCTTGAAACAAACACTTTCCCTTCCCCTATGTCTGAGACCGGCCACCTTGCGAGGAACTGGGCAATGAGACTCTAGATTTCTAAGACAGCAGCACGGGAAGGCCCCAACCATCCATTGTGCTTGGTGCTGGATAGACACAGCGCAAGAGACACTCCCTGCCCTGAACGGCTGGCAATTGAAATAGACCAGACAGCCGTGTTAGCCGAGTGGGGAAACCGAGGCACAGAGTGATTCTGTGATAGGTCCAAGGGCAGAGCAAGGCATTGCACCCTCTCGAGTGCCAGTGAGTGCACTACCAACACCGAGGCCAGCTTTCTGGGTGGGCTGGGAAGCGTAATTAATGTTGGCGAAGCTCTTTGAGATCCTTGGTTAGAGATTGTTAGAGAAGAAAGTTTCTCTCTCTCTCTGTCTCACGTGCACACAGCTTTACTTCCTGTTTTTCTCCTTTCCTCTTAGCATAACATCTGTGTCTCTTCCTGAGCCCGGGTCTGGTGCTTCCCAGAGAGGCCGGATTTGTCCAACCCCTGTTCCACCTTCCCCATTGTCCGTTCGATTAAGACGATGTCATGGGAGTGTAAAGGGGGAGGATGAACATCTTAGCACAGATGAGACCAGGAAATGGGAATTCTGGTAACAGGGGCCTTCCCTGGCTCTTGGCCAGGGTGGGGTGTGGGGGCCTTTAGGTTCAAATGGCTCTTTGTTCATTTAGTATTTCTTACTTTTATTTTATATTATTAGCCCAATTGAAAATGATCAAAAGATTTGAGCGCAGTCATCAGACTGAGGAGAAGATAGCGCTGAGATGCAACTCAGGCTCTGCCCATCAACCCCCAAGCTCCTCCCACAATCCTATGATCAACGGTGAAATAGTTATTATACACCACCATCATCAGGATGCAGTTAGCAAGCCACTGAGATAATGGAAGTAGCTCAGACTCCACTGACCAACCCCAAACTCTTACCACAGTTGCAAGGCAGCTGGATATTTTGGCTAAAAATGTGACCACCAGTGAAATAATTAACCACATTGACATTTAAATGATAATCATTAGGGTTCAGAGTTAACAAAGCTATTGCCATAAATGGGGTAGTTCAGACTGCACACACTAGCCCCAGGGTAACTGGATGCTTCCCTTAAAAGGTGCTCAGCAGTGAAATAGTTACCCATGGTGACACTGACCCTCTCATCATCATTATGGTTCAGAGTTAACAGAGTAATTTACATGAATGGGGGGAGCTCAGGCCAGCTCCACCCACCAGCCCCAAGCTCCTCCTGCAACCCCAAGCTTAGCCCACAGAAAGCAACTGGAGTTTTGCTGGCTAAAAAAGCAAACAACCTTAGCATTTGCACCTGCATTATTAGGGTTCAGAGTCAAAAACCTGCCGAGCTAAAGGGCTATCGCTCTCAGCTATCAATTCAGGCTGCCCTGTCTGCAGACTCAGGAAGGCAGCACTGCCTAGGGTCACCCTGGGGATGTGATGAAATTCTGTGCCCCTGGCTGCAGGTGCAGAGATCTCCACAGCTGCTTGGCTGCGCTTTGGCAGCAGCAAGATCCTCTGCGTGCCGAGTCAACCATCCACCCCGGGGTTTGGATAACAGTAGCTTTCATTAGGCTGGCTGAGGGACTGCACCTCATCCGGGGAGACTGGCAGCCCTGCCGAGCCGATGAGGCGGAGCGGTGCAGCCAGCCGTCGTGACAAATCACAGGGGAAGGGCAGACCCTTGCCGCGTGTCGCTCACCGGTGTAGCTGTCGGCGGCTGATCCGGTGAACCTGATCATTAGAGACAACTAGCTGCATGCGCCGGGCTGCTGCCTGATTCCGTCTGTTACTGGAGTCCTGCGTCCCATCTCCCACTCCGGCCCAGGCAAGGAAGGGGGCCTCCCGGCTCTCGGCCAAAGAGCCTGGAGAAGGACATGCTATATGGAGGGAGTGTGGTCTAGTGGTTGGAGCAGGACGCCTGGGTTCTAGTCCCAGCTCTGGGAAGGGAGCGGTTAGAGCGGGGAGGCTGGGAGTCAGGATTCCTGGGTTCTATTCCTGGCTCTGGGAAGGGAGTGGGGTCTAGTGGTTAGCGAAGGGGGCCTTAGGGGTCAGGACTCCTGGGTTCCATCCCTGGTTTGAGGAGGGGAATGGCGTCTACTGCTCACAGCGTAGGACCTGGGGTGTCAGGACGTCTGGGTTCTGTTCCCGGCTCTGCCACGGAGGGGCTGTGTGACCTCACACAGGCCACTGCCTTTCCGCTTGCCCTGGTTAAACTCCTGCCCTGTAGCACCGAAACGGCCCGGCAGCGCAGCCTGCTTAACTCAATCCTGCTGCCTGGTGATGCCTTCAGCAGATGCATCCTCTTCCCCCAGCCTCCAGAACCCCCTTCTGCTCCTGGAAGGATGCAGCCATTTGGGAGGAAGCTGGGGCGGCCAGACCAGGGGGCCTTGAGAAGTGGTTTGTTCCGGCGGAGGGGAATGCTAGCCCTGCAAGCTGGCTTGAGCTAAGGTGGGGAGGGACTGGGGGGGCTCCCAGGAATGGCAGGCTCTGTAAGCGGGTTGTCCCATGGACGGTGGCAGCGGTGTCTAGTGGTTACAGCAAGGGACTTGGGAATCAGGACTCCTGGGTTCTGGAGGGGAGTGTTTCTGGTAGTTAGAGCAGGGGGGCGATTTGACATCAGGACTCCGGGGTTTTAGTCCTCGCTCTGACTTGCCCTGTGACCTTTGGCACATCACTGGGCCTCAGTTTCCCCATTTGTACAGTGGCGATAATCCTGACCCATGGGGCCTTTGCAAAGGCCCTAAGGGCCAGTGCCTACCTGGAAGCCACAACAATTCTCCTGAGCCCTTTGCAAACACAAACTCGGCCTGCTGCCAACCCCGGGGAGAAAGCCCCATTAGCCCTGCATTGCGCCCTGAGCCCTCCAGGTGAAGTGACTTGCTCCAGGCCCCACGGTGAGTCAGTGCCGGAACTGGGATGAGATTCGCAGCCTCCTGCTGTCCCTCGGTCTGAGACTTCCTCCCAGGGCAGAGCCGTCACCCACACTGGGGTCTGGTGGCTGGCGGCCAGGACTAGCCCCAGCCTGTGTCATCGCAAGGTAGGGCTGGGAACGGTGGCCCCTGTCCCCATGCGAACAGCGCCACCTTCCTCACTGGGCTCCCACCGAAGCCAGACAGGTCTACAAGGAAGTGACTCTCCTGATGGGGTGTGCCTGGGCCTCCGCCAGCCTGACCTGCTGCCACGCAGCCCTGAACCTGGGCGTGGGGCGGTGAACTGTAGCCCGCAGCCTCGGCGGCCTGGAGGCAAACGCTCAGCGGCAGGAGAGTTCAAGCAAGGGAACAGCTGGGAAATGTCACTAGCGTGCCGGCCCCACCGCCAGCAAACCCGGAGCAAACTGGAGTCTAGGTGTGCCACAGCTGCAGCACTGTCAAGTGGGCACAGCGGGGCAGTGCCAACCCGGACTCCTGGGTTCTATTCCCAGATAGAGGAGTGTTAGCTAGTGGTTAGAGATGGAGAATCAGGACTCCTGGGTTCTATTGCTGGTTCTGGGAGGGGAGCGAGGACTAGTGGTGAGAATAGGAGACTGGGAGCCAGGACGCCTGAGTTCTGTTCCTAGCTCATGGAGGGAATGTAGTTAGCGATGAGGGCTGGGGCCTGGGAGCCAGGACTCCTGGGTTCTGTTGCTGGTTCCAGAAGGGGAGTGTGGCCTAGTGATGAGCTAGGACTCCTGGGTTCTAGTCCTGCCTCAACCAATGACTTGCCTGCAGCATTTTGTTCAAGTTATGCCCGCTCTATGCCTCAGTTTCCCCCAGGATAAAATGAGGACAATGATCACCCCAGGGCTTGCGAGGCAGCTAGGTTTTCCGAGCCCTGACGTGTCAGACAAGCTCTGACTCAGTTGGCACAGGCCCAGCCAGCAGCTTTGCTAAGGCCACACACACCTCTCCCTGCTGCTGGCACCGCATACAGCCCAGGAGACCAAATCGCCGTCTCAGGATGGTTTAATTTAGTTGCCTGCCTATTAATATCCCTGACAAGCATCCGGCCCAGCGCTCGGCCATCAGAAAGCTAACGGGCTTTCCCACGGGGATACCCCAGGGGGCAGAGTGCCAGAGCTCAGTAATAATCAGACCAAGCATTTGCCATCAGTAGATCTCAAAGTACTTCCCCAGAGAGGTCAGTATCGACACCCCCGTGTCACAGATGGGGAAACTGAGGCACGGAGGCGGGACGTCCCTTCCCCCAGGTTACCCCGCAGCAGGGCCAGGAATAGAGCACAGGTCCCAGGCCAGTGCTCTAAGCACTAGGCAACACTGCCTCCCTGGGATGGGGAGCAGGACAGCCGCCCTCTTGGCTGACATGCTGGGACTTGAAGCAGGGATCTCAAAGCACCAGGTCAGGCTGAAGCGCTAGGCGGGGGGCTGTAACTCCACTGACCGGTGGGCTACAATCATCTTAGCCAGAGCGATGTCCTGTTAACCCCTCCTCCCCTGCCCACGGGGAGAGCAATGCAGCCAGGCTCCTCTCTCTACTCTGTCAGCAACTACCCCCCGCGCTCCCCCCACCCATGGCTCGCTCGGCCGCCCGTCTGGCGTGCTAGGCGGCATTAATGCTGCCACCCACATCAGCTACCCGCACCGTTGCTGGGCCCTGCCTCGGCCAAGCAAAGCAGCGTCTCGGCAGGCCCGAAGCCCCGCCACGATTGGGGTTTACTGCCCCCTGTGGGCCAGCAAAGCCCTGACCCTCCCCAGCCCCACTAGCCTTTCACTGCTCCCTGGTCCCTGGCTCGGGGGGTGTGGGTCTCCAGTGCACCTTGTGATGCAGGGGAAGGGGGTGCTGTGATGCATTTAGCCTGGGTCAGTGGGTCTGCTGAGATCTCCTTTCCCCCCGCCTCAGCTGCTCCTGCCTTAGGCACATTCACGGGGACACACATCCGTCGCCTGGGGAACTAGCGTCACTCAGAGGATCTGGGGTGTCCGGGGCGGGCAGCCTCCATTCTCCCAGTACTGGAGCTCTAGGGCACCAGGCAGAGCCTTGTCCCCAGGGACAGGCCCTGTTCGCTGAGAGAAAGGCAGAGCTGCCGTTGGAGTGAGACCCACGTGTCTGCTCAGAAACCTCCTGGCCTCCCCCCGCCCCCGCTTCTGGTCTCAAACCCAGCTTCCCCTATGGGCAATGCAGCCTGGCCTGGAAATGGTTAAACCTTTCCCAGCGGGGTGCTTCCCACCCAGGACTCCTGACTCCCAGCCCCCTGCTCTAACTCACTGGGCCCCACTCCTCACCCAAGCCAGGACGAGAAGCCAGGAGTCCTGACTCCCAACCCCACTGCTCTAACCACTAGGCCCCATTCCCCACCCAGAAGTGAGACCAGCACCCAGGAGTCCTGACTCCCAGCTCCCTGGCTCTAACCCACTGGACTCCATCCTTTCCCAGGACTAGATAGAACCCAGGAGTCCTGATTCCCTGCCCCCCTCCCAGTACCACCCTTAGTATGGCACAGACCTCCCCTAGCCAGCATCCTTCCCATCCTTCCCTCCATCTCTGGCGCTCCGAGGTGCATTTGGAGAGGAGGCAGGGCAGGAGGATCAGGGCGAGGAAGGAAGCGAGCGAGACGCCTGGCCCTGTTGCAGCACTAACCTGTGCCAGGCTCCAGCCCCGTGTCCCAGCCTGATCTCCAACCGTCCCCCATTCCATCCTCGGTGACTCAGAGCCGCTGCCTGTCGCAACTCGTTACGGTGGAAACTGAACTGAAAACGACACCCCTCCATCCCCCGCAAACAGCCCTCCTTCGTTCCCGACGCACCTCGTTCCCGACGGGACGGGATGCCCCACGCGCCCGCCAACCTGCCCCCTCGCCAGCGCAGAAGCCACTCACCGCGTCCCCGGCTGTCACCCGCCGGCTCCCCCTGCTCATACAGGCTCCCCCGGAGCAGGCTTTGGCATGGAGGAGGGCAAAAACCCGAATCGGCAGCACACTGACGAGATAACCTTAGTGAAACTTCCTTGAGGAACCGTCGCTGGGGCCCGCCCTCGTCAGCTGACGGAGCTGACTTATTTCGGGGCTTGAACTGCTCCCTGCAGACACAAATAACAGCCGGCGAGCAGGCAGAGCGGGTCAGATATGGGGGAGATTTTTGTTTCCTCTCTCAACTTCCTGAGATCTTTATCTTCAGGCGCTTTGGCCTTGGTTCAGCCTGATCTCGCCAAGACAAGGAGCCTTTACCCGTCTGCCTAATGATCACAACAGGGCTGCCAGGATCAGCCCCTTCCCACCAGGGTGGCGCTTTTAATCTCCCTTCAGCAGAGGGGGAAACTGAGGCACAAAGAAGGGAAAGTGACTTGCCTTAGGCCGTACGATGAGTCACAGAGCTGGGAACACAACCTGGGTGTCCTGACTCCCAGTCCAGTGTCTTACCCACTGGCCCGCACAGCTGGCTTTAATCTTGTTAGTCTCACTATATAGATTGGGAAACTGAGGCACACAGCAGGGAAAGTCATTGTGCAAGGCCATATAGCAAGTCAGTGGCACAGTCATGAATTCCATTCCCTCTTCCGAAGGACCAGGCCCTATGCTCCCTCCAAGAATTGGGTCTAGAAGGCTGGAGTCCTCACTCCCAGCCCCCCCGCTGCTCTAACCACTAGACCCCACTCCCCTCCCAGAGCCAGGGATAGAACCCAGGAGTCCTGGCTCCATGCCCTCCCTGTTCTAATCACTAGACCCCATTCCCCTCCCACAGCTGGGAATAGAACCCAGGAGTCCTGGCTCCCAGCCCACCTGCTCTAACCACAAGACAAGCTCCCTGCCTTTGCCGAGTAGCACTGGGCTTTGAAGAGCTGTTGCTAGCCAATCAGAGCCGAGGCAGCGTGGCTGACGGAGGTGGTGCCTTGTGTAGGGGTCGGACTCCCAGGGTGGGGTCGGAGTCAGAGAAAACCCCGCTGGGTTTGCAGGTGCGAGGCCCCGGCTGTTCGGAAATCCCAGCATTGAGTCTGCAAACTGAGCACAATGGGCTTACCCCGGGGTGGGCTCTTCCACCGGCACCGGGAGGTTGTGGCAGCGAAGGGTCTCAAAGCATCAGGCTGGAGGGGACGCTGGCCACATGGAGCCTGGCAGAGCCCTGAGCCGACACACCTGACCCCATGCTGCTTTCCGCCTCTCCTGCCTCCTGCCACGCCAGGTCACACCATTGCTCCAAACCCAGCCCAGGCCCCTGTCTGCCCTGCCCCTCAGATCAGCCAGCCACACAACCTGGAATCCTGTTTCCTGCCAGGCCAGATCTAACTTCTTGTCTGGCCCGTGACAGTACATGCTGCTGTGGAGGGCAGCCCCCTTCTCCCCTAAGCGCGTGGGGCAGATTTCTGCCTGGCCTCAGCTTGCGTGTCCCGAATCAGAGGTGCTGCTTCCCAGCCGGTTGCTTCTCGCTGGCCTGGCTATTCCGGAGAGGGAAGGGAGTACAGACACATGCTGCGGCCGGCTGGCTGGGATCCATGTGGCCGCGTCCCTCTGCAAACATTGTTGGCGGCGGGCCATGGCAGTGAGCTCCGGTGCCCGGAAGACTGAGCGCCGTCAAGCCAAATGGCCATCCCGCGGAGTAAGCCAAGGGGTAATGAGAAGGGGCCGGAGCAGTGACCAGGCAATCGGGCCCTCCGGCACAGGGAGCAGCCGCGGAGTCCCGCCAGCCCCGATCGCGACCTGCTGCCGAGGCCCAGTAATTGACGTGTCTGGAAAAGTGCGAGCAGGCCCCGGGCCTATGGCTGCTGCCTCCAAGGCCCAGAAAAACAGGACCTCCAGGATGATCCTGCTCCCATAACACCGGCCAGGAGCGCTGCCAGCTTTTCTGCCGCCCTAGGCGACGGAAGGTCCCGCCCCGAAATGCCGCCCCCCACAGAGGCGGCGGAAGGTCCTGCTGCCGAAATACCACCGCGGTCGCCACCCCCCAAATTGTAGCACCCTAGGCGACCGCTTAGGTCGCCTAATGGGTTGCGCCGACCCTGACACCGGCCAGTTGCCTGTGTGCACATAAGAACATAAGACCATAAGAACGGCCATACTGGGTCAGACCAAAGGTCCATCTAGCCCAGTATCCTGTCTTCCGACAGTGGCCAATGCCAGGTTCCCCAGAGGGAATGAACAGAGCAGGGAATCATCAAGTGATCCATCCCCTGTCGCTCATTCCCAGACAGGTGCACTGAGCACCCGGACAGATTTCTCAGGACAGCTACCTCCAGAAAGGGACGATTGTGGCAAAACCAGGACAGGGGACAGCCCCAGTCAGGCCGGGGCTGGGGGAGCAAGGCCGAGAGAGGCTGGATGGGCTATGGGACTCGGGGAGGACGGGACACTGGTGCGAATCCTGGCTACAGGGTTGATCTCCGTCATGGGCGGTTTGTAGAGCTCTGCTCTAGCTCCAGCAGGAGGCAGTTCTCTGGCCCGTGCCAGCCAGGATAATCACAGTGGTCCTGTCTGGCCCTTCGACTCCAGGGCTCCAAAGCCCACCTGTTGATCTCGGGGGGCTCTAATCAGAGAGGGGCTGAAATATATTCCGCTGGCTGAAATGCAGAGGCTGGGGTTCTGGTCAGTTCACCCTGGGAGCTCTTTGGGGCAAGGGCTCTCTTGCCCTTGTGTGTATGTGCAGCACCTAGCACCCTGGGCCCCTCCCATAATAACTGCAATGTACAAACTCATTTATCCCCCACCACCCATGAAAATAAAAGTTCTGCTGGGGAAACAATTGCTCATAGGGGTAGGCAGGGTGGCTAGAGCACTGGGCTGGGATTGCAGAGACCCTGATATCTATTCCTGGCATTGCCTCCCCATGCCTCAGTTTCCCTCATCTGTAAAACAGGGCTAATGAGCCTGCCCTGCCTTGGAAAGTGCTTTGGGATCCATGGATGCTAAGGGTGTGTGATTATTCCTTTGCAGGGAGCAGGATTCAGAGCAGCAGGGACCCAGTCCTGTCCCACGTAGGCGCCTGGGGAGGCCCGAGGACGAGTGGGGTAGAACAGCACTATTTTGAGCCCCACCCCTTGATCTGCAAGTCAGCAGAAAAAACGCCCAAAGCAACACTTTCTGCCTAGCGTGTGCATTTGAAGCCTCTTCCTTTATCTGCCATCTGCCCTCCGCCTCCTCTACTTCCTCTTCGGAGCATTCGCACCGTGAGAGGTCAGCCCCGCTCTTCCTCTTGCAGTTCCTCCTGGGTTAGGTGCGGTTCTGGGGCTGCTCCGCCTGCCAGCTCCCCGGGGCAGCGCCTCGGCACTGGAGTCTGCGAAGGAGCCTGGCCGAGCTAGATGCCCCAGATCCCATTGACATTCCATGAGGCTTGGCAGCTCGGCTCTCCCAGCCTTGAACCCCAGGGCCTCGGTTTCCCCATCTATAAAATGGGGATAATAATAATTCTGCCTTTCTCTGTGTCTGCCTAGAGTGGGAGCTTTTCTGGCCAGGAGCTGGCTCTCACTCGGAGTCTCAGCAGCGCCCAGAAAATGGGCCCTGATCTCGGTTGGGGTCTGTGCAGCGCCTGGCACAACGGGGTCTTGATCTGTGCTGGGGCTGGCTCAATGGGAGTCCTCATCTTGATTGGTGTCTCGAGATGCTACTGTCCTACAGATAATAATAGATACATTTGATAGGGCCTAATGGGGTGTCTCCAACTTAAGTGAGATCCTGAAGCCCCCAGAGCTGTGCCGGGGCAGAACCTGCCCTACTGAGAGGAACATGGGTTGGGGGGCAGAGGGGATGTCCCACCAGGTTGGAGACTGCACCAGGTTTCAGTTGGGCAGTGAGATCCGGCCATACTATGGGCGCTAAACCCTCCTGCCCCCCCAAGGATCCTCCTCCCCCAGCATCTTCTCATTCATTAAGAAAACAAAGCTTGACCTGAGTAAAGGATGAATGGTTCCCCAGGCAACGGGGCGGTTTCCTGCCAGCTTCCTGTCTCGTGATGGCATCTTGATCTGCTGAGCGACCTGAGCCGGGGGATTCGGCTGCAGCTGCGACAATCCCTGGGGAGGCCGTGCTGTCTGTCGCCGTCTCCCACCCGACCCTCTCAGCCTGGGGGTCACGACCCACCATGGCCATCCAAACAGGGTCGCGAGCACCCTCCCTTGTGTCCCTACCCCCGACGGTTGTGAGCTAACCCTGAAAACGCCAAGCGATGCCTGCCTGAGTCTGCACACAGCCTGGCACCGGAGCGCTAAGTCCGGGCTGCTTGCCAGGGGGCAGGGGTTGCCACCTCTCAGCAGGTGTCAGGGAGCCACAACCCTGTGTTATTAAGGCACAGCCCTGGGCTTCAGGGCGCCTGGGTTCTAGTCCTGGCTCTGGGAGGGGAATGTGGTCTAATGGTTAGAGCAGGCGGGTCAAGACTCCTGGGTTCTATCCCCAGCTCTGGAAGGGGAGTGGGGTCCAGTGGTTAGATCAGACAGGGCTGCAAGTCAGGATGCCTGGGTTCTAGTCCTGGCCATGGAAGGGGAGTAGGGTTTAGCAGGCAGAGAATCAGGACTCCTGGGTTCCATTCCTAGCCCTGGTAGGGGGCTAGTAGTCAACATTCCTGGGTTTTATTCTCTGCTCTGGTAGCAGAGAGGAGCCCGGTGGGGAGAGGAGGGAGGCTGGGAAGCAGGACTCCCAGTGCTCAGATGGAGTGGGGCTAATGGTAGAGCCAGGCGAGTGGGAGTCAGGACTCCTGGTCCAATTCTCAACTCATTCATAGTGTGACCTCCGTTCATTGTGCCTCAGTTTCCCCCTCTGTACAATGGGGTGTTAACCCCCCGCTGCTCCTGAACTCTCTGAGGAGCTTTGTGATCCTGAGCGTGCCAGAGACAGGCAGTGGTGCATGTTTGCTGCAGGAATGAATTTCCTGTCCCGGGGGGGCGGTGGGCATGGGCCGAATCTGCCCCAATCTGGCACTACGCGTCTTCCCCCACGCCCCGCACTGATCCAGTTCATCGGTAATACCAGCCCTCTGGCCAAGTCGGAGGTGATGGCTGGTGGCACTGGTTGCCTACAGCCCAAGCCCGGTAGCCAATGGGGCGTCACTGGCCAGCTATTTCAGCACCAAGGACAGGGGCTGCGGAGCACCTTGAGCTACCCCTCCGCTGCCCCGCCCAGCTCCCATCCTGGGGTTTCTGGGTCTCCATGTCCCGTTATGGGAGGGGACGGAGGGACAGGCCCAGGTGCTCCCCAGAGAGCAGGTGGAGCCTGGGCAGAGGCAAGACCAGCTGCCCCCACCATGCACACAGCGCCCCCTGCAGGGCGAGAGGGGAGCTGAGCCTCCAGCAGCCCCACCTGTAGCCAGGTGTCTGGCACGTGGGCCAGCTCTGGGTCGCTCGGGGTCAGTCGTGCAGGCTGCAGGCCAGGCAGGGGTTGGTTATTTTTTCCTCCCTGCGCCAGGATGGGCGGAAGTCAGGGGTATGCAGGAAAAAACAACCTGCACCGGGCCCGCTGGGCCAGGCACCGTCCTCCCCCCCCGCCCCGGAGTGTAATCCAAAATTAAACCGTCTTGTGCTGCACAGGGAACTGTACAGCGTAAGCTCATGACATTTGCCCCCTCCCTCAATGTGGAGAGGAAATCTACAACAGCTTTTTACCCCAAGTTATAACTTCCACACACTGGTTTGTGATAAAGCAAAAACAAATTTATTAACTACAAAAGACAGATTTTAAGTGGTTATAAGGGCTAGCAAACCGATCAAAGCAGATTACCTAGCAAATAAACAAAAATGCAATCTAAGCTTAATAGACTAAAGAGATTGGATATGAGTAGCAAATTCTCACCCTAAATGATGATTTAAACCGGCTGCAGACTCCTAAAGGGCAAGGGGCACTTGCTTGCAGCTTAAAACCCCAGGTATTTCCTTTCACAGGCTAGAAATCCCTTTAAACTTGGTCCAGCCCTTCCCCCCAGTTCAGTCCTTGCTCCTCAGGTGTTTCCAAGCGTCTCCGTTTCAGTGATATCTTTACATGCCTTATGTTGCACCAAATACATCATAATTATGCCATACTCATATCACAATAACATTATTATGAAGAAAGGGGGGGAAGGATAGCTCAGTGGTTTGAGCATTGGCCTGCTAAACCCAGGGTTGTGAGTTCAATCCTTGAGGGGGCCATTTAGGGATCTGGGGCAAAAATCAGTCTGGGGATTGGTCCTGCTTTGAGCAGGGGGTTGGACTAGCTGACCTCCTGAGGTCCCTTCTAACCCTGATATTCTATGAATATGGGGCACAGGATCATCTGAAGATGCTTGTTCTTTATGTCAGAGCCAGCCCACTGCATCCACCAGCTATCTTCTGGGTGGAAGCTGGGAGACCGGAGAGCTTCTCCAGCTGCCCAGAATGGTCAGTGGGATTCAAGGTGGGTGAAGGAGGTTGTCATGGAGCAGGTTAGTGGGAGCTTTCTTGTGCTCATGCACTGGTGCCATCTCTGGCCATCTGGCTGGAAGAGGGATGTTTGCGAGGAGTAGAAGCCAAGGCAATGGAACAGAGGCTACAGAGTCACTCTGTGCCTCAGTTTCCCCAGAGGTACATGGCAGTGTTGTGAGGCTACATACCTACAAGAGTGGGAAGCGCTTTGAGATCTACCAGGGAACTGCGCTATCTAGGAGCTAGGGATTATTACATCCGCATCTTCATGTTCATATGTCCCCACTTATGCACATGCTCCCATCCACGCAGACTCGCTTTCACACACTGAGCCAGGAAGGGACATAGACAGTCTGGGCCGTGGTCACTGTGGCTACATCCGAAGGCATCTTGGGAAGGGGAAAAGAGTTTGCTGGTCTCTGCCAGGCCGGCGCCCTCCACAGCTGAGGGCAGAGCCCTGTCCCTGGCACTGCCAGGGGACCCTGCTGTGCAAAGGCAGCCCACAGGGCATTCAGGCTATCCTGAGGAGATGTTGTGAGTCAGTGTCCCAGTCAGTGGCCTGAGGGTGCGACTGGCCAGAGAGGTTTAACCGTTTCTTTGCCTTGTTCAGCTCGCTGGCGGCCCACTCCTGCCTGCAGAGAGCAGGCAACTGTCTTTGAGCTTCAAAGCAGGAAGAGAAACTTGTGGTTCCTCCAGAGATGGGCAAGAGGCTAAGAACAGAACTGAGCACTTCTGCATCTCATGAGGAGGGAACTCAGAGCCCTCGGCCCCCTTTTGCCACCAAGCCATGGGGCAGGGTTTTGAACTAGTCACAGACAGCAGGTCAGGGATGATCCAGGAGCCCTGACTGCCCGGTCTCTGCTCTGTTTATTATTAACTTCTATGACAGTAGGATCTAGAGGCCCCAGCTGAGAGCGGGGCCCCATCACGCCGGGTGCTGCACAGACACTGTATGAGAGACAGGCCCTGCCCCAGAGAACTGACAGTCTAAACAGACCAGACAGAGAAAAACGCCACCTTGGCTAGACAGCAGAGGAAATGAGGTGGTTGGAGGCAGAAAGGCACCCTTTAAAAATGGAAGTCAGATCCTAGTGAGGAAAATAGAAAGAAGCCAAAACTCTGGCAAGTCAAGAGTAACAGTACAATAAGGCAGGCCAAGAAAGACTGCGAAGAGCCGCTAGTTGAGGACACAAAAACTGACAGCAATTTTTGTTTATGTATCTCAGAAGCAGAAAGCTGACCAACCAATCAGTGGGGCCACTGGATGATCGAGGTGCTAAAGGAGCACTCAGGGAAGAAAAGGCCAGTGCAGAGAAGCTAAATTAATTCTTTGCATCGGTCTTCACTGCAGAGGATGTGAGGGAGATACCCACACCTGAGCCATTCTTTTTAGATGACAGATCTGAGGAACTGTCCCAGATCAAGGTGTCAGTAGAGGAGGTTTTGGAACAAATTGATAAATTGAACGGTAATAAGTCACCAGCACCTGAAGGAACTCAAATATGACATTGCAGGACTAACTGTGGTATGTAACCTATCGCTTAAATCAGCCTCTGTGCCAGATGGCTGGAGGCTAGCTAATGTGATGCCGATTTTTTAAAAAGGCTCCAGAGGTGATCCTGGCAACTACAGGCTGGTAAGCCTAATTTCAGTACTGGGCAAACTGGTTGAAACTGTAATAAATAACAGAATTATCAGACACTAAGATAGGTTGCTAAGATAGGTTGGGGAAGAGTCAACACGGCTTTTGGAGAGGGAAATCATGCCTCACCAATCTATTAGAATTTTTTGATGGTGTCAACAAACACGTGGACAATGGTGATCCAGTGGATGTAGGGTACTTGGACTTTCAGAAAGCCTTTGACAAGGTCCCTCACCAAAGGCTCTTAAGCAAAGTAAGCAGCCATGGGATAAGAGGGAATGTTCTCTCATGGATGAGTAACAGCCTACAGGTTAAAAGATAGGAAACAAAGGGTAGGAATAAATGGTCAGTTTTCCGACTGCAGAGAGGTAAATAGTAGTGTCCTCCGGGGATCTGTACTGGGACTAGTCTTATTCAATATATTCATAAATGATCTGGAAAAAGGGATAAAATGTGAGGAGGCAAAATGTACAGATGATATAAAGTATCAGGGGGTAGCCGTGTTAGTCTGTATCTACAAAAACAACAAAGAATCTGGTGGCACCTTAAAGACTAACAGATTTATTTGGGCATAAGCTTTCGTGAGTAAAAACCTCACTTCTTCGGATGCATAGAGTGAAAGTTACAGATGCAGGCATTATATACAGACACATGGAGAGCAGGGAGTTACTTCACAAGTGGCGAACCAGTATTGACAAGGCCAATTCAATCAGGGTGGATGTAGTCCACTCCCAATAATAGATGAGGAGGTGTCAATTCCAGGAGAGGAAAAGCTGCTTCTGTAGTGAGCCAGCCACTCCCAATCCCTATTCAAGCCCAGATTAATGGTGTTGAATTTGCAAATGAATTTTAGTTCTGCTGTTTCTCTTTGAAGTCTGTTTCTGAAGTTTTTTTGTTCAATGACAGTGACTTTTAAATCTGTGATAGAATGACCAGGGAGATTGAAGTGTTCACTTACTGGCTTGTGTATGTTACCATTCCTGATGTCCGATTTGTGTCCATTTATTCTTTTGCGGAGGGACTGACCGGTTTGGCCAATGTACATGGCAGAGGGGCATTGCTGGCACATGATGGCATATATGACATTAGTGGATGTGCAGGTGAATGAGCCCCTGATGGTGTGGCTGATGTGGTTGGGTCCTCTGATGCTGTTGCCAGAGTAGATATGGGGACAGAGTAGGCAACGAGGTTTGCTACAGGGATAGGTTCCTGGGTTGGTGTTTCTGTGGTGTGGTGTGTAGTTGCTGGTGAGTATTTGCTTCAGGTTGGGGGGTTGTCTGTAAGCAAGGACTGGCTTGCCTCCCAAGGTCTGTGAGAGTGAGGGATCATTTTCCAGGATAGGTTGTAGGTCGTGGATAATGCGCTGGAGAGGTTTTAGCTGGGGGCTGTATGTGATGGCCAGTGGTGTTCTGTTATTGTCCTTGTTGGGCCTGTCCTGTAGTGGGTGATTTCTGGGTACCCGTCTTGCTCTGTCAATCTGTTTCCTCACTTCTCCAGGTGGGTATTGTAGTTTTACGAATGCTTGATAAAGATCTTGTAGGTGTTTGTCTCTGTCTGAGGGGTTGGAGCAAATTCGGTTGTATCTTAGGGCTTGGCTGTAGACAATGGATCGTATGATGTGTCTTGGATGGAAGCTGGAGGCATGTAGGTACGTATAGCGGTCAGTAGGTTTCCGGTATAGGGTGGTGTTTATGTGACCATCACTTATTTGTACTGTAGTGTCCAGGAAGTGGATCTCGTGTGTGGACTGGTCCAGGCTGAGGTTGATGGTGGGGTGGAAATTGTTGAAGTCCAGGTGGAATTCTTCAAGGGCCTCCTTTCCGTGGGTCCATATGATGAAGATGTCATCAATGTAGCGCAAGTAGAGGAGGGGCACTAGGGGACGAGAGCTGAGGAAGCGTTGTTCTAAGTCAGCCATAAAAATGTTGGCATACTGTGGGGCCATGCGGGTACCCATAGCAGTGCCACTGACTTGAAGGTATAAGTTGTCCCCAAATCTGAAGTGGTTGTGGGTGAGGACAAAGTCACAAAGCTCAGCCACCAGGCTTGCTGTGGCCTCATCAGGGATGCTGTTCCTGACAGCTTGTAGTCCATCCTCATGTGGAATATTGGTATAAAGTGCTTCTACATCCATGGTGGCCAGGATGGTGTTTTCAGGAAGAACGTCAATGCACTGTAGTTTCCTCAGGAAGTCGGTGGTGTCTCGAAGATAGCTGGGAGTGCTGGTAGCATAGGGTCTGAGGAGAGTGTCCAAATAGCCAGATAATCCTGCTGTCAGAGTACCAATGCCTGAGATGATGGGGCGTCCAGGGTTTCCGGGTTTATGGATCTTGGGTAGCAGATAGAATACCCCTGGTCGGGGTTCTGGGGGTGTGTCCATGTAGATTTGTTCCCGTACTGTAGCTGGGAGTTTCTTGAGCAGATGGTGTAGTTTCTTTTGGTATTCCTCAGTAGGATCAGAGGATAGTGGCCTGTAGAATGTGGTCTTGGAGAGTTGCCTGGCAGCCTCCTGTTCATAATCTGACCTGTTCATTATGACTACAGCACCTCCTTTGTCAGCCCCTTTGATGATAATGTCAGAGTTGTTTCTGAGGCTGTGGATGGCATTGCGTTCTGTACGGCTGAGGTTATGGGACAAGTGATGTTGTTTGTCCACAATTTCAGCCTGTGCACGTCTGCGGAAACACTCTATGTAGAGGTCCAGTCTGTCATTTCGACCATCAGGAGGAGTCCACGCAGAGTTCCTCTTCTTGTAGTGTTGGTAGGAAGGTTCCTGTGGGTCAGTGCACTGTTCAGTGGTGCGTTGAAAATATTCCTTGAGTCGGAGACGACGAAAGTAGGCTTCCAAATCACCGCAGAACTGTATCATGTTCGTGGGGATGGTGGGACAGAAAGAGAGTCCCCGAGATAGGACAGACTCTTCTGCTGGGCTAAGTGTGTGGTTGGAAAGATTGACAATGTTGTTAGATGAGTTGAGGGTACCATTGTTATAGCCCCCAGTGGCAGGTATTAGTTTAGATAGCTTACAGTCCTTTCTCCTCTGTAGAGAAGTGAAATGTGCATTGTAAATGTCTTGTCTCATTTTTGTAAAGTCCAGCCACGTGGAAGTTTGTGTAGAAGGCTGGTATTGTATGAGAGTCTCCAGTTCTGAGAGCTCATTCTTGATCTTCTCCTGTCTGCTGTACAGGATGCTGATCAGGTGGTTCCTCAGTTTCTTTGAGAGTGTGTGGCACAGTCTCTCACCATACTCAGTGTAGTATGTTGATTGCAATGGATTTTTTACCTTCAGTCCTTTTGGTATGATGTCCATCTGTTTGCATTTGGAGAGGAAGATGATGTCTGTCTGTATCTGTGCAAGTTTTTTGTTGAGGTTGATGGATTTCCACTCCATACGGCTAAATTTAGTGCCTTGCATGTTGTCAAGTATCAGGGGGTAGCCGTGTTAGTCTGTATCTACAAAAACAACAAAGAATCTGGTGGCACCTTAAAGACTAACAGATTTATTTGGGCATAAGCTTTCGTGAGTAAAAACCTCACTTCTTCGGATGATATAAAATTACTCAAGATAGTAACGTCCATAGCTGACTACAAAGGGATCTCACAAAACTGGGCAACAAAATGGCAGATGAAATTCCATATTGATAAATGGAAAATAATGCACATTGGAAAACAGAATCCCAACTCTACATACAAAACGATGGGGTCTAAATTAGTTGTCACCACTCAAAAAAGAGATCTTGGATTCATTGTAGATAGTTCTCTGAAAACATCCGCTCAATGTGCAGTGGCAGTCCAAAAAGCTAACTGAGTGTTAGGAACCATTAGGAAAGGGATCGATAATAAGACAGATAATATCATAATGCCACTGTATAAATCCATGCTACGCCCACACAGTGAATGCTGTGTGCAGTTCTAGTCACCCTGTCCCAGAAAAGATATTTTAGAATTGGAAAAATCGCAGAAAAGGGCAACAAAAATGATTAGGGAGATGGAACAGCTTCTGTATGAGGAGAGATTAAAAAGAATGGGATTGTTCAGCTTAGAAAAGAGACGACTATGGGGGGATGTTAGCTAGGTCTATAACATCATGAGTGGTGTGGAAAAAGTGACTAGGGATGCGTTATTTATCCCTTCACATAATAAACAAACCAGGGGTCACCCAATGAAATTAACAGGCAGCAGGTTGAAAACAAACATAGGCAAGTATTGCTTCACACAATGCACAGTCAACCTGGGGAACTCCTTGCCAGGGGATGTTGTGAAGGCCAAAAGTATAACCGGGTTCAAAAAAGAATTAGATCAGTTTATGGAGGATAGGTCTGTTAGCCAAGATGGTCAGGGATGCAATCCCATGCTCTGGGTGTCTCTAAGCCTCTGAAAGAAGCTTGGACAGGACGACAGGGGATGTTCTGTTCTGTTTATTCCCTGTGAAGCATCTGGCACATGGCCAGCATCACAGACAGGATCCCAGGCTAGATGGGCCATTGGGCTGACCCAGTGTTGGCCGTTCTTACATTCTCTCTAACCCTAGCCCATGTGCGCGAGGCAGGCATCACTTCAGGCAGCCATAGGATTGCAGCAGAGGCTGGTGTTACTGCAGACTGGAGGGAAGCAAACCCTTCTCAGAGGAGCTTGCCCAGCTCCGCCGAGCAGTGAGGGGGCCTGGACCAGCCTCCCCCAGAGGGAAGGGCTGGGAATTGTCCATTGCTTGAGGCAGGACAAAGCTCTAGAAGACGCATGGTAGAGAACAGTCCTACCCAGGGCTCTGGGTAACTGACTAGGCAAGATGTACACATGGGCCAGATCCGCAGTGCCATATGCCCCATGTAGGCCAATCAGTGGGAGAGCTAATGAGGATCATTTAGCCACTGGTCCGGTAGGAACCTGTCATTACTTGATGGTCGCCTTCACCAGGAACCGCCAAGGCGTTAGAGAGGCCGTCGCTTGCTCTTTCCACCCGTCCGGGTTAGCCAATGTCTGTCTGTTCTGGTTATCCGCCCAGGGGAAGTGTTTCGCAAGAGGGGACTTCTCCTTTTCAGCTGCGTTCCAGGAGAGACTCAGACAGCCCCCCCCATCCCCCACTGTGCCTGGAACCCTGGAGTCCTGCCTCCCAGTCCCCTGCTCTAAGCACTTCCCCGCCCTGGATTTGGGAATAGAACCCTGGAGTCCTAGTTCCCAGGGCCCTGCTCTAACCATTAGACACCACTCCCTCCCTAAATGCCCATATTGTCTCCATGCTACTCCCTGCTTTGCTCATTGTTCCTGTTTTACTGGGGCTCTGTGACACCCAGGGCAGTGTCCTTCTGGGCTAGTGTTGTATTGCAGACCGCTGTGGTATGTACGCTGGCTTCCAGTCAGCAGTGCAGAGAGCTGCTGTGGCTCCATGTGGCCAGGAGGTGTCAGCATAGCACCAGGTTAGCCATGGCCCCATGGGCTGCTACAGGAGGCCAAATGCTGCTAACCCATCCCTGCCCTGCCCCAAGCTCAGGGCAGCCCTATGAGACATGCCCACATCCCCGGCGGTAGCCGGGTGTCTGGCTAAGGGCTCAGCTGGCAGCAGCTGCAGCGACCAGGGCTGGCTTTGCAGTCACAGCGCGAGAGCCATGCAGCCATAGGTCGCAAGAGACCCACTCAGAGCAACGGCCCACCCAGCCCTGCCTCCGGCCTCTACTGGGGCAGACCACTGGCCCATCTAGTGCAGTCTCCCACCTCGCTGCAGCAGGCCTGGCCTTGCCCGCATGGAGAGCTGCAACACGCCCGCCATGGTCAATGAACAGGTGGATGGCCGCACACCTGGCTGCATAAGTGACAGGGCCGGCTCCAGGCACCAGCCCTCCAAGCATATGGTTGGGGCGGCACCTGAAGGGGGCGGCGCTCACCTGGGGAGAGCGGAGCCGCGGCAGGCTCGCCGCTCTCCCCTGGTGATCTGGCTGGCCGGGAAGAGCGGGGCCACGGCCGGGCTCTCCGCCCTCCTCCCGGCGCTCCGGCCAGCCGGGGAGAGCGGGGCTGCGGCCGGACTCGGTGCCCTCCCCTGCCGCGCACCCCGCCAGGGGGCGGCAGGAGGCTTTTTTGCCTGGGGAGGCAAAAAAGCCAGAGCCGGCCCTGGTAAGTGACAAGATGTTCTGGGAGCCAAAGTCATCTGTCAGAATACAGTGGGGTTGCAGGGATGTGACTAAGGGCAGAATCTATCTATCTATCTATCTATCTATCTATCTATCTATCTATCTATCTATCTATCTATCTATCTTCATACACACCCATTATCTATCTAGCTATCTAATCCAGGGGTAGGCAACCTATGGCACGTGTGCTGAAGGCGGCACGTGAGCTGATTTTCAGCAGCGCTCACACTGCCCGGGTCCTGGCCACCAGTCCGGGGGGCTCTGCATTTTAATTTAATTTTAAATGAAGCTTCTTAAACATTTTAAAAACCTTATTTACTTTACATACAGTAGTTTAGTTATATATTATAGACTTATAGAAAAAGACCTCCTAAAAATGTTAAAATGTATTACCGGCATACAAAACCTTAAATTAGAGTGAATAAATGAAGACTCGGCACACCACTTCTGAAAGCCCCAATCTAATCTGTACTCCCCAGCCACTCTGTCCCCAAGCTCTAGGGGGCAGTGTGTGTGTGTGTGTGTGTGTGTGTGTGTGTGTGTGTGTGTGTGTCGCTGCTGTCACCTAGTGGTGAAAGAGAGAACGTTGGTGTCCAGGCCACCCTAACCGTCTGCCCCAGCCCTGAGCCCCCTCCCGAACCCCTCATCCCTGGCCCCACCCCAGAGCTTGCACACCAAGCCAGAGCCCTCATCCCCCTGCACTCAACCCTCTGCCCCAGCCCTGAGCCCCCTCCCGAACCCCTCATCCCTGGCCCCACCCCAGAGTCCGCACCCCCAACCCTCTGCCCCAGCCCTGAGCCCCCTCCCGCACTCCGAACCCCTTGGCCCACCCCCACCATGTGAATTTTGTCACACATCACCTCCATATTGGTGCACGTAACAAAATTAATTCCGCACATGGACACAAAAAATTAGGGGGAACCCTGCCTGAGCCCCCTGCATTTGGGACGGAGAGACTGACCCGCTGCAGCGCTGCGCTCTGGCCAGCCGCACCTGCCCAACCCCCCTAACCCATAGCATTCGCCCAACTGAAGCCATAACAGTTGCCAGCAGGGAGAGGGGCATGTGTTTCTAACCCCCCCGAACAGCAAAGGCCCCTGGGCGCTGGGTTTCCCGTCATTGACGGAGCCCTCCCCTGAGCTGCAGGTGACCGTGGCTCTGCCGGCCCAGCCGGTGGCAGAAGCGGGGGGACCGGAGACAGGCCGCTGAGCCCAAAGCTCCTAAATACGGCACCGCCGGGAGCGGCAGCTTTCTGGCCAGAGCTGAGATGGAAGATCAGACACAGTCACCGCGATGGGGGCGGGGGGGGGGGGGGCTGCTCTGGGCTGCCTTTGATCCAAATTTTGGCTCTGATCAGGGATGGGCAAAGCCCCGGCAGCAGCTCCTGCCGGCTCCACTGGGGATGTAGGGTTGGAAGTGTCTCCTGGCGGGCGAGGGCTTTGGGAGCGGAGGAGGAGGGATTGTCGTGGGCTCCGCGCTGCTGCGTCAGGGCCTAAGGGCGTGTTGCCACGGGCTGGGGCTGTGTTATGTGGCGATCCCATGTCAGGACGCCATGTCCCGACCTCCCATGGGGCTTTGTTTCGGGTCCCAGTCCTCTCTCAGAGTGGGTCTCTCGGGAGACCCTGTCCTGCTGCAGAGAGCTGACCCTGGGGCGGATCTGGCTTCGCGGGCCTCATGTAGGGTGACCAGATGTCCCGATTTTATAGGGACAATCCCGATTTTTGGGTCTTTTTCTTATATAGGCACCTATTACCCCCCACCCCCGGTCCCGATTTTTCACATTTCCTGTCTGGTCACCCTAGCATGGCAGAGGAGTGGACTGAGATGGTGCCCGCTCTCCTTCCCAGGAATGGTGGTGGGGAGGTGGGGGGGACTGAGCAGCAGGGAGAAGGGGGGTTCCCCAGAAAGGGGGGCTGGCTGGAGCCGGGCTTCCCAATCGCTGTGGGCAGCGTGGCTGGGTTAGGTGCAGCTCGAGTCTGGGGTGTGTGTCTGGGGAGAGGGGACGCCCACCAGGGGTCGGGCAAAGGGCATGGTCCAGGCAGGTAGAGGGCGGGTGGCTCTGCCCTGCTCCCACCAGTCAGGGAAGATCTTCTGGCTCCTACCGACTCAAGGCAGGGGGCTCGGCTAGGGGCAGAGACGGGCCCAGCCAGGGGAGGTGACTCCCAGCCTCCCACAGGGGAATTGGCTGCCAGCTGGCCCAAAGCGGGATTGTCTGTTAGCTGCACTGGTCCCAGCTGTTCAGCCAGGGATGGGGGTGGGCTCCCCATCCCATCCCTCAGCACACCCTGCAGATCAGCCCCCCACATGCAGGGGGGCAAAGGCTCCAGGAAGGGGCGGGCGGCCGACCCTCTCGCTGGCCGGTCTGTTAACCTGCTCACAGGCTGAGGGCTCCTGGTGGAGCTGCCCTGTTACTTTAAGGCAAAGGTGGGGGGGTGGGGGATGGGATGAAGCAGGGGAATGGAGGGGACTCTTGGGTCTCAGAAGCCAGTCGAGTGGCTCAGCCCCCTCTGCTGATTGGCCAGTGAGGGGGGGCATAACGATCACTGAGGCAACCCTGCCACTGCCATGGGCACCTGCCTCGGCGGGGTTATTGTCCTCCCCTGGGTAGCGTGGGAAACCGAGGCACGGGGAGGGGAAAGGACGTGTCCCAAAGTCTCGCAGAACCTGGGAGCCTAGGCTCCAAGTCTCACCCTGCTCTAACCCCTAGCCCCCACTCCCCTCCCAGAGCTGAGGATAGAATCCAGGAGTCCTGACACCCAGGGCTCCCCCGCACTGGCTCTAGCCATCAGACCATCCTATCAGTCCATGCCATGTGCCCTGTGAATGAGGCAGGGCAGGTAGCCGGGCGTGGGCCCATCCCTATACCCCAGGCACCAGACTGACCCAACCCCAAGGAATCAGCTCGCTGCTTCCAGTTCCAACCACAGCTCTCCTGGCACCAGTACATGAGGTGGCCACTAGGTGTCCCCCTCCCCTTTCCCTGCCCGATTCCCACCCCGTCCCTAGGGGCAGCGATGGGAGCAGGTGGCTGGCTCAGACGGTGGGTGTGTGCAGTGGGATCACGCCCTCAACTCCCCTTTCCCCAGGCCTGGGGGAAAGGTTAATGGCTGCCCCCTACCTGCTGCCCCGAGTGGGCTAAACCCTGCCCTGGGAGGCCTTTGAATGGGGGCTCCGTCACCAGCGATCGCATCATCTCTCCACCGCGGATCGAAGAGCCAAGCCGCACGCAGGGAGACATTAAAGCACAGGGGGGGGGGGGGGGGGCGGCTGCGGCTGAGACCGACTCTGCCGGCTGCTCGGTGTCTCTCCCTGTGTGTGTAACGTTCCCCAGAAGCCATCAGGCCTCGGGTGAGCTGCAGCCCACGGCGGGCCTGTTGCCTGGAGTGTAGCTCGGGGGGTCAGGGGTAGGACTCCCGGGTTGCTCCCAGCTCCAGGAGGGAGGCCGGCAGAAGAGCGTAGCTCAGGGAGTCTGGGCGCCGGGGTTTTCTGGGGCTCACCTCGGGGAGCTCTCTGGGTGTCGTTCCCCCGAAGGGTGAAATGAGGGGCACAGCCCCCCCTGCTCTGGGGCGGGCAGAGGGCGAGGCAGTGTTTGTACAGTGCTCTGCCGTCCCTGGCAGAAGGGGCAGAGGGCTGGGCTGTGGCAGGCTTTCGTGGTGCCACGGTTCCTGCTCCCAGGCCCTGTAGCACAGGAGGGGCAGCGCCCAGGGAGATGCCACCCATTTACCTTGAAAGGCACGGCCACAGCTTCCCCCTCGCCGGCCCCGTGCGGTGACTCACCGTGGACCCTGCGGCTGGGGTGTGCTTGGTTCCTGTCGGCTCGGGTGCAGTATGGGGGGGGGCCGGGCTGAGCCCTCTGTTGGCTAGGTTACAAAGGGAGGTGGCCTCGAGAGCAGGGGGGACTGGGTGTCGGGGCACCTGGGTTCTGCCGGCAGACCTGCCCCTGCCCTGAGCAAGCCCCTCAGGCTGTACATTATGTCGGGTCGGGGCCTCGTTAACTCTTCGCTAAGTACTTGGAGATGGGTGGGTGGATGGTGCTGGGACTGACCTGCTGGGCATCAGCGTTTCTAACCAGTGTCTTCCTGTGGGGTGAATGGGGGTCAGCTCCCCACAGTGCTGGGTGACTGTGACCGCCCGGGCCCAGTGACCGGCTCCCCCCAGCGCTGGGTGACTGGCCGGGCCCGGCGATCGGCTCCCCCCAGGGCCAGGTGATCGGTTCCCTGTGGCGCTGGGTGACAGCCCGGGCCCGGCGATCGGCTCCCCCCCGGCGCTGGGTGACAGCTGGCCTCTGTGCTTCTTGTGCCTCCTACTCCCCTGCTCCCATCCATGCTCTGTCTCTTTAAGTGTCTCCTTCCCTTTCAGCTTTTTTATCCTATTAGGTGACAAACTGCTGCTAATCCCCATAACCCTGAGAAGCAGGGCACTTAGCAGGCAGGCGGCCCCCTGTCTCCCCTGATTGTGTTAGTAGAAGCCAGTGGGTCTGTCTGTCAGTTACCTCCCTGTCTTCCTCTGTGTGGCCAGTCAGAGGGAGCGTGGCCGTATGGTTGGGGTGTTAGTGGGTGATCTGGGTTCAAGTCCTTGCTCTGCCACAGCCGCCCTGCGTGACCTTGGGCAAGTCTGGTAGCTGCTCCGTGCCTCAGTTTCCCTGCCTGGACCATGGGGATAACAGCCCGGCTCCCAGTGAAGCCACATCAGTGACGCTCAGACTGAGGTTTGGGAGCAGCAAGTGGCTCGTTAATGTGGTTCCTGCGGCTCTTTGCAGCACACGATATTAAAACGCGGCGGGAGTTCATGATTAACCCGTCTAAGTTATTAACCAATCAGGATGTGTTTACGATGTTAGTAACCAACTGCAGAATACTTGGTCAGTCGTTTTGCTGGGAGAATAATCTCTCTAGATAAATAGTAAAGGAAACAATGAATTCCCACTCCTGTGGCTCTTTGGGGGAATGCTGATGGCTAATTTGGCTCCTGAATCACCAAGGACTGAGTATCACTGAGTGAAATCCACAGATGTGCCCAGATGCCCCAGGAATGGGCCCTGCATCCACAGGAGAATCCGCCCTTGACGATGTCCCGCTTACTCCGCTTTCCCCCAGGCAGTTCCTAGCTGTAGGGTTTCCCCCATGGGCCCTGGATCTGCCTCTCCTCTCCCGCAGGCTGGGGCAATCAGTACGGATCTCTGCCCACGTCAGTGGGGTGAAGCTAGCGAGATGGGAACCTGCTCCGGTGGGGGAGGGACTCTGCCCAGTTGCCAAGAGCAGCCGCAGCCCCTCTGCTGAGTGGAGAATTTTGCCCCAGGCGTGTAGGGCCAGGACCCCAAATACCCAGCCCCCACAATGGGACCCCATTACGGGCCAGATTTCCCAGCGGCCGGCAGCGGGAAATGAAGGGCCGGGTTTTCCAAAGAATCCAACCTCTTTAGACAATCTCCATGGGAAGACCCTCTCCGTTCTCCACCCTGGGCCTGTGGGACAGCCGGCCCCCGAACCGCCCTTCCCTAGGGGAGAGCGAAGTGACTAGTTCTCAGGTTCCCGGTCGCGGGTGATTTGTGCAGGAAGGTAGATTCACAGAGACGTCAGGCTGGAAGGGCCCTTGGGAGGTCACCACGTCCAGCCCCCGGCACTGAGGCAGGACCAAATACACCTAGACCGTCCCTGCCAGAGCCTATGAATTAGGAACATCCATCAATGCCAGGGCTTAACGCTGCGATGGGCCAGCAGCGAAAGGAGGCGCCTGCCTTGGCAACAGCTTCTGTAATAGTTCGAAAGGGCACAAGCAGCGTCTCCCGAGAGCAAACCCCCGGTGGGACCGTGAGTCGATGAAAACACGAGTGCAAAGAGTGTGCAACGCACCAGCCGAGCAGTATGGCAGCATTGCACGCTTGCTTTGCACTAGCGTAAGTGACAGCAGGAGGGGGCAGGGAGAAAACAGAATCAGGCCTGGGGTTTAGAGACACTTTAATTTTGTGCGTCAGCCCAGCTTGTGTGTGTTTGTGTGCGGGGGTGTAACTCAGCGGGGGCCATGCACAGGATGTGTGTGTGTGTGTGTGTGTGTGAAGCCAAGCAGGGTTCACACACACACACACACACACACACACAGAGGGTGTGTGTGTGTATGTATGTGTGTGTAGCCAAGCAGGGGCAATGCATGGGGGTTGAGTGTGTGTGTGTGTGTGCGCGTGCGTGTGTGTGTGTAGCCGAGTGGTGGCAATGTATGGGTGTGTGTGTGTGTGTGCGTAGCTGAGAGGGGGCAATGTATGGGGGTGTGGGGGGGCATGGGGGGGTGCGGGGGGGTGTAGCTGAAAGGGGGCAGCAGAGCAGGGCAAGGGGGGCAGCAGAACAGAGCGAGGGGGGCAGTGGAACAGGGCAAGGGGGGGCCGCAGAGCAGGGCGAGAGGGGGGCAGAAGAGCAGGGTGAGTTGGGGGGCAGTGGAGCAGGGAGGGGGGGAGGGGGGCAGCAGAGCAGGGCAAGGGGGGCAGCGAAGCAGGGTGAGCGGGAGATGAGGGGGCAGCAAAGAAGGGCGAGGGGGGCAGTGAAACAGGGCAAGGAGGGGGAGGGGGAGCAGCGGAGCAGGGCGAGTGGGGAGGGGCAGCAGACCAGGGCAAGCGGGGGATGGGGGGGCAGCAGAACAGAGCGAGGGGGGGCACGTGCAGAGATAAAGCAGCGCCGGCCATTTAAGGTCCAATTCTCATTCAGCTGATCCGTGGGGGTGTTTCTGCCCGGGGAGGCAGCGGCTCTGGGGTGCCCCACCTAACCTGGCTCTTTGCTCAAGCCTGGGCCTGCACGAATCCCCCAGCTCCGTGGTGTGCACAATCCAGATCATCGAGGTGGGTGGGGGATGTGGTAATGTACAAGCCCCGCTTTACCCTGGGCAGGGGCCGGCGTGTTGCCCAGCCCACATTAGGTGCAGTCAAATCCCCAGGCCTCGCCCCTCTGATCATCGGGGCTGAGGAATGTGGGGAGCAGGAGCCGGTCCAGGAAATGCTGCCCCAGGAGAAAGCGATGCAGCGTTGCGCTGGGAAGGGGGGGGACGAGCTCTTTACAGCCATCGCTGCGCTGGATTCAAGGTGATTTCCACTGGCTCCAGGCAGCTGTGCTGGTGCACGGGGGTGAGGGGGGGGCAGCAGGCCTGCGAGGGGCTGTGCATGGGGGAGCCCTCCCTCCCCACAAGGCTGATTCATTGATGCCCTGAGGCGTGAGATTTCCATAACTGGGGGGGGGATCCCAGGGGACAGCGCTATTTCCAGCTCCTTGCCAGCCCGCGTTCTCGTTAGCAGCCCGGTGGCCATGCCCGAGCCCGCACTGGGGGACAGAGCGGTATTTTTAGGCTGAGAAAAATCACATACACACAGTGCGTGGAGGGAAAGTGCTGACTCGGGCGAATGCAAATGCCAAGGATGCTGGGGAGGCTTTCTGTTTGCAATTGGCAGGGGAGCCGGCTTCTTCTCCGTGGGGCAACAGCAAGGCATGTTGCCTCTGGAGTAGCTGCCCTCTGCCAGCCCTGCAGAACCTGCCCATGTCCCGTGGGATGAAATAACAATAAACTGGTGCCCTTCTGCAGCAAATCTTGCCCAAGGTTTGCTCGATCAACCTACCCCCATAAACTCCCCATCTATCTATCTATCTATCTATCTATCTATCTATCTATCTATCTATCTATCTATCTATCTATCTATCTCCATACACCCCCATCTGTCTATCCACATATCCCCCCTCATGTTCATCAGCTTTGAATCTCACACCACTTTGCAAGCATCAATTGCCTCCCATCCCCCTTGTAATGGGACATAGAGAGATCATGTCACCTCCCAGCGAAATGCAACCACTTCTGGGGAGGACTAAGGTAGTAGTCTGGCCACCCACAGCAATGCTATCTAGTTTGGGCCAGGAAGCCTGAAACCATGGGGGTGGTGGGGGAGCTTCTGGGAGGCAGAACGTAACTGTGGGAAGTGGGAGGCGGATGAGGGCCTGTGTCTGATGCCCCTGCTTGTGTGAAGAGTTCCCAAGCACTCAGGAGGGACCTCAGCTGTTGGCAGCTCACTGCTCATCTGCGGGCAGCATGGCTCTCAGATGTGACCCACCCGCATGGCTGGGTGCCCCTGTCACCTGGCTCTAATTAAAACGGGTAAGATCTGCAGATAGAGTGAAGGAGGAGGGAAGAGACCTGGGGAGTTGAGGTCAATTCTCCAGGGAGCTCAAATCCTCTCCCTCAATTTCTCTGTATCTCTCTCTCTCTCTCTCTCAATCTCCCTGCTCAGCTCCCCAGCTCTCCTCCCACCTTCTAGGGCTCTTGGATTCAGCCAGCCTGTGCGATCGCTCGGAGGAAATTACCTTCCTTTTTAATAACTCTGTCTCGGGCTTCGCTGCCGGGATCCTCTGTGGGCGGAAGGGGGGACATTCAGTGTCAAAGCTGCAGGGCTGCCTGGCTTGGAATAGTTGCCAGGCGTGGGTTGGAGCGGGGGGGCAGCCCCTTCTTAGATTAGCCCCAAGAGGCCTCCTGGCTTTTATTAATACCTCGCGCTGCAAGGGATTTTCTCATAATCATAAAAGCCCCGGCGGTGGTCTTGGCGCTTTTGGATCCCACTGAAACCCCCCAGCTGTTTCCCCTTTGCCCTCTCTGGGGCCAGAAACTGCTCAGAGCGGGGCCCCAGGAAACCCCATTTCCCCTCCAGCTGGAGAATCTTCAGGCAGGGCCGTGAGACTGACTCACCCAGAGACCACTGGGAATTGCCTGCCCTGTGCAGGACTTGCTGGGCTCCCTGGAGCTCGGGCCAGGTTCCTGCACGACTCAGGGAACCAGTGAGCTGGGTTACAAGCCAACCTGGAGAGCTGCAGGGTCACCTCTCGCTGACTTTCATGCACCTCTCACAGATCGGTGGCTAGCTGGAGCTACTTGCTGGTCATTAGGCTACTGATCGTGGTCTCTTGGGTATTAGTAGCAGCGTGGCTAGAACTCACATTGCCCTGCTCCAAATACTCTAACTCCAGCACCTGAGCTAAAGGAGAATCCCTCCTAACCAGTAGCACTATAGAGCCTCTGACACAGAGTTAAGCTGTTCTGATCCCATCCTGTAGAGGGCAGTAGTCATTGATAAGCCCCCGTCCTTTCCTGCCAGTTGGTGACGCAACAGCACAGGTCATCCCAAAGCGCTTTACAGACTGCATTTATCCCACCACTGAAATGCAGCCACCTCTGGGGCAGCACAGGGCAGCTGTTTTATTGAAGACACTGCACAGCCATTTTGCATAGGAAGTGAAGGAGAATCCTGTATCCCTCCTGCAGGGGGAGTTTATTAATCATCATAATAACATATTAACAGTCAGGTGCTGTACATTTATTAGGTGTCTTATGGTTGCACCTAGGCGCCCCAGCCATGAACTAGGATCCCGATTGTGCCAGGTGCTGTACTTTATTTATTAGGTATATTACGGTAGCACCTAGGTTCCCCAGTCACAGACCAGGACCCCAATATGCCAGGTGCTGTACAAGCCGCTGGAACTGAGTGGCTAAGGGGCGATTTGCCAAAGGGCTCTGCTCCAATTCAGGCAGGTGATCATTTCAACCCATAAGTGTCCCAGTGGCAGCGGCTGGGTGCTGAGCACTTGAAACTCTGGCCACTTTTACAGACTCCCTCAGGACTCCTGGGTTCTATCCTGGCTCTGCCACCGAATCTGGGTATGTCCCTTCCCCTCTCTGTGCCTCAGTTTCCCTCCTCATTCTTTGCCTGTCTTGTTTGTTCAGATGGTGAGCTTTTCAGGGTAGGGCCTGGCTCTCGCTCTGTGTCCGTGCAGTGACGGGGCCCTGATCTTGGCTGGGGACTCTAGGCACTACTGTCCTACAAATGATTATGAATTAATCAATATGCAAATTCTGGAAGGGCTATTAAACCGCAGGCTTCAGGGCTGAAGCTGATCTCAGCCGATTCGGGCTCAGGATGAGAGCTCTTGTAGGGGGCAGATTATCTCGCGTCGGCCTCTGGGGGGTTCTTACCCCTTCCTCTGAGGTGCAGGACACTGTCAGAGCCGGGATACTGGGCTGGATGGGCCTCTGGGCTGATCCAGGCTGGCGAGCCCTACGAATCAGAATCGTATTCCAAGACGCCGCAGTTAACACCCCTGCTCTGGCTAATTAGAGCCTGCTCTGTGTCCTGACCCAGCACAGGTTGATTTGCAGGGAAAAGGATCTGTAGGATTTGCAGGGGAAAGGATCCTCTCCCCACCCCCTGAGCTATATAGTCTCCTTGGTCCCGGGGGACCGACCTGCTGTGGGAAAAGCCACTTCGTTTCCCTGACACCTCGGTGTCTTTGCAGAATTGTTTGCAAAATATTATTTGGGTTGCTCCAGCCGGCCGTAGGATAATAGACTTTCTAATGGGCCAATTTTTCCTACTCAGTTGATTTCTTGCAACCTCAGCCGTCTCGGGAATGGCCATATTTTTCATGCGGTTGCTCTAGCTGTTGTTTTCTCGCCTGGTGCTTGGTAATATTCCATCAGCAGCCGGGCTGCCGTCCCCATGAAATGGATTAGGCAATAAAAATATAACCGGGGCAGAAAAATGTATCAGGGAAAGGGGATTTTAATGGGAGGCCTGGAATGAGACTTGGATTGGAGCATGGCACCTGCTCGCCCTCTCCCACAGTCAACGAGCCGTCTACCCTGTTCCGGGGGTGAACCGGGGATTGAATATTCAAGTGTTCTTGTGGAATGGATGGATTGGGAAGATGGCAACGGAGTTTGCAGCTGTGTTGCTGGATATTGTCCAGGTAGAAGGCACCTGCTGGATGTTCTAGGTGCATCCAGGGAGAACCCACCTGCTATTCTGTTGGGTGTTCTAGGTATGTCTAGGTAGAATCCCCTTGCTATACTGCTCGATATTCTAGGTACATCCAGGTAGAACCCACTTGCCATCCTGGTGGATGTTCTATGTCCATATAAAACCCACCTACCATCTTGCTGGATGTTCTAGGTACATTCAAGTAGAACCCATCTGCCGAGTTGCTGGTTGTTCTAGGTATATCAAGCACATCCTAAAGCTCCACTGACTTCAGTGGACCACAGCAGCACATGGGGATGGAGTCAAGGACCCAGGTCCAAAAGCGTTAGGCTGCACCCTCTTTGGAGAGCGCCTGCTGCTCTCACCTCTACAGAGTGAGGAATCCCTGGGCTGGATACTCCGGACGTCCTGATATCCCAGGTTTGATCCCACACTCTCACGGTGAGGAAGAAGAAGAAAGGACATTATCACCCCTGAACCTGCCAGATCCTGAGAGAGCCTTAACGAGCACCAGACCCTCTCCAGCCCATTTGCAGCCTGGCAGGGGGAGAGCAGAAGCCAGACAGGTACGTGGTGGAGTCCAGTGACCATCTCAGAGGCAGAGGGAGCTGTCTAGCAGGGTGCACGGCAGCTGGGCTCTGACACTAGCCAAGAAGCAGCCATGAAAGCTGTTTGGATAAACAGGGGCACGAGGGAGCAGCCTGGTGGAGAACTGGGGACAGAGGGAGCAGGTGGGAAAGCTCTGAGGCAGAAGCAAAGGTCCCCAGCTGGGGCTGCTAGAGATGAAACTGACCAGAACCAAGTGTGAAACCGACCAGTCTCCATTCACTGTCGGATCCAAGGGAAAAGCCTGGATGGGACTGAGAGTGGAGGCCGGATCATCTCCAGCCCCGTCATTCCCACAGGGAAGGGCCTTTGTTTTTCCTGCAGACATTGGGCTGGATCCTCAGGTGTGCCAGTGTTGGCTTGCCGGGGTGTGGAGGTCAGAGGTCGCATTATGGCCCACACTGCTCCTAGGACCAGCCGGGGAGTGAGTTGGGCCCTGGCATGGACAACGGTAGCCCTGTGCCCCCGTCATGTTCCCAGATGGGCCGTTCCGCACTGCTGGGGAATCCGCCGGTGGCAGGGGCATCCCGCAGCTGTTTGAGGGGCTCAAAGAGAGGCTGGATCTGGTGGTGTCGGGGAAGGACGTGGCCAGGACTCTGTGTACGGGGCGCAGGCAGCGACGGGAAGCACCGAGCGAGGGAACTAGGCCAGGCACAGACCGGGAGGATTTTCATTAATTGATTTAGGTCGTTAATTGCTCCGGGCAGGCGCAGTCAATGGAGCTGTTAAAGCAGGTGAAATTGGGTCGTTTTGCTCCTCAAGCAGCATGTGTGTGTGTGTGTGTGGGGGGGGGAATTGTGGTGCTGTGTGGAGTGTGTAGGTATGGGGGGGCAGGGAGGGGGAGAGGATGTGTGTGTGAAGGGACATAAGTGTGTGCAGGTGTTTATATGTGCAGCTGTGTGTGTGTGTATGTGTTTGGGTGTGCGTTCACACAGGTGTGTATATGTGTGTGCACTCTGGTATGGGTATGTGTGTGTATATTTGTGTGCAGGGTGTGTGCAGGATGAGTGTGTACGTGTATACAGGGATGTGTGTATAGGTGTTTGTGTGTTTGCAGGGGTATGTGTGTATGTGCGTGCAGGTGTGTGCATACGTGTGTGTGTATATATCTGTGTGTGCATGTGCAGGTGTGTATCTGTGTGCAGGGTGTGTGTGTGCATGGAGGGGTGTGTGTGTGCTGGTGTGTGTGTATTTACATGCAGCTGTGTGTATGTGTTTGCACGTGTGCGGGTATGTGTGCATGCAGGTGTGTGGATGTGTATCTGCATGCAGGATGTGTGTGTGTGCATGGGTGTGTGTTTATGTGCATGCAGGTGAGTGCATAAGTGTAGGCATGTATAGCTGTGTGAAGGAGTGTGTGTATGCAGGTGTGTGCAGGCTGCGGGTGTGTGTGTATGCAGGGCTGTGGGTGTGTGCAGGTGTGTGCAGGGCTGCGGGTGTGTGCAGGTGTGTGCAGGGCTGCGGGTGTGTGTGCAGGACTGTGTGTGTATGTGCAGGTGTGTGCTGGCCTGCGGGTGTATGTGCAGGTGTGTGCAGGCCTGCAGAGGTGTGTGCAGGGCTGCGGGTGTGTGTGCACGTGTGTGCAGGCCTGCGGGTGTGTGTGCAGGGCTGCGGGTGTGTGTGCAGGTGTGTGCAGGCCTGCGGGTGTGTGTGCGGGTGTGTGCAGGGCTGCAGGGGTGTGTGCAGGTGTGTGCAGGGCTGTGTGTGTGCAGGTGTGTGCAGGCCTGCGGGGGTGTGTGCGGGTGTGTGCAGGGCTGTGTGTGTGCAGGTGTGTGCAGGCCTGCGGGTGTGTGTGCGGGTGTGTGCAGGGCTGCGGGGGTGTGTGCAGGGCTGGGTGTGTGCAGGTGTGTGCAGGCCTGCGGGGGTGTGTGCGGGTGTGTGTGCAGGTGTGTGCAGGCCTGCGGGTGTGTATCTGCATTCACAGCAGGTGCGGGGAGATGAGGAACACTTAGGCCTGCAGCTCTCACTCTCTCTGATTGCCATCAGTTCCCTACAGCAGCCGGACCCGGCCATACACTGAGCGTTCCTGCCGCCTCCCGCTGCCTCTGCCGAGCGGGCCAGGGGGACACACCAAGGAGGAAAATTCTAGCCGTTTGGGTGCCATGGTTCGCCCTAGCGAGAGGCGCTGGACCGACAGCCCGGCAGCCCCGTGCAATCTGTGTGCTGTGCCCGGGCAGCCTTCCCGGCCCGCTGGCCCTGCCACGGCCCCTCCGCCCCGACAGACCCCAGGCTGGGGGCCCATCTCTGTGGCCCAGTCAGTCCCTGGCCCCTCTGCACGGGCTGCCACGGAGGGGGGTGGTTAGTGCCAGCCGTGGGGGTGATTTTGTACCATGGATGCTGGGAATCAGACTGAGCTCCCAGCCAGGTTCAAACAGCTGCAGGATGCCAATAGGTTTCAGCTCCCACCAGCCGGGGCTATATTCATGCTGGAGGCGAAAGGTTCAGTGCCTCCCTTCACACTCCTCTGGCATTTAAATGCCAGGCTGCCATTGCTAGTAGCCCATTAAGAAGTGGCCGGGCCGTTACGGATCTCACTCCTGGCTTGCAGGACTGGGATAAGGGTCCAGGTCCTAGTGTCTAACGAAGCCCGGAAGGATGGTGTAGCGTGTCGGACTTGGGTACAGTCCCCAGAGCAGTGACACGTCTGTGGAGCTCGGTCGGTCTGTTTCTATATAGTGAGTAAACACAAGAGAGTTGGAACCCGACTCAGGCCATGTGGTTACCTCATATTCTTCCTGGCGTGGCCTGAAAGCAGAACCACAACAGATGGCCCAGCGATCAAGGCACTGGGATGGGAGCCTGGGCTTCACTTCCTAGCGCTGCCACCGACTCCACGTGTGACCTGAGGTGAGTCGCTACGGCTTTCCGTGCCTCCGTTTCCCCCTTTGTCTCTTTAGTCCGTGGGCAGCAGCTGTCTCATTATGTGAACCTAGCTCAAAAGGGCCCCGATCTGTCCTATACTGATGACGGCCGTTTGGTGGCCTGGGTGAAATGAGTTTGTTGGGTCTCTGCTCCTAATAAATAGGTTTGTGTGTTACAAAGGTTACCTCTGGGACTCCTCATTCTCCTTAGCAGGAGTCCTGAGCGGTCCAGGTCGGGGGTGAGGCCCATTGGCAAGCCTGGCTGCCTCTCACCAGTGCTGAAATCAATCAAGAAACGCAAGACTTCATCACAAGTTCGTTGCATCCTGGCAGGAATCCCCACTGGCTGCTTTCAGGAGGGCTGTCGTATCTCTGGATCCTAGTCCAGAAGCAGGGAGCACGGCCTGCAAATCCAGCACGCTGGCAGTGAACAATAATTCAGGCCTCAGTTGCTCTGTTCCAGGGGAAATGAATAACTTGGAATTCTCTGCAGTGAGATTTGGCCGGCTCTGAAACTGCTACAGAGCACTCTCAGCCAGAAACTTTCCAATTAATATTTGGCATAACCCTGCCTTCTCCCTGCAGTTAATACAGTGTGGCCAACTCTCGTGATATTCAATCCCCAGCTCCTGGAGTCCTGTGATTACACGAGACTGTCAGCTGACATTTAAAAAAAAAGTCAGTTTCTAGCCCTTGTGGCTGTAGAGAAAAACTTGAAAATGTGTCCCGAATGTGACCCTAAAGGCTCAGAAGCCAGAAAGCAAAGAAAAAGAATGCCAAATATAGGGTTGCTTTTTAATCTCATGATTCTTAAGCCAGTCTCAGGACTTTTTGTGGCCAGATGCTGAGTTTCGAACATTTGGGGTGGGTGATATTATATGTAGTACGGTAGTGCCTATAGAATCCAAGGGAGTCCAGGGCTCCAGCATGCTGGGTGCTGCATGACACACAGTGGGAGACAGGCCCTGCCCCCAAGGGCTTCCAGGCTAGACACAGGGTGGAAGGGGAAACTGAGGCACAGAGAGGGGACGTGACTTGCCCAGTGTCAGTGGTGGAGCTGGCAAAGGAACACGGGGACCCCAGTCTAGAGCCCAAGCGGGGTGGCCGTGTTGCCCCTGTTGGTTCATTCCCCACACTGTTGAAAACTTGCACCTTATTTCCAGTCGGAATTTGTCCCACTTTGATACTCAACAATATTTTATTTAATGAAAAAACAGAGATTTTTGATTTCAGGATGAAATCAATTTTTGGAAATTCTGGTTTTTGGCCAGCTCTTTAGGGCTTGGGGTGTAGGCGCTCTGGCCTCTAGAGGTCACGGTTGAACATGTCCACATGTCAAGGACGGCCAGGAGGCGGTAATCAGCGAGCTGGGATCAGAGCAAATGCTACTGCCGGTCAGGATCAATAGGCCAGAATCAGCCTGGGATCAGAGATCAGAAAGCGAGGTGAGGTGTGAAGTCACAGCCAGCCAGAAATCCGTGTGGCTGCCCAGACAACTTGCTGGGGCACCCTTTGGGTTAAATAGCAGGGGCCAATCAGAAGGCTGCGGGGTGCTGTCACTCTGGACCCTTTGGGCAGTACTTCCTGCGGTGCCTAGTCCCCACAGTGCTCCTTGGATGGAGCTCTGCATGGTCTCCTGCTGGCGATGTCGGCTATCCCCAGGGTCTGTGACCCAGGTTCTAGTCCCACGGAGCCTTACATGGCTCTAGCTGGAGTCGTTTACAAAGGTGCAACTTACCCCCTTCAGAACTGGGCTGAGACTCGGCAAACTCATCTCATGCAACAGCCACCCCAGCAGCCCTCAGGCGATGACCAACTTCCCAGCCTTGACTTGGATTGGAATTTTTGAGCTAGGGCCTGTCTTTCTCCACCCTAGTGCCCCCAGCTGGACACGAGCGTGTGTGTGTATGTGAAAGATGCTTTGCGATCGGCAGAGATGGGGGAGGAGACGTGGTGGAAACATCTGATGCTTTAATGGGGATTTGGACACGGGCTCTTCGTTGGCAGGCACTGCTTGGTAGTGTCTAGACAGAGCAATATGTCACTGTCTCTCCCTTCACTCTGAGCAATCATTTTCCTCTGTCCCCTCGGGCAGATATTGGGCAAAGGGTAGCTGGGGCCGCCAAGGGCGGGGATGGGGCGGGGGGAGGGGGAATTGCTGGCCCTCACTGCAAACTCTGCAGCGCCAGGTTCTGAGCTAGCCGTGGATGGCGCGTGAAATTCACCAGTGCTGCCTGGGCCTCCTGTTAGCTCTCTGCTCAGGGGTAAATTTCATGCAGAGGCGTCGCTGAGCGGTTGCATCGTTGTGACCACGAGGGTAAGATGCGGGACCCAGGAGGAGAGATTCTCCACAGGATGTCAGACTGGAATCTGTGATCAGAACGGTGCCCGGCTGGCGCTGAAATCTACGAGATTCCCCCTCTCCCCCCCACGCCAGCCGGTGTGTCCAAGCCCTGCCCTGCCTAGGAGCAAGAGGGGAGCTCTGCCCCTTTGCTGGGGCTGCCGACGACAGGGCTCGGTTGTGCCAAAGTTGGACTCTGGGTGCCTGGATGGACACGTAACCAGCCCTCAGGACGGGTGGGAGATGGAGATCTCTGAACTGGCCGTGAGAGATGCAAGCCAGGCGGCCGGCAGATTCGAACACGCCTCCACATGAGCAAGTGATCCCTGAGGCAGACGCAAGGGGCATGTGCTGGAAATGCTGTCCCCAGGGCTGTGGGCCATAGGGCTTTAATGTATGCAGATTGTTAAGGGTAATATTATGATAACGCCTGGAGGTCACAGCTGAGATTGGTCCCCATTGGTACCAGGCGCTGCACAGACATGAGTAACCAAGATCATGGCCCTGTTGCGCCGGGCGCTGCACAGATGTAGAGTAACCGAGATCATAGCCCTGTTGTGCCGGGTGCTGCCCAGATGCAAAGTCAGAGACAGTCCCCGCCCTGAAAGCTCACAGTCTGAATAGAGACAGTGTTGCCAACTCTTACGATTTTACTGTGAATCCCATAATATTGGGTGTGTTTCTTAAAGCCCCAGCTCTGGGAGTCATGTGATTTCCTAAGACTCTCAGCTTTGCTTAAAAGAAATGGGATGTTTCTAGCCCTTGTGGCTGGGAGGGAAAGCTTGGCATGACCTGCAGCCTCCAAAACCAGGCGGAACCAATCAGAACCTGACGTTTATTGTGGCTGTTAGAAGAGTCTTTTGTTTTTGAAGCTGATCTTATGATAGTAGGGCTGGCCACAAAGGGGGGATCGTGCCCCCCTTTCACAGATGGAGCAGCTGTGTCCGGTATTGCTCTGATCCCCATCACCACAGTAACCAAGCACCTCACAAGCTTTAATGTATTTAACCTCACAACCCCCAGTGGGGCACAGCTGTTCCCACCATTGCACAGGTGGGGAAACTGAGGCACAAAGCGACCAAGTGACTCAAACAAAGTCACACAGGGAGTTTGTGGCAGAGCAGGGCCTTCACTCCAGGTCTCCTAAGAATCACAGAATCATAGAATATCAGGGTTGGACAGGACCTCAGGAGGTCATCTAGTCCAACCCCCTGCTCAAAGCAGGACCAACCCCAACTAAATCATCCCAGCCAGGGCTTTGTCAAGCCTGACTTTAAAAACCTCTAAGGAAGGAGATTCCACCACCTCCCTAGGTAACTCATCTCTACGCAAAAGAATAAATGGACACAAATCAGACGTCAAGAATGATAACATTCAAAAACCAGTCGGAGAACACTTCAGCCTCCCTGGTCACTCAATTACAGACCTAAAAGTCGCAATTCTCCAACAAAAAAGCTTCAAAAACAGACTCCAATGAGAAACTGCAGAACTGGAATTAATTTGCAAATTGGACACCATTAAATTAGGCTTGAATAAAGACTGGGAGTGGATGGGTCATTACACAAAGTAAAAACTATGTCGCCATGCTAATTTTCCCCTACTGTTACTCACACCTTCTTGTCAACTGTTGGAAATGGGCCATCCTGATTATCACTACAATTTTTTTTTCTCCTGCTGATAATAGCCCACCTTAATTGATTAGTCTCGTTAGAGTTGGTATGGCAACACCCATGTTTTCATGTTCTCTGTGTATATATATATATCTTCCTACTGTATTTTCCACTGCATGCATCCAATGAAGTGGGTTTTAGCCCACGAAAGCTTATGCCCAAATAAATTCGTTAGTTTGTAAGGTGCCACAAGTACTCCTCGTTCTTTTTGCTAGTCATTTTTGTTGCCCTTCACTGGACTCTTTCCAGTTTTTCCACATCCTTCTTGTAGTGTGGGGTCCAAAACTGGACACAGTACTCCAGATGAGGCCTCACCAGTGCTGAATAGAGGGGAATGATCTCTTCCCTCATCTGCTGGCAACGCTCCTACTTATACAGTCCAAAATGCTGTTGGCCTTCTTGGCAACAAGGGCACACTGTTGACTCATATCCAGCTTCTCGTCCACTATAACCCCTAGGTCCTTTTCTGCAGAACTGCTGCCTAGACACTCGGTCCCTAGTCTGTAACAGTGAATGGGATTCTTCCGGCCTAAATGCAGGACTCTCCACTTGTCCTTGTTGAACCTCATCAGGTTTCTTTTGGTCCAATCCTCTAATTTGTCTGGGTCCTTCTGTATCCTATCCCTACCCTCCAGCGTATCTAAGCTATTAGCACATGCCCAAACTACTCACATGAAGGCCAGAGCAAATCCCCAGCTGCTCACTGCCTTTACCAGAAGGGGTGTTATTTCAGAAAAAAAAATGGGGGGGGGGGGCAAAGTTGTGTCAGCGTATAGACTATTGTATGTGATTATTTATATGATACCCTGCAAAGTAACGAGGGAGCAAAAAGTGGAGCACACAGAAAAGTCGGTGGGGGGGGCAAGACCAAGGTTGGGGGGGCAACTGCCCCCTTTCCCTCTAGCAACTGGTGCCCCTGTTTGCTAGTTCTGAGTGTTTGCTCTCAGGTCCCAGGAGCTGCTTGGCATGGATGCTGGGCCCCTGCCACAAGGCCTGGGAGCAAAGGCGCATGGGTAAATGCCCACACCGGGCCGGGCCTCTGCAGTTGTGTCAGCTCCGCCCCCCAGACACCCTCGCCATGGGGGACTCAGTGCTAGCCTGGGGCCCTTGGAACCCAGGGGACACTGACCAATGGGTGTGGGGCTTGGGGATCCAGGGCAGAGCTTCCCCTGGTTTTGGGGTGGTCTGGGCCCCTCTCTGCTCAGGAGGCACGGTGCAGGTTGTAACTCCCAATGTCACCCTTTGGGGGTCAGTGAGCTGCTAGGGCCGGCTTGTCTCTCATTTACCCCTCACTGGGTAACGTGCCTGCTGCAACAAGAGGCAGGACTACACTGTGGTTCGGGTACTAGCCATGAACTATCCCTGCTCTGCCACAGACTTCCTGTGTGACCCTTGGCCTGCCACGTGGCCTCTCTGTGCCTCAGTTCCCCACCTGGCTGGACTACATCTACTACAGTGCATCATGGGCTCCCTTCCAGTGCATCATGGGAGTTGCAGTTCTTGGGCCTCATGTCCCCCTTTACCTCAATAGACCAGACACTCTGGCTGAACTACATCTCCCATGAGGCACCACAGACTCCCGTGAACCAATGCAATGCATCATGGGAGATGTGGTTCTGGCCTGGAGAGGAGCATGGGACGCCCTGCATGACCGCTTCCAGGAGGCTTAGGGAGACACAGATTCATGTTGAGGCGGATGGAAATTCCTGCTCTAACGACTCTTCCCATTGAGGCCAATGAGACTGCTGCCATGGCTAGTGATACACACAGGCTCGTAGATCGTGAGGCCGGGAGGGGCTGCTGGGTCTTCTAGCCTGACCTGGATGGCAAGTGCTTGTGTCTTTGCTCGGCCTTGGCCTTGAGTCTGTTGCTCACAGCACTGGAGTCAAGGGGCCAGGCTCTGAGCCGACTTGTGTGGTGTAAGGGTGGAGCAATTTGGATCCAGGTCCGTGGGATTGTTACAGCGGGGCCTGAGGTCCGGATCTGGCCCCGGATGCGAACGGCTGCCCTAATCTCCCAGGGATGTTCAGCTCTCTGTTCCATGCTGTTAAGGAGAAATGCACGGTGCTTGCACTTAATAATCAACACTTTGCAAATCGGTAATGACTCCCAGCCAAGGATTGCACCACGCTCCACAAACGTTAATTAATTTAGACTCCTCCGGGGGAAGGAAGGCTCCTTATCACCATTTTACAGATGGGGAAACTGAGGCAGGTGGCGTGGGCCTTGCCTGCTCCTCTGTGGTAAAACTGGGACTAGAACCCAGGAGTCCAGGCATTTCAGCCCCAAGACTCTCTTCAGGCATTGAAATTATTTCAAGCTTCCCTTCAAATAGGATTGCTGAGCATGGAGCTAATGTTTCCACGTGAGCGGCAGCCACAGGTGCTGGAGATGGCGGGGAGGGGGTAGGTTCACTGCCCCCCCCCCCTTTAAAATGGGGGCAGGGGCTCTGGGAGAGTGGGGCTGGTGGGGGGGGCAGGGGCTCTGGCAGGAGATACCGGTGGTGAGGGGGCAGAGGCTCTGGGGGGTGCTGGCAGGAGGGGCTGGCGGCTCTGGGAGAGATAGGCTGATGGGAGGTGGATCCCCAGAATGGAGGGGCTTCTGGAGAGGGAGGGGCTCCGGGAGGGTTGGGCTGTTGTGGCGGTGGGGGTTCTGGGAGAGTAGGGTTGGTGGGAGGGACATGGGCTCTTGGAGGGGGTGTTGGTGATAAGTGGGCAGAGGCTCTGGGGGGTGCTGGTGGGAGGGGCGAGGGCTCTGAGAGAGTCAGGCTGTGGGGCTGGGAGGGGCAGGGGCCCCGGGAGGGTTGGGCTTTCTGGGGGGAGCTTGGCCCTCTACTCTTGCAGTTCTTCCAGCACTTGTGGTTGGAGGCTGCAGTGTGGGGGGGCTGGGTTTTGGTTATTTTTTCCCCATGGAGGCTTATTCTAATGCAAGTTGATTAATGGCTGGGCGGGTGAAAAACACCCTCCCGGGATTGAACAACTGTCAGGTTCATCACCCGCCCTGCGTCCCCGTCCCCCCCCGCCCTGGCCCTAGGAACCTTGAGCTCCTTGGTGCTGGGCTCTGTCTCCCCCTCCTTGGCGGGCACTGTGATGCTGGTGCCCTGCCGGGCTGAATGCCCTTTTAGCCGTGGCTTGATCTCTCCCACGGACGGGACCGGACTCATTCTCAGCTCCTTGATCCCTGGATGTTGGGTGGGGGGTTAAAGTGGCTCTGAGACCCCTTTGTGCTTCCTGTTTTCTGAGGCCTGTTTGGTTCCCAGGGCAAGTTAGAGCAGCCTCAGAGTTGCTCCACCTTGCACCCTGTTCCCCATTGCCCCTATGGGAGCTGGGAGAGAGCAGAGGATACCTAAAGTGCTGTATGCTCTGATTATCCACCCCGATTTACCCCATAAGTGGGGGCTGGAAGCAGGGCGGGTGCCAACCCCACACCAGGTGGGGAGGCCGCTGTGCAGGAGGGATACTTGGCGGGGGGAGGGGGCTCTGTGTGTGTGTGTGTGTACATGGAAATCAGAGTCTGTGGAGTTGTGTATAGGTAACGGTGTGCATATGTACAGGTGCATGTTTGCATGTAGGTGCATGTGTACATACGTGTGTATGCATGTGCATTGCCTGTGTATGTGTATCAGCATGTGTGTTTGCACATGTTCATGAGTGTATGTGTGTACAGGCACATGTGTGGCCACTTGCATGTGTGGGTCCACTTGGGCATTTGCAGGTGTTCATGTGTGTCTGCGCATCTGTATATGCATTTGTATGTGTGCAGAGGTGCGTGTACGCGTGCACCTTTGCATGTGTTCCCAGATGCCTGCATGTGTACATGTGCCTTTGCGTATGTACGTGTGTGCATTTACACATGTTCTCACGTGTATAATCTGTGTGCATGTGCACTCACGTGTGCGTGCGTGTGAATGCCCAGGTAGGCTGTTTGCCATGCGGCCTGTGCCTGAGTGAACATGGGGGTGGATAAAACACCCCCCTCCCCCCGCGCTGCTGAGTATTTTGCAATGACGGAATTTATCAATCCGCCGAGATGTGACTGGCCTTAAAAATGTTTCGATGAACCTGGCGCTGGCCCCGTGCCGCACTGGGGATTGATGGTCCCCAGGCACACGGGCGATGATGCTGTGGGAAGAGCATTTGCACGTCTGCTGATTTTTTTCAAGAAATTTCATTATGGAAACCGTTTGGGACCCATCAGATATTTCTCCTCTCTGAATGAGAATAACATTGGGGGAGGGGGAGAGATCCTGGAGCAGCTGCATTTTTCATTCCAGAGTCTGTTTATTATTTGCAGGTAAGAATCCTCTTGACACATCTTTTCTTCCCGGGTGTCCATGGCCCGAGACTCGATGGTTGCAGCCTCAGGAGGGAGTTAGCCATTCTAGGATGGGGAAACCGAGGCAGCGAGAGATTAGGGGAACGACTTGTCCATGAGCACATGAAGAATCCTTGGCAGAGCTGGGAGTGGAACCCAGGAGTCCTGGCGCTCAGCTGTAGCCACTAGGCCACACTCCCTCCTAGAACTGAGGATGGAACCCAGGAGTCCTGGTGCTCAGATGTAGCCACTAGACAACACTCCCTGCTAGAACTGGGGATGGAACCCAGGAGTCCTGGCGCTCGGGCCTTTTCTCTAAACACGTCCTCCCTTAGGCGAGCTGAGACAGGTGCGCTCCAGTATCTTACTTTGGGGGGCGCTCTGCCTGTGAGCTGGGTCTGGACGGAATCGTCCCTCCACCCCTGCCCCAGCCTCATGCAGTCTTCCCTGGCTGGCCGGCTGCAGGCCGAGGGAGCTGTGAGCCCCGAAGTGCAGGTGTCCCCACCCCCGCTGATGGCAGGATACGGGCCTCGGGCCGGAGAAGCGACCTGGCACCGTCGCTCTGACCTCGGGAAATCTGCTTCCTGTTTACGGCGCCCGTTGCCAACTGAGGGGCCCCGCTGAAATCCAACAGGAGTTTGGCCATTGACACCCGGGGTAGCCGGATGAGGCCGGAAGGACACGATCCAGCTGGAGGGTACGTCTACACTGCGATAACAGACCCGCAGCACGGCTGGCTCAGACTCAAGGGGCTCCGGCTGCGGGGCTAAAAATGGCAGTGTCGGCGTTTGGCCTGGGGCTGGAGCCCGGGCTCTGAAACCCAGCGAAGAGGGAGTGTCCCAGAGCACAGGTTGACCGTCCACACTGCTCCTTTTAGCCCCACGAGCCTCAGTTTACCCAGGCCCTGAGGCTCGGCGCTGCGGGTTGTTTATTGCAGTGTAGATGTCCCTGGGGTGGCTGATCAGAGCGGGGGCCGGGCTGCAGTGAGGCTGTAGGGGAGAGTCAATCCATGAGACAGGCGCTGCATTGTCTTTCGCTCTTTGTGTGTTTGTCTGGTTTTGCCTTCTAGGGAATGGGAGTGGACTTTTCCTGTGTCTCTAAGGAAAGGTGAAAAGGATGTTGAGTGGTGTGTACGCCCTGCTGTGAAACCGGCTGGCAGGGCCGGCTCCAGGCACCAGCCCACCAAGCTTGTGCTTGGGGCGGCACCTGGAGGGGGGCGGCGCGGTGCTCTGGCTCCCGCCGCCGGGGAGAGCGGGGCCACGGCCGGGACTCACCGCCCTCCCCCTGGCGCTCTGGCCGCCGGGGAGATCGGAGCCCCGACCAGGACTCACTGCCCTCCCCCCGGCACTCTGGCCGCCGGGGAGAGAGGAGCCCCGACCGGGACTCGCCACCCTCCCCTCGGCGCTTTGGCCGCCGGGGACAGCGGAGCCCTGACCAGGACTCGCCGCCCTTCCCCCGGCGCTCTGGCCGCCGGGGACAGCGGAGCCCCAGCCGGGGCTCGCTGCCCTCCCCCCGGGGCTCCGGCCGCCCTCCCCTTCCGCGCTGGGGGGGGGGGGGGGGCGGCTGGAGGCTTTTTTGCTTTTTCTGCCGGCTGGGCTCTCTAAACCAAACACCCAGCCTTGTTTAAACTGTTCACCTGGTCACTCGACATCAATCTGAACCCTGTAATCCATAAAAAGCAACAGAGGGTCCTGTGGCACCTTTAAGACTAACAGAAGTATTGGGAGCATAAGCTTTCGTGGGTAAGAACCTCACTTCTTCAGATGCAAGAAGTGAGGTTCTGACCCACAAAAGCTTATGCTCCCAGTACTTCTGTTAGTCTCAAAGGTGCCACAGGACCCTCTGTTGCTTTTTACAGATTCAGACTAACACGGCTACCCCTCTGATACCTGTAATCCATGTAAATGAATACACCCTCCCTGCTCTTCTGCTGCCCCTCAATCCTGATCCGCAGCCCCCTGCTAGCCCAGCCCCCTAAACAACTCTGCTAATGCCCCTCGATCCCGACCCAGAGCTCCTTCTGAAATGCCAGTCCTGGGCTTCCCACACACACAGCTATTTCTGCCGAGGCCCTTCGAGCTGTGTGATCGTTTACAAAGATTGTATTTTTCCTGAAAATATCATTAGCAATAAAGACCAAAGGAGGAATATATATATATATACATCAGTTCCCCCCGTCTCGAAAGAGCAGCTTTTCGGAGCCATAAGGTGGCATTTTTGAAGAGCTATTTCATGACTCACAATATTGAGTAGGTCACAGATCTTTCCAGTTATTTGTGGTTATTGGGTGAGTTTCCTAAATGAAAAAAAGAAAATCTAGTTATTCGGCCCTCTTGTCCCAGACACAGCTGCTGCCCGGCCCATCCAGGGGCCAGCGTGACCCTAGGAAGACAGACGTGTTTTTAACTGGTGTCAGAGTGAGTCAACACGGGTTAAAATCCTAGTGTAGACAAGGCAAGTTGTAATTTGACTTGGTTCTCTCTCTAGAGCAGGGGTGGCCAACCTGTGGCTCCGACCCACATGCGGCTCTTCAGAAGTTAATATGCGGCTCCTTGTATAGGCACCAACTCCGGGGCTGGACCACAGGCGCCAACTTTCCAATGTGCTGGGGGTGGGGGGGGGGGATGTTTACCGCTCAACCCCTGGCCCTGCCACAGGCCCTGCCCCAACTCCACCCCTTCCCGCCCCCTCCCCTGCCGTGCCCTCGCTCCTCCCCGCCCCTCCCCAGAGCCTCCTGCATGCCACGAAACAGCTGACCGGGAGGTGCGGGGAGGGAGCGAGAGGCGCTGACCAGTGTGGCTGCTGGTGGGTGGGAGGCGCTGGGAGCGGGGGCGACTGCGGATGTATTACTGTGGCTCTTTGGCAATGTACATTGGTAAATTCTGTCTCCTTCTCCGGCTCAGGTTGGCCACCCCTGGTTTTGGGCCTCACATCCAGGCTATGCGGATTCTTTCTTCAGAATAGCCCTAAGGTACGGCCTTGCCCATCCCCTACAGCTAAAACTCTGGTCCAGGGTATCGACCTCTCACCTCTCCAGGAATGCAGCATCCTTCTGCTTGGCCTTGACAAACGCAAGTTTACCTCACTCACCTCCACCCCGCAGGTTCCACCTTGTGTATCTCATCAAACGGGAGCAGCTCGTCTTCTCTTCCAAGGCCTTCACAGCCTGTCCCCGCCCAACCCAGCGTCTCCTGCCTTGGAGCAGCCTCCGGCACCCACTCATTGAGTTTTCAAACTATCCCCCGTCCGCGCTTCCCCCATGCTGTCCTTCACTCTGGCTCCCTACAAACATCCACCAAGTTATCTCCTTGTCCTCCTTAACTCTCCCCTCTGCTGTGAGGCCTACGCCAGGAAAAACACGCCCGTGTTCATAGGACGGAGCTGTGGGGAAGTGAATACGGCGCTGGATAGGGTGTGAATTGAAAGCATTAGAACAGTGGTCCCCAAACTTTTCAGGGTCAGGCCCCACCCCTTACCACTGTCCGTGCCCCCAATGTCCCTCTTGGAGCCAGGACTGGGGCTTCAGCTCCTGTGTGTGTGTGTGGGGGGGGCATGGACCGGGGTAAGGGGGCCAAGGCTGGGGCAACAGCTGGGGGCAGGGCTGGGGCTGGGGTTGGGGCCAGGGCCAGGAACAGAGCCAACGCCAGGGGCCGAGGCTGGGGGTGGGGCTGGGGCTAAGACTGGGTGTGGAGCCATGGCCAGGCCACGGTTGGGGGCCAAGGCTGGGGGGCCAGGAGCTGAGGGTGTGGCTGGGGGCGGGGCCAAAGCAGAGCTGGGAGTGGAGTGGGGCTGGGTGGCGCTCCCTTCCTGCTCCCCATGAGGGCTGGCCTGGCCCCCCCCGAAAGTTCCTCTGCACCCCACTAGGGGGGCACACCCCACAGTTTGGGGACCTCTGCACTAGAACCAGGACATCCACATGGGGTGCTATTCTAGAGGATTCTGGTCAGTTTCCCCTCGAGAGATGCAAAGCCAAACTTATCCACAGTCAGGGGTCAGGTCCCATCAAAATCATGAAATTGGCTTAAAACCAGGGGATTTTCAAAACCAGCCCCCCGTGGGGTCTGCGGCTTGGCCGTGTGGGTCGGAGTCACATTTTCCAGTTTTTCTCCGCAGCCCGGGGGTGACTGAGCTCCTAAGGGCACAGAAATGGGGTTTCAATAGCACCAGCTTTAGGTGAATCCCGCTGGCACCCAGCTGAGATCAGGGCCTCCCTGCACCTGGTGCTGCAAAGACACAGGGGAGAGACAGTCCCTGCCCCAGTGAGCTCACGGGCTGGATGCACAAGGGGTGGGAGGGGAAACTGAGGCACGGAGACTTGCCCAGGGTCACGCAACAGGTCAGTGGCAGAGCCAGGAATAGGAGCCCAGATGTCCTGATGGCCAGCCAAGCACACTAACCACCAGACTGTGCTGCCTCTTCTTAAAGGGCTGCTGCCGGTGTCAGCAGTACCCCTGGCCTTTACGCTCCTGCTCTCGGGAGCGGGGAACCTATTCTCTGCACAGAGCCCATGGACAGAACAGGCCACAGAGACTGAGCTTTCTCAGCCACGGGGGTCAGAGCTAAGGATCATTAGAGCTCACCCTGAACCACACCTGATCCAGGATCCTTCAGAAAGGTGCAGGGTTCCCATGATGCATCTCAGAGAGTCAAGGGCCCCCAGCCTCCAAGCCACCTATTCCCAGCCCTCCAGCGACTCGCTGCCTGACCCTGGCCAAGTCATGCCGCTGCTCCCTGCCTCAGTTTCCCCATCCACAAAGCAGGGCTATTGGGAGACTCATTAGCGGTGGAGGTCTCAGGCGTCCTGCATGGCGCCCCAACTGAGAGTCAGGTTTGCCCGACACCTGCACAAGGACACCCAGCCGCTCACTTGGCGCCATCCAGGAGCAGCGTGCAAATGTCTCCTGCAGGAAACAGCCACGGGCACGTCCGCCGTCGACCAATCAGAACCTGCCTCCTGCTGTGTCTTTTTTCCGCCGGAGTCTTTAAGCATGGGAAGAAAGAGCGAGAGAAAAAAGGTAAAATGCATCCAGATGGGAAAACGATTAAAAAACCAGATCTCTTTATTTTTAGCCTGTTTTTTCTCCCCGTCTGGCATTTTCTGGGCCGTGTTGCTAGCTGGGAGATGGGCAAAAACAGCCTTAGAGGAGAAGGGATTGAAAAGCCAAATGCTTTTTTGCTTGAAGCCCTCGAGGAAAGAGAAACATAAACAACGCGGAGAGAGAACGGCTCCGTCGGCCTCCTCCTGGATCGGCCTCTTCGATCCAAGGCAGCTGGGCTGAGATGTGGGGAGAGTATTCAGGGTGCTTCCCTGCAGCCCCCCTCTTCCCCCCGCAGAGACAGAGCAGGGAGTGAGGTGGGGGCTGTGTTTTAAGCTGTGTGTGGAGGGGGAGGGCTCATAGATGGGTCAGTGGAAACAGCCCGGCTGGGAATTTGGGAGCAACCTGTCAGGAGACTCGATTTTTGGAGCTGGGGAAACTGGTTTGAAAGAATTAAAATGGGCCAGATCCCAGCTGGTGTCAATTGGCCATAGATCCATTAGAGTCCATGGGGGCAGCTCCCCAGCTGGTGTGAATGGGCCATAGCGCCGTTGACTTCTGCTCAATCCGTTGACACCAGCGTGGGATTTGGCCCTCTGAATTCAGTGCTAGTAGGGTTGCCAGGTGTCCGGTTTTCCACTGGAACACCCGGTCGAAAAGGGACCCTGATGCCTCTGGTCACCACTGCCGTTAAAAGTCCTGTCAGCAGCGCAGTGGGGCAAAGGCGGGCTCCCTGCCTGCTCTGGCTCCGCGCAGTTCCTGGAAGCAGCAGCATGTCCTCCCCTCCGGCTCATACGCGTAGGGACAGCCAAAGGGCTCTGCAAGCTGCCCCTGCCCCAAGCACCGGCTCTGCAGCTCCCATTGGCCAGGAACCGCAGTCAATGGGTGCTACGGGGACGGCACCTGTGGACGGGGCAGTGCACAGAGCTGCCTGGCTGTGCTTCTGCTTAGGAGCCGGAGGGGGGACATGCCGCTGCTTCCGGGAGCCGCCTGAGGTAAGTGCCACCTGGAGCCTGCACCCCTCATCCTCTCCTGTGTCCCAACCCCCTGCCACAGCCTTGATCCCCCTCCTGCCCTCTGAACCTCTTGGTCACAGCCCAGAGCACCCTCCTGCACCCCAAACGCTTCCGCCCCAGCCCACCGTCTTGCACCCCAAATCCCTCATCCCCAGCACCACCCCAGAGCCTGCACCCCCAGCTGGAGCCTTCACCCCCTCTACCCCCCAACTCCCAACCCGGAGCCCCCTCCCACACTCCAAACCCCTCCACCCCAGCCCACCCTCCTGCACCCCAAATCCCTCATCCCCGGCCCCACAGCAGAGCCCCAGCCTGCACCCCAACCCCCTGAGCCAGCTGTGACGGAGCAGGGAGCAGGGCAGATTTGACCTGGGAATGTTGCAGGGGGATTGCAGTGAGGAGGGGGGACTTCCCTTGAAGGAAGCTACCTGAGCTGTAACCTGAGCCAGGAACGGGGGTGGGGAGAATTAACACCTTCTGGCCGGGAGACTGAACAAAGGAGAGGAGCAGCGGGAGGAGTTGGGAGTTTAGTTTTGGTTTGGGCTGGGTGGTGCAACGCAGGGAACCCCCAAGCTGGGGTCTGAGCTCCCTGAACCTCCCAGAGGGACCTAATTGAGGGGGTCTGGTCATACCTACACGCTCTGCTTGAGACTGTGTTCCTGTCCTTAAATAAACCTTCTGCTTTACTGGCTGGTTGAGAGTCGCAGTGAATCTCGGGAAGAGGGGTGCAGGGCCCTGACTCCCCCACACTCCGCAACAACTGGTGGCAGCGGTGGGATCTACTGCACCCCGTGGACGGCGCTTCCTGCAGTAAGTGACTGGGGAGCAGTAAAACGAAGGGGGATTGACGGGGACCAGGCGTGCTGAAGAGTGAGAGAGAGACAGTTATTACCCCTGGGAGTGTGTGACCAGCGAGAAGGACTTTTGCAGTAACAGGGTCCCCCGGGGGGATCGCAGCGAGTGGTCCCAGGGGCGGAGGAGTCTGCAGCTCGACCCTGGCAGAGAGGCGGTGACCTCGAGAAGGGCTGGCACACTAGGGGTCCCCCTGGGAACTGTGGGGAGCTGTGAGCACACAGGCCGGTGAGTGGCCAGCAGGAAGATGTATGCCAAGCGGCTTAAGAGCGACCTGGTGGAGCTGTGCAAGCAGAGGCGGCTGCGCATTGGGAGGCTCACCAAAGCACAGCTCATTGCCCGGCTGGAGGAGGAAGATCGCGCGAATGAACTGATCCCTGTCTCAGGGAAGCAGCCTGGCAAATGCAGCGCAGGCACCAGTGTCTGTCCCAGCTGGGAGTGGTCAGCCGGCTGCTGAGGGCTTCCCGAGACCCCTCCTTCCTATGCCTAGGGGAAGGGTGGGGAGGAGCCCAGCAAATACCGAAGGCGCCGTGGGCCCCCCGGCCAGCAGGGGACCCTCCCGGCGAAGCTCGCCGGCCAGCAGAGGATCCTCCCGGCGACGTTCGGCATCCGTGGAGCGGAATTGGCTGGAATGGGAGAAAGAGCTAAAACTGAGAGAGCTGGAGGATCGTGAACAACAGAGACAGCATGAACGGGAGGAGAAAGAGAGACAGAGACAGCATGAACGGGAGGAGAATGAGAGACAGCATCAGCGTGAACTGGAACTGGCGAGACTGAGGGGCAGTGAACCCCCGGCTGCGGTGAGTGAGGGGGGACCCGGGACTGCACGGAGCTTTGATAAGTGCATCATGGCCCCATACAAGGAGGGGGAGGACATGGATGACTTCCTGGAGGCCTTTGAGACGGCCTGCGAGCTGCACCGGGTTGATCCCGCGGACAGACTCCGGGTCCTTACCCCCTTACTGGACCCCAAATCCGTGGCATTGTACTGCCAACTGGGAGAGGCAGAGAAAGGGGACTACGAACTATTCAAAAAGGCCCTGCTACGTGAGTTTGGGCTGACTCCTGAGATGTACCGGGAAAGGTTCCGGAGTCAGGATAAAACCCCTGAGATCTCATATCTGCAACTAGCCGTCCGCATGGAAAGATACGCCAGCAAGTGGGCTGGTGGGGCCCAGACGAAGGAGGACCTGATTAAACTGCTGGTACTGGAGCAACTGTATGAGCGGTGCCCATCCGACCTGAGGCTGTGGTTGGTGGACAGAAAGCCAGAGAACCCGCGACACGCAGGGCAGCTGGCTGATGAGTTTGTAAAGAGCCGGTCAGGGGGTAGCAGGGAGGAGCCCCAAAGGAACAGGCCCGCCGCGATGCAGAGAGAGAGTCACCCGGGGACCTCCCAAAGGGGGAATATGGGGAATCCCCTCCCACGGGGAATGCCCAGCGTCAGGGACAACCGACCGGCTCGAGGGGACCCACGGGACATGAGCTGCTATTACTGCGGCCGAAGAGGCCACGTTCGGGCCCAGTGCCCCAAGCTCAAGGACAGACTGAGCAGACCGAACCCGCACCGGGTTAACTTGGTAGAGGCCCAGACGGACGAGGGGCAGGCTTCTCACGCAAGAGGGGCTGGCAGCTTATCAACTGCTCAAGAAAGAGAAGGGCCCCAGGCCAGCTTCTCTGGGGGGCCAGATGCTCCAGATTCAAAGTTCTCCGTTTACAGGGTTGGCGCGGGGCTGTCCCTGCGGAGCGAGTGCCTTGTTCCCCTGGAGGTGGATGGGAAGAAAGTTTATGGATACTGGGACACGGGCGCAGAGGTGACACTGGCCCGGCCCAAGGTGGTGGCCCCAGATCGGGTGGTGCCCAACACCTTCCTGACCCTGACCGGGGTGGGCGGGACCCCATTCAAGGTTCCCGTAGCGAGGGTACACCTGAAATGGGGGGCCAAGGAGGGCCCCAAGGACGTGGGAGTGCACCACCATTTGCCCACTGAGGTGTTGATGGGGGGGGACCTAGAGGACTGGCCAAGCAGCCCCCAGACCGCCTTAGTCGTGACCCGTAGCCAGAGCCGGCGAGGGGCACTACGCCCTGACCTTGGGAAGGATGTCCCACCGGAGGCACCGAACCCTTCCCGGGTGGGGAGGGAACACCCAAGGACAGGCCTCGGGGTGGCTGGGGCTTCCGACCCAGCCGACGAGAGGGAGCAGGTCCCCATCCCTTCCCCAGCCGCCGAGTTCCAGGCCGAGTTGCAGAAGGACCCCTCCCTGCGGAAGCTAAGGGGCCTGGCTGACCTCAGTGTGGTACAGACCATGAGGAGAGGATGCAAGGAGAGGTTCCTGTGGGAGAAGGGGTTCCTGTACCGAGAGTGGGCTCCCCCAGGGGAAGTGGAGTCGTGGGGGATCAGGAGGCAGCTGGTGGTTCCCCAGAAGTTTCGCCACAAGCTACTGTACCTGGCCCATGACATCCCTCTCGCAGGGCACCAGGGGATCCGGCGCACCAGGCAGAGGCTGCTACAGAACTTTTACTGGCCCGGGGTCTTCACCAACGTCCGGCAGTACTGCCGATCCTGTGACCCCTGCCAGAGGGTGGGGAAGGCCCGGGACAAGGGGAAAGCAGCATTGAGACCTTTGCCCATCATAGAGGAGCCTTTCCAGAAGGTGGCCATGGACATAGTGGGACCTCTCAGCAAGACGACCCGGTCTGGGAAGAAATACATCCTGGTGGTGGTAGATTTCGCCACCCGCTACCCCGAGGCAGTGCCCTTATCGTCCATCGAAGCAGACACTGTGGCGGATGCGCTGCTGACCATTTTCAGCCGAGTGGGGTTCCCCAAGGAAGTCTTGACGGACCAAGGGTCCAACTTCATGTCGGCCCTACTCCGGTGCTTGTGGGAGAGATGTGGGGTCCGGCACAACTGGGCCTCAGCATATCACCCCCAATCCAACGGGCTGGTGGAGAGGTTCAATGGGACGCTAAAAATGATGCTGAAAACATTTATGAATCAGCACCCGCAGGACTGGGACAAGTACTTACCTCACCTGCTGTTTGCGTACAGGGAGGTACCCCAGGAGTCTACCGGGTTTTCGCCTTTCGAACTGCTATATGGAAGGCGGGTAAGGGGGCCCCTGGACCTGATGAGAGACGAATGGGAGGGGAAGGCCACTCCCGAGGGAGAGTCGGTGGTGGAGTATGTCCTGACCTTCCGGGAACGACTTGCCGAGCTCATGGGCCTGGCCAGGGAGAATCTGGCCAGAGCCCAGAGGAAGCAGAAGGTCTGGTATGACCGCACAGCACGGGCCCGCGCCTTCGCCACTGGGGATCAGGTGATGGTCCTCATCCCCGTGAGGAAAAACAAACTCCAGGCCGCCTGGGAAGGGCCCTTCAGGGTTGTCAAGCAACTAAACGAGGTAAACTATGTGGTGGAGCTGTCGAACCGGGCACACCACCACCGGGTGTACCATGTGAATATGATGAAGCCATATTATGACAGGGGGAATATGGTGTTGGCCGTGTGCGGACATTGGGAGGGGCAGGGAGATGACCCTTTAGTAGATCTATTCCCTGGGACAAAAGTTGGCTTCCCCCTGGAAGCAATCCCCCTCTCTGATCGGCTAACCCCTGCCCAGCGAGCTGAGATCGGAGGGGTGCTGCATCTGTACCAACAGCTGTTTTCCAACCAGCCTGGACGCACTAATCTGACTGTCCACCGGGTGCAGACAGGATCGCACCCGCCTATAAAATGCTCCCCCTTCTGAGCCACAGGGAAAACTGCTCAGGACCTGGAAAGAGAGGTCAATGACATGCTGGCTTTGGGGGTGATCCAGCCGTCTTCCAGCCCTTGGGCCTCGCCGGTGGTGCTGGTCCCCAAAAAGGACGGGTCGATCCGGTTCTGTGTGGACTATCGGAAGCTCAATGCCATCACTGTAGCCGATGCCTACCCCATGCCCAGGCCGGACGAGCTCCTAGACAAGCTGGGAGGTGCTCGGTACCTTACCACCATGGATCTTACAAAGGGCTATTGGCAAGTGCCGCTGGATGCAGATGCCAGGCTGAAATCGGCCTTTGTCACCCCTCTGGGGCTCTATGAGTTCCTGACCCTGCCCTTCGGCCTCAAGGGAGCGCCGGCCACCTTCCAGCGCCTGGTGGATCAGCTACTGAGGGGGATGGAGAGTTTTGCCGTGGCGTATATCGATGACATCTGTGTCTTTAGCCAGACCTGGGAGGACCACATATCCCAGGTTAGACAAGTGCTGGACCGACTCCAGAAGGCTGGGCTGACCGTAAAACCGGAGAAGTGCAAGGTGGGGATGGCTGAGGTATCCTACCTAGGCTACCGGGTGGGAAGCGGCTGCCTAAAGCCGGAACCAGCCAAAGTGGAGGTGATCAGAGACTGGCCCGCTCCTCAAACCAAAAAGCAGGTCCAAGCCTTTATTGGGATGGCGGGGTACTATCGGAGGTTCGTGCCCCACTTTAGCGCCATAGCCGCCCCCATCACTGAGCTGTGCAAGAAGGGGAAGCCAGACAAAGTGGTCTGGACCGAGGAGTGCCAGGAGGCTCTCCGGGCGCTGAAGGAGGCTCTGGTCAGTGGCCCAGTTCTGGCAAACCCAGACTTTGACAAGCCCTTTATGGTGTTCACCGACGCCTCAGACACAGGACTGGGGGCGGTGTTAATGCAGGAGGATGAAAAGGGGGAGAGACACCCCATCGTGTACCTGAGCAAGAAGTTGCTACCCCGGGAGCAGAACTACGCGGCCATCGAGAAGGAATGCCTGGCCATGGTGTGGGCCCTCAAGAAACTAGAGCCATATCTCTTTGGGCGTCACTTCACCGTGCACACCGACCACTCTCCCCTGACCTGGCTGCACCAGATGAAAGGAGCCAACGCCAAGCTCCTGAGATGGAGCCTGCTCCTGCAGGATTATGACATGGACGTGGTCCATGTGAAGGGACGTGACAACCTGATAGCGGACGCATTGTCCCGGAGAGGAAGCCCTGAACTTCCCCAGGTCACTGGTCAGAGTGACCCCGCTCAGTTCAGTCTTGAAGGGGGGAGAGATGTGACGGAGCAGGGAGCAGGGCAGATTTGACCTGGGAATGTTGCAGGGGGATTGCAGTGAGGAGGGGGGACTTCCCTTGAAGGAAGCTACCTGAGCTGTAACCTGAGCCAGGAACGGGGGTGGGGAGAATTAACACCTTCTGGCCGGGAGACTGAACAAAGGAGAGGAGCAGCGGGAGGAGTTGGGAGTTTAGTTTCGGTTTGGGCTGGGTGGTGCAACGCAGGGAACCCCCAAGCTGGGGTCTAAGCTCCCTGAACCTCCCAGAGGGACCTAATTGAGGGGGTCTGGTCGTACCTACACGCTCTGCTTGAGACTGTGTTCCTGTCCTTAAATAAACCTTCTGCTTTACTGGCTGGTTGAGAGTCGCAGTGAATCTCGGGAAGAGGGGTGCAGGGCCCTGACTCCCCCACACTCCGCAACACCAGCCCAGTGAAAATGACCGAGTGAGTGAGGGTGGGGAGAGCGAGCAACAGAGGGAGGGGGGATGGAGTCTGGAAGAAGGGGCGGAGGCCTCAGAAGAGTGGCAGGGCAGGGGCGGGGCAACGGTGTTCAGTTTTGTGCAAGTAGAAAGTTGCTAGGGAGGGTGATGGCTTGGCAGCCCCACTGCCCAGACTCGTCAGCAGGCACTTGGCTGCAAGCAGGGAACGTCAATGGGGCTGCTGGCTTGTGCTACGCTTACCCACAGGCCCCAGCCCCTGACTGAGTGGGGCCTTCCCCGGCACAGGCTGCCCAGCCCTGGGGGCTCTGAATACTCCCCCCAACACAGGGCAGGGTCATTACGCCCATTGAGCAGATGGGGAAAATGAGACACCTAGAGGCAATGTGACTCAGGGGAGGGACTGGCAAAGCACAGGCTAGAGAATTCAGGAGGCCTGGCTCCCAGCCACCACCCTGCCCCTGCTTGCGCTAACCACTACACCCCACTCCCCTCCCTGGGGATAGAACCCAGGCATCCTGGCTCCCAGCACTTGGCACTAGACCGCACTCCCCTCCTGACTACCTCTAATGCAAACCTGTAAAATTTCCAGATGAAATGTAGCCGGTTGGACGACCCTGATTTAGACACCAGAACTGCAGTGCCTCTACCCCCCCCCACCCCGCCCCTTGTGGTTCTCACCCCCCCGAGCTGGCTGGCTTTGCAGTACCGTAGTGGGGAGGTCTCTCTGGTCCCCGTTTCTCCCTCCCTGACTTGCCATGTGGGCCCTACTCTCTGGACCCGCTGGCCCTGTGGCAGGGTTGTGACTCGATCAGGTTTGCTCTATGTTACACACCCAGGGGTGGATCAGAGCCCACTGCCCCACCCCGGAGCAGCCGTTTGGGTGCCAGAGCTTGGCGCTCACTTGTGCTGGGGGGTGAACAGCTGGTCTCCTGCCCGCTGAGACACCCCCCCCCCCCCTCAAAAGCTGGCCGGGCCTCAATCGAGGTTGTATATTGATGCTGACGAGGCCTGACGTGCTCACTACACCTAACACGCTGTTGAAGTGGACCCAAAAAGTGGCATGTAATATAGCGTCAGAAGGCTAATAACTCACTGAGCATTAATAGTCTTGGGTGACGTCCGCATGGGGTGTGTACAAAGGGTTACAGACCAGTGCTAGAATGAGGTTCTTGAAATGCGTTTGGCGCAAAAGCCTCGGTCCAGCCTGCCCCAGACAAAGGACCGGGGACTTGTTTGTCTGACCCGACTGGACATCGGGCGGAGATAACAAAGGGAAACAAAGCCACCACCCTAGTGAGGCGGGACAGCGTCTCGTGCGGAGATTTGGCCCTCAAATAATAAGTAACTGAATCAGCTGCTTGTAGACAATATGACTGCATTGGAAAAGCATAACAAGGCAGGTCTTTTATGACCGCTCATGACCCATGGGTGATTAACAGCCTTGTAACATGTCTGCATTAACCCTGCCTGAGGAATCATGGATACTCACTGACACTGCGCTTTAAAGTCTGTGACCAAACAAAGGGAGAAACAGGTTTTCTCCCAGACAGGAGGAAAGGCAGCTGCTGCCTGTCTCCAGTGAACCCTAGGCCAGGTCTACACGACACACTTACTGCAGTATAACTACGTCGCGCCGGGGTGTGATAAATCCACCCCCCTGAGCGACGTAGTTACACCGACTTAACTCCCCGTGTAGACAGCGCTATGGGAGAGCGTCTCCTGCAGACATAGCTACTGCCTCTCGTGGAGGCGGAGTTATTAAGCCGTCAGGAGAGGTCTACACTACACAACAAGGCAAGTTTGTAGTGTAGCCCTGCTCTAAGTGAGGTGTGACCAAATCCAATGGGAGCCCAGTTATATACAAATCATCAGGAGGTGGGAAATCCCCAGGCAGGGGAAAAGAGCAGGGCTCAGCCTGAGTTTGGGGATAAAACAGTGAATTTCGGAAGATATATGAAGCCATCAAAGTGTCTCTCACTGGGGCCAGAGCTCTTGCAAGATGCGACAGATGGGTCCTTCAAGCAAAGGGGTCTGAAGTCCCTAGGAACTGAATATCATAGGTGCTGACTCCATGGGTGCTCTGGGGCTGGAGCACTCATGGAAAAAAAATAGTGGGTGCCCTGCACCCACCAGCCGATCAGCTGTTCGGTGGTCCCTGCCAATCAGCTGTTTGGCAGTAGGCAGAAGGCGTTGGTGGGAGGGTGAGGAGCGGGAAGAGGTGGAGCAAGGGTGGGGCCTTGGGGGGAGGGGCAGAGCGGGGATGGATCAGACCCGGAAAGAAGAAAAGTCGGCACCTGTGCTGCGGACTGTGAGTGAGAAAACTGCTTAGGCAAAGATTGTTCACCTAGGAAGACAAGGGAAACCAGCCCCTTGTGCTGGTGCACAAGGGCCTGACTGAAAGTCAGCTGTGGGTGGGAAGGAAAAGATTGGTTCAAAATATCCCTCGACCCAATCAGGAGGATGGTGGTGGTGGGGAGGAAGGATTGGCTGCAGTAAAGCAGGAATGGGGCTCGCGTCCCTGCTGCAATTCCACTTCGGCCCCAGGAACAGACGCCACCTGCTTCCTCGCCAGTCATGCTGGCTCTGGGGAGCAGGGCAGATGGCTGGTGTGGCATGGCATGGGGCCCCCTGTGCCAGCTGGGTGGGCACTTTGCCTTTATTCCAGCTCTGGGAGGGGAGGGAAGGGGGCAAAGGGTTTCAAGCTGAATTTCAGGTTGATTTGCATTTTAATAAGCGAGTCCCCCTCCTTCTTCTCCCCCCCCCACCTGAGGGGCCCGGTGTGGAAAATGAAAGCGGGGCCTGACACAGGAATTTATCAAACGTCGCCTTATGAGAAATTATAGCTACTGGGGCTTTAATAAAACAGCATGCGGCCTCCCCCGGGACTGAGTGCTTTGGGGGGAAAGGGGGGGAATAATGTGGGGGCTGAGGAAAGGGGGGGGTGATGCTTGGCGGGATCAATTCTCCGCTGTGCTGTTAATGGAATCACCCCGACTGACTCCCGCATGAGGGGAGGGGCGGTGAAGTCCCAAAGGGACAGGGAGGGATATTGACTAGGAGATGGCTCCCCTGGGGTCCCTTTGGCTCCCATCCACTGCAGTGTCTTGGGGCACTTCCCGAATTCGGGGATTTCTAGACGAGAAAAGCGACACACAGGGCAGTCGGGGCCGGAGCTGCAAAGAGATTCCAATTCCGGCCACACACGGGGGTTCTCCTGACACACCAGGTCTTGGAGTCATGGGGTGGATCTCGGCTTCCATTCAAAGGAGAGGATGTCCCTAGCCCCCGGCATCGGGAAGAAAATCCAGACGCAGAGGGAGAATAGACAGAACCATCATTGATTGTTCAGTAAAATCTTGGGATTTTTGAAGGGTTGGGGTTGGCGATACTGCAAGAACCCAGGAGTCCTGACATCGAGTCCCCCTCACGCTAACCGCTAGTCAACACTGCTCTCCCAGAGGTAGGAATAGAAGCCAGGAGTCCTGACTTGCCAGGTCCCTTGCTCTAACCACTAGACACCACTGACCTCCCACTGCCAAGATTAGAACGCAGGAGTCCTGACACGCAGCTCCCCACCCCCGCATTCAAACCACTGTCAGCCAGTTTTTCTGAAGTGATCAGCACCCCAATTAAAAAAACATCCATGCCTCAGTTTCCCCACCTATGCAATGGGGATGCTGCTATTTCCCTGGCTCACTACAGACGTTGTGCGGATAGAGGCATAATGATTGGTGGTGAGGGGCCTGGAATACGTCAGTGTGTGGACCGGTATAGGGGGACTAGGTTGGCCCTCCAAACTCATTTCACTGGTGGGCATGGGCACGGTGTTTGTGCAGGCTGGGAATCCCCAGCAGCACCCCGTTACGTCATTAAAAACCAAACAAACCTGCCCTCCCTCAGTACTACGGCACCCACCCAAAGAGTTCACCATCTAAACAGGCAAAGGCCAGGGAGGGGAAACTGAGGCACGGCACCTGGCCCGGGGCAGAGCATCAGGGGAATGGAGGCACAGCAGCTTCCTCAAAGGCAGAGTGGCAGAACTGAGACGCGAACACAAGGCTGCGGACCCCAAATCTAGTGCCCTCCCCACAGAACCATGGAGCACTGTTATTGAATTTCCCTGCCCCATTGGGGCACCCTACATTCCTCCCTCCCCCCCATTTCCCAGGCCATGTGGATTGGGTATATGATTCTGCCCTAGAACTGAATTACAGGGCTGGAGGGCGCCTCCAGAGGCCATCCAGTCCCCGCCCTCACGCTGCTGCAGGATTATGTATATCTAAGAATACCAGGCAGACTAGTGATGTCTCTTCCTGTCTTGATCTTATTTGAGTGCCACAGGGCTTTGGCAAAGCTGGCCAAATGGACAGAGTCAGTAACACAGCGGCCCTGGCCCTGCGGCCACCCAGGCCCTAATCACCATTCTCCCCTCTCCGGCTTTTGATGAACTCCTTTCACAGCATCTCGAGGCGGCTGATCTAATCTCCTGTAATTTCCCTACTGATCTCCCGGCTGCTCCCGCTTTCATGCAGCTGATCAGATGCTATAAGAAACCTCTTTCATTCCCATCCCTTCTTTCTTGGCAGATAAGGAAGCACATTGGCATTTAGTGCAAAGAGAGAATAAACAAGCCCTGGCCTGGAGCGTGCAATGGTGCTGCGTCATTTGGTAACTTACACGCCTCGGGCCCCGGGAGATCTATTTTTTATTTCCCATCTTCACTGAGAAGCAAAGGGGTTCTGGTTACACTGGCCAGATAATAATAATAATTAATAATAATTAATAATGAATACGTAGCGCCTGCTTTATAAAATGGGGAAACTGAGGCACGGGGCGGGAAAGCAACTTATCCAAGGCCAGAAGGGACCATTGTGATCATCTAGTCTGACCTCCTGTATAACACGGGCCATAGAACTTCCCCAAAACAATTCCTAGAGCAGATCTTTTAGGAAACCGTCCAATCTTGGTTTAAACGTTGTCAGTGCCGGAGAATCCACTTGCCCAAGGTCACCCAGCCAGTCGCAGAGCCAGGAATGGAACCCAGGTGTTCCATGCTCTGCCGCTTGACCACACTGCCCCCACCAGGCAGAAGATCCAGAGGTTTCAAAGGCAGAAGGCCCGTTCTCACAGCCCAGAACTCCTCCCCCAGAGAGTCCCGTTGCTTGCAGTGGAACTCAGAGCATCAAGTTTCAGAGGAGACATCCGAGCTGCACTGTTAAAGTCTCCCAGTGAAGTAGGCTCCACCACATCCCATTTTACCAATTCCCAAATGCTCCAAAATTGTGAGGCAGATCCCCCCAAAATTCCGAGAGCCGTTTAGAAATCATGAGATTTAAAAAAATCTAATATATCACAGGGCCCTTTTTAATTCACCTTCTGGCTTTTGAGACTTTTGGGCATCACATTCTCGATCTTTTCTATGCAACAAGGTCTAGCAATTTAATTAATTTTTTCCCCATGTAAGCTGTAATTCACGTGATTCCAGGAGCTGGGGCTTTAAACAAAAACATTCTGGATATCCCTCGGCAAGCAGTTCACAAGGTTAGTTCCCTTTGTCTGGTGGAAAGTACCACGTATGCCCAAAAGGGAGTGACCCACTTAGGTGACTGGTAAGGGGGGGCTCTGGAACTCTGGAACCTTTCCTTTCTAGTTGACCAGTTCCAATTGCTATGCAGGGGGTTGGGCAGTTCCCCACACTTTTGACTTTGATCTATGGGCAGTCAAGCCACCCCCCTGGAAGCTATCGGGTGTGATGGTCAATTTCCATTCAGGCTAAGGGAGGGGGGCAGTTAAATACTCCTTTGTTTAGTGATAGCTGAAACAATGGAAAGCCACCACCCATGAACTAGAGTGCATGCAAGCTTGGGCAGTGGTTGGGACATGCGGTCCAAGGAGTTCCCCAGGGGTCTGGTAAGAAGTGCAGGGGAGAGGGATTGATTTGATTGCAGCTGTGCATGACAGAAGGAAATAGTGAGAGAAGGCGGTGGAAAGCCAAGGAGACAGCTGGATCAAGCATGACCCTGAGAAAAAGCTGAAAGAAAGAGAGAGCTTTTTGGGCAGAATGCTGGCTGAACAGAGACTAGGAATTGTGAGCAAGGAAATAATCTCCTGTTGATTCAGGGAACCAGGACTTTATGTACATTCCTCGTACATAAAGAGGATGGCTTCAAAGAAATACCTGCCTCCATCATCAATTTCCACTCCTAACAAAAAGGACCTGCAGGACCCTGAGAATGGGCTCACCTCCCACGCCGAACGGGATAACACAGTCCAGTTCTGGCTGGTGGTACCTGTAAGTTGGGCCCATGTCCAGGGCCGGCTCCAGGCACCAGCTTGTCAAGCAGGTGCTTGGGGCGGCCACTCCGGAGGGGGGCGGCACGTCCAGTTATTCGGCGGCAATTTGGCGGACGGTCCCTCACTCCCGCTCGGAGCGAAGGACCTCCCGCCGAATTGCCGCCGCAGATCGTGATCGCGATCGCAGCCTTTTTTTTTTTTTGGCTGCTTGGGGCGGCCAAAACCCTGGAGCCGGCCCTGCCCATGTCTATTTACTGGTGGGTCTCAGTCCAGTTCCCAACAACAGGACAGGTGCCTTCAACACAAACGGGCACTAACTGCACTTCCCGCTTGAGAACTGACCCAGGACTGGCTGGACCATGGACACTGGAGTCGCTGCGCTGGGGGGATTGTGTATTTGTGTGATGCTCCCCCGTGCTGTACCTGTTCTCGGGGGATGAACAGAGGAATCTGGTCTCAGGGTGGGGTGGGCGGTTTCTATCCAGCCTCTTTCGCCAGCAATAAAGTCCCAAGTAGACCAAACTCAGCAGCGGCAACGCGGCAAGTGCGGTCACGGCAAGGACCAGCGGCTCAGCCCGCCTGCTGCCAGTTTGCAAGGCGGGGAGGCAAAGCTCGCTCGTGGCGCTGCAGATCTTCACAGGAAGGGAGATGATTAGAGGCAGAGCCGAACGCTTGCCCGGAGCCCCTTGAATTATTCAGTTATTCAAATTGAAGGGTTATTAAAACGCCGCCACATGCGGCTTTTGTTTTATTATTTGGAAGAAGGGGAGTTCGCAGTGGAAGGGAAGAGATCATGGTTTGGTTCAGAGCAGCTTTCCCTGCGCTGGGTTTCTTGCAAGGCCTGCGGTAGAGCTGAGTGAGGAACCCAGGAGTCCTGGCAGTTCCGAGCTAGCGCTTCACAGCTTGAAAGATCCCAAAGTGCTTAATAAACTAAGATCAAGGGTTGGCACCTAAACCAGAGAGCCAGCCCCACAGCTGCTATTGGACAACACTCCCTTCCCAGAGCTGGGAATAGAACCCAGGAGTCCTGACTCCCAGCCACCCTGCTTGAACCACTAGACCCCACTGCCCTCCCAGAGCAGGGAGGAGAACCCAGGAGTCCTGTCTACCAGCCTACCCTGCTCTAACCACTAGACCCCACTCCCTTCCCAGAGCTGGGACTAGAGCCCAGAAGTCCTGACTCCCAGCCTGACCATCCCCCACCTCCCCGCTCTAACCACTAGTCCCCACTCTTTCTCACTCCTCTGTGTTGCAGCACATAGGAACCTGGTCACCATGTTGCAAAGCTGGGCCATCCACAACTGAACTGGCTGGTCCCTGCTGGAGTAAAGTAAAGCCCTTTAGTCTTCTCCTGCAAGGCGGGGAGGGAGCCTGTAGGGGGCGCTAGTGTCAGCACTGATGCGTGCCGTGGGCTGCAGCCTAGAGGGAAGGTCTGGCATGGGTTATCGCTACCTGTACCTAGAGGCCTCACCTGAGAACCCCCCCATGGTGCCCAGCGCTGTACAGACACACATAGGCCCTGCCTCCAAAGAGCTTGTGATTTAAATAAACCAGGCTGGGAGGGGAAACTGAGGCACATAAACGGGAACCTCGCCGAAGTTCAGCAGCAGAACTGGGGAAAAAACCAGCGCTGCCTTCCAGTCCAGTGCTCTACCCATTACACGCCGCAGCCTCCCACGGGAACTGGCTGCTCATGGCGGGGAGAGGGGGGTATCAGAGCATTACCCTCCCGAATTTCCCATCCCCCAATACGGGGGGCACTGCAGACGGATCATGCTGGGATGGTGAACGGGACCTGGGCGGTCCGTGTAGGGCAGGGGCGGTGGGACAGGGTACATGCCGGGGGACAGGTAGTGAGAGACAGTGATGCCGAGCCCTGAGTGACGTTGGCATTGTTTGCTGGCGGGCGGTAAGCGGCCTGGCCCAGGCCCAGCGCCTCCTGCTATTGAGCGGGGAAGAATAAGGAAATCTGACCTTCCCCCCACTGTAATTACATTTCCGAATGAGCTCTGGGAGGGGGAAGGAGAGCAGAGCCCCTCCCCCATCTCTGCGGTTTGGCATTACATCACAAGAGACAGATGCTAGCGCCCCTCCTCCCCCCCGCCACAAACAGAGCTGGGGGGACCCTTTCCTGGACCCGCTGGGGTTATTAACCGGGGAGGAGGGGGTGTAAAGCTAGAGCAAACCACGGTGAGCCCGGACTCCTGGGTTCTCTTCCCAGCTCTAGGAGGGGAATAGCATCCTGTGGTTAGAGCAGAAGGGGAGGCAGAAACAGGACTGCTGGGTTCTATTCCCAAGTCTGGGAAGGGAGTAGGATTTAGTGGGTCAGAGCTGGGCAGAGGGGTGATCTGGGAGTCAGGACTGCTGGGTGCGTTTCCTTACTTGGGGTGGGCGTGTGGCCTGCTGGGAGGGGGTCTCTGGGGTCCCCTTTCTTCTGCTTTTCACTTTAGCCTGTCCGTGCCTCGGTTTCCCCAGCTCCACAATGAGGACGATGCGCCTGCCCGAGGCTTAACTCTTGCAAAGCAGTTCAGTTGTTGTGACTCCCAGGGACAGGGTGTGTGTGTGTGTGTGTCCAGAACAAGGCTGGGCATGTGTGTCTGTCTCCTTTCTAGGGCCAGAGTCTGTGTGTTTCTCCCAGAGCCAGGTTGTGTGTGTGTATACAAGTATTGTGTGTGTGTGTGTCCATGGGGAGGGGAGGAAAAAACCCCTTCCTTGGACCAGATGGTTCCCAACCAAAATAGCCCAGCAATTAAAGCTTTAAATACCCTGGAACAGCAAATGAAGGTGCTCAGAATAGAGATGTACTTTCTGTCTGACAAACAGCAGGCAAGGGTCTGAAGGCCCCCCGTCTCCCTTCACCTTCAAGGTGCTTGGCCGGATCCCCAGCTCAGGGCTGGCAGGAGGGGCTGTGGGTACAGGGGACAGAGAGGTGAGATGCCAGCCCTGGGAGGGGAGTGGGATCTAGTCTTCAGAGGAAGGGACTGGTAGGCAGGACTCCTGGGTTCTCAGCTGCAGAAGGAGAGTGGGGCTGGGTGGTTAGACTGCTGAGCAGGGGATGGGATTGAGAGTCAGTTCATAGGGTCCGAGCTGAGACGGGACCATTGTGATCATCTAGGCCAGGGGTGGGCAAACTATGGCCCGTGGGCCACATCCGGCCCGTGGGACCGTCCTGCCCGGCCCCCGAGCTCCTGGCCCGGGAGGCGCGCCCTGGCCCCTCCCCTGCGGTCCCCCCTCCCCCGCAGCCTCAGCTCGCTCGCTCTGCGGCCGGCGCAATGCTCTGGGCAGCGGGGCTGTAGTGCCACCAGCTACTGGTGCTCCAGGCAGGGCAGGGAGCGGGTGGGTTGGATAGAGGGCAGGGGAGTTCGGGGTGGTGGTCAGGGGGTGGGGGTGTGGATGGTGGTTGGGGGAGGAACAGGGGGTTGAATGGGGGCAGGGGTCCCGGGGGACAGTCAGGAAGGAGGGGGGGGGTTGGATGGGGCGGCAGGGGGCAGTCAGGGGCAGGAGTTCTGGGGGGCAGTCAGGGGACAGGGAGAAGGGGTGGTTGGATGGGGCAGGGGTCCCGGGGAGGACATCAGGAATGAGAGGAGGGGTTGGATGGGGCGGTGGCGGCCTGGGGGCGGTCAGGGAACAGGGAGTGGGGGTGTGTGGATGGGGCTGGGGTCCCAGAGGGGCCACCAGGGAACGGGGGGGGGGGGGGGTTGGATGGGGCAGGAGTCCCGGGGAGGGGGGCAGATAAGAGGTGGGGGCTGGGCCACAACCCCCTCCCCTAACCGGCCCTCCATACAATTTACGAAACCCAGTGCAGCCCTCAGGCCAAAAAATTTGCCCGCCCCGATCTAGACTGACCTCCCAGATAGCACAGGCCAGAGACTTGCCCTGAAATAATTCCTAGAGTGGAGCTGTTAGAAAAACATCCTGTCTGGATCTAAACGTTGTCAGTGATGGAGAATGCCCCACGACCCTTTTTAAGTTCTTCCAAAGGTTGATTGCTAAAATTTACACCTTATTTCCAGTCTGAATTGGTCCAGCTTCAACTTCCAGCCACTGGATCCTGTTCAACTTTTCTCCGCTTGATTCAAGAGCCCATTATCAAATATTTGTTCCCCAGGTAGGTACTTTTAGACTTTGTTTTCTTCCGGGTCATTACTAACAATGTTAAATAGTAGAGCCAAGAACCGACCACGGTGGGATCCCAATCGAGACACACTCGCTCGATGTTTACAATGACATTTTGTGACTTATCAGTTAGCCAGCTTTTAATCTATTTAATCTGTGCCATGTTCATTTTATATCTTTCCTTTTTTTTTTAATGAAAATGTCTTGAGGTACCGAAATTAAGAGCCTTACAGAGATCCAAGTGTTGTATATCAGCACTGTTTCCTCTATCAACCAAACTTGTAATCTCATCTAAAAAGATATCAAATTAGTTTGACAGGATCTATTTCCATAAAGCCATGTTGATTGGCATTAATTATATTACCCTTCTTTAATTATTTATTAATCAAGGCCCATATCTGCGGCTCTATTATCTTGCCCGGGTTCAATGTCAGACTGACAGGTCTATAATTAGCTGGGTCATCCTATTTACCCTTTCTAAATATTGGCACAATAGTTTTCTTCCAGTCTTCTGGAACTTCTCCAGTGTTCCGAGGCTTATGGAAAATCAAAATTAATAGCCCAGTGAACTCATCAGCCAGCTCTTTTAAAACTCTTGGAGGCAAGTTATCCAGACCTGCTGATTAAAAAAAAAAGGCTAACTTTAGTAGCTGCTGTTTATCCTCCTGAAATACAAGTGGGTTGGACAGAGTATCATACAATATGATGACATCATCTGCTTTTCTCCAAAATATAGAATGGTAATATTTATTAAACACGTCTGCCTTTTCTGTGTTATTACAGACGCTCCCCGACTTACGCAAGCATTCCGTTCCGCCTTGCGTAACTCGAATTTTGCGTAAGTCAGAAACGTATCTCCGACCATTACTCAAAAAAAACCAACCAACCAACCAAACAAACAAACAAAAAACTCCTATTTCTAGTTTACAGAACTTTTTCTGTAAGTGCAGATTTGCGTAAATCGGGTCTTAGAATCATAGAATAGGGACCTCAGGAGGTCATCTAGTCCAACCCCCTGCTCAAAGCAGGACCAATCCCCAACTAAATCATCGCAGCCAGGGCTTTGTCAAGCCTGACCTTAAAAACCTCTAAGGAAGGAGATGCCATCACCTCCCTAGGTAACCCTTGCGAAACCCGGGGAGTGTCTCTATTCATAATTCAACCATTTCTATCTCATAATTAACTAATACATTGCAAGAATTATTTTTGTTCTTCATACACTTAAATAACGCCTTCTTATGGTCCTGAACTCTGCTTGCCTTTGATTTCTCCTTGTGTCCCTTTGCTTCCCTTATCAGTTTTCTACAATTCCCAGCTTCTGATTTATATTCTGATCACTTTCCCCTTTCTGCCATTTGTTGTATATATATTTTTATTCTGAGAGGGGAGTGGAATCTAATGGTCAGAATAAGGGATAGGGAATCAGAACTCCTGGGTTCTATTTCCAGCTGCAAAAATATGATGAGATCTAGTGGTTAGAATGCTGAGGGTGGTGGAGAAATAGGAGTCAGGACTCTTGGGTTCTATTCTGAGCTGCAGAAGGAGAGTGGGGTACTGGTTAGAGTATAAGGGGATGGGAGTCAGGATTCTTGGATTCTGTTCCCAGCTCTGGGAGGGAAGTGGTCTCTAGTGGTTAGAGTAAAGGAGTGGGAGTTAGGACTCATGGCTTCTATTCTTGGCTGTGGAACAAGAAAGTAGGGTCTCATAGTTAGAGCACAGGGGCAAGGGGAGGCTGGGAGCCAGGATTCCTGTCACAGACTTGCTGAGCGATCTTTTCCATGCCTCAGTTTCCCCATCAGTACAAGGGGATAATGCTACCCCTGCCTCACAGGGGGCTGGGAGGAACTAATCGGACCCTGTTTGCCAAGCTCCATAGAGATGCCAAGCACAACGGGGAGGGCTCTGTCTGAGCCCATCAGCTCAAAGGGGGCTCCCTTGGGAGTGCCCCCGCCCCAGCCTCTTCCTCCCTCGCCAGCGCTGTGTGACCCATGCATTATTCATCCCCGTGGCTGCTTTTCCCGGCCCCAGGGGCAGGCTAAGCGCATTACTCTGATTGCCAGTCATCTCCTGCCCTCGTGATGGATGGGTTCATATCCCGGCAATTACCTTCGCAGTGGCTGGCTGGGTCTCCTCACTGCCTCGGCCCCAGCCCCGCATCACATCCATTTCCCCTGATACCCCTCCAGCCCAGAGTGGCTGAGACGTGCTACCTGGGCACAGGGAAGGGGCTCCCAGCCCTGGCCACCCAGGTAAGCATCTCACTCCTCTGGTGCCCTCTAAGGTCAGTGCTGAGACGCCTGACAGAAGAGGCATTGCCACAGGTGGTCCTTAGGAGATACTGTCGCCTCCAAGATGGAGCTAGCCCAGCCCTCAGGTGTGGACCATAGGGGGCGCTGTGCTGCTGGAATTTCTATCCCAGAGACCCGTCCCGCCCGGGATCATTACAGACCCCGGTGCACTGTCAGGGTGCTTAATCCTCCTGTTCCAGCCAACTTTCAACCTGGGAGGATCACATTCTGCCTCCACAGGCCATTTCCCTTGCAGACTGTATTCTTCACAGTCCAGCTGCTCTGATCTACCCCAGAGCTGGCTGCATTTCAGTGCTGGGAGAGGAATTTCTGCACAGGGTTGGGTGTGGTTTTTAAATGACTCTGTGTTCCACCCCAGAACTGGCTGCATTTTAGTGCCGGGAGAGCAATTCCTGTGCATCGTTGTGTGTGGCTGTTAAACGGTTTGAGGCTGCATCTGGAAATGGACAGGGGAGAAGATGATTTGCTAGGTCTAGAATGCACCTGAAAAAACACATCCTAGATTTAGGCTCCAGAAATAGAGGGGTTCTAGGTTTAGGTGCTAGAAGCGTTTGGATTCTGTAATCAATGGGAGGGTCAGGGCTAGGTTCTAGCTCTAGCATGTATCTAGCTTTGAGTTTTAGAAGCACAGGGAAGTTTTGTTGGGGTTCTAGAACCAATTGGGCAAACTAAGTATACAGTATGTTCTAGAGCCACTGGGTTGTCTACAGTGCAGGTCTAGAACCACCGGACGAGCCCTGTCTGTGTGCTAGAACCACCGGCCTGCTTTCAAACTAGACCCATTGTGTAATATGTGTTCTAGATCAGATGGAATTTCTAGCTCCAGGTTCTAGATTGAAGGTATAGATCAGTGGTTCTCAACCTATTTACCATTGTGGGCCTCATCCAATACTACCTGTATGGTCCTGAGGATGTCACACGGGCCGCAGCTCTGCGCTGATTGGGCTACAGGTTGAGAACCACTGGTCTAGATCCATCCAGCTCTGGTGAGACAGGAGCTGGGACAGAGGGATTATGGGTAGGAGTGGGGGAAGAGACAGTCCATGCTGTCAATGCCCACTGCTTTGACTCCACAGGTTCCCCCTTAGCCATAGAAATGTCTACGCTCATGCTCCCAGTGAGATCCTGTGGCAATGAGTTCCACAGGCTAACTGTGCAAGGCGACCCCCAAATCGAAGACTCCCCCTTTCTCAGAAGGAAAACAGGGGTGGGGCCTAAATAGGACACAGACACCCTCCCATTGACCGTGCTGCACAGCTGGCCAGATGCATTGTGGGTTGTCTAGCACCAGAGGTTGGTCACTGTTGGGCTAGAGGTTCTCTTCCTGGCTCTGTTGCTGTGTGAGGGTGCGTGAGTCCTCACCCAGCTCCGTGCCTCAGTTTCCCCCCTTGTAGATGGGACTAAACTAATGGCATCAGGAGAGGTCCCCAGACAGCAGCATGGGAGCACTGCTACCTACCATACCCATGTTGGCAAATGCTGCCCATGGAGGGGCGCCCGCTGCTTGCCCCGGCCACTAGCATCACACTTCGCATTCCCTGTCTTTTCGGGCAGGACTATTTCCTGTGTGCTCACCCCCAGGTGGAAGGACACCCTGAATCAGAGTTGTGCTTTGCTTTGCAGAACAGTCAGAGCTCTCTGGATGGAAGGAAACCCAAGCTCTCTCTCCGGGGGGAGCGACACCGAGCCGAGCGGCCCCTGAGGCTGATTAACTGGAGCTGTGAGTGCATTGGAGAGGAGGCTTTTAATATCCCGGCAGCGCCAGCCAGAGTCGGGGGGAGCGGGACCCATCTGTGCCTAGAGAAACACCCCAGGGTCTAGGAGGGCTGACTAGGGAGCACAAGCTGGGGAGAGTGGGGCAGGCCTGGAGGCTGGGAGGGATGTAGGCGGTTTGCCTAGTAGTCAGATCAAGGGAATGGGAGCCAGGATGCCTGGGTTCTTTTCCTGGCTCTGGGAGAGGATTGAGTCAGCTCTGGTTAGAGTGATTAGCTAGTAGTTGGAGTGGGAGAGTAGGAGTCAGGACTCCTGGGTTCTCTTCCCAGCTCTGGCCCTGCCTCTGTTTCTCCCATTGGCAGAAGGGAGAGACCACCGGCTGCCCAGGGCCTCTGTTAATATTTGTCAGGTGCTGCTGGTCCTTGGCTTGAGGTGTGAGGTGCTGGTTGGCGGGTGGGTCCGTGCAGCAGCCCCGCACCAGTGCCGTGAGCATTGGCTGGACGCTCTGGTGGCTGGCAAGTGGGGGCCGAGCTTTGGCACTCTTCCCAGTGGCGCTTTGCCAGGGCCCATGTCGGGCAAGCTTAACGCCACTGTTTGAGGCTTTGAGCTAATTGCCATCAAATCAGCCTTTGCATTAGGTCAAAGGCAGGCACCTGGGGTTGGGAGCCAGGACTCCTGGGTTCTATCGTCAGCTGTTAAAGTGGAGCGGGGGTAGGGCTAGAAACCAGGATTCCTGGCTTCCATGCCTGACTCTGCCAGACTTCCCTCACGTTCTTTTTTCCGTGCCTCAGTTTCCCATCTGCAAAGGGGGCTACACCCCCCCTTCCCTTACAGGGCGGGGGTCACATTTGTAAATCGCTCTGTGCTTCGGCATGGACAGCGCTCCAGAATTCCTGTTATAATCGCCCCAGATGTTCCGGCAACGGTTGCAGCAGAAATTCTCTGCGCGCTTTGGACACGTCGGGTTTTGTGTGGTACTAACGTTCCCCAGCAGCATGTCGTGACGGTTACCTGGTGCAGACACACTTGGTTTGTGTGTATTGCTAGGGGAGCGGGTACCATGCAGACATGTGGTTCAGGGAATTACATGCACGTCCTCAGCAGCTCTTTGCTAATCCCCACTTGGTGAAACCAAACGGCACCGTCGCTCTCTCCCCACCTCTGGGACGCTTGTGTCTGGAAAGTTCTGCCTCTCCAAGGGCCGGAGCTGGACCCCATTGACTGCAGCATCCGAGCACCTCACCGCCTCTAATACATTTAGCTTCACAGCGAGGTCGGGTCATGCCACTGGACCATGTCCTCCCAGGTATTTAGGCTCTTGACTACTGTTATCGCCAGGGTACAGATGGGGAACTGAGGCAAAGGGGGTGTCTCCGTAGCAGACTGAGGCTGGGCTCAGGTTCGAGTCCCGCTTCTGTCAGTCGCAGGACGGCTGTGTCAATGCAGGGCCTTGACTCCCTGGTTAGCACCCTACCCCCTCCTCTCTGGTGCTTTACGCTTACGGGCCAGCCAAACCTCGAGCAGAGGGGCCAGCATCCCACAAACAGGGCTGAAAAGGTGTCTAGGCCCTTGGTACGGCAGGGGAAATCACAGCCCCAGACTCTTGTTGGAGCTTGAGATAATTATTTGCCAATTAACAGCTTTGTAAATATGAAATCCAGGCATCCCCACGCACAGGTTTGCTTCAGGCAGGGAATCAATGATTGAGTTTTACCCTTAGCTTGCATGGCCAAGCCACGGGTTAATTGTTTGTTCATCTTCTGGCTGATTTGAGGCGGGGGTCTCCTGGTTACTAGTGCAAGAGTGTGTGTGCGTGTACATGCACGTGTTTGCGTGTGCATGTAGGGAGCAATCGTGCCCGGGCAGGGCGCTGGCCTCGTCTGCAGCTTCCCCGCTCAGCGCCGGATGGGGTGGAACGTATGAGAATCGCAGCTGTGCTGGGCACATTCCTCTCTCTCCGCGCTGTCGGGCGGGGACGGTCTCCTCTTGAATGGCCCCCCCTGTTACCCCTTTAACCGACTGGTGCAGGGATGGGAGACCTCAGTGGAGCAGCTTGGGGCTGTAGTTAGGGGGGATGAGTCAACGGGGGCCCTGAAAGGAGGCGCTGGTTCCCCACCATTGGGGGCATGTAGCCTGGTGTATGGCCAGGTCAGCTGTGTCCTTTGTGCCTCCCTGAATGCTTCAATTTATCCCCCCCACACACACACACACATTCTTCCACCTGCGTTGTTTGGGATTCCCCTTCACTTCCTGCCTTGAACTGTTGTGTCGCATGGCTGTTCAAACAGCTGATGTGTCCCACCCCAGAGGTGGCTGCTTTTCAGCCCTGGATGAAGCCTCTCTCCCCCCACCCCCACATAATACCAAGTCACAGTGCATCCCTGACACTAAAAAAACCCCAGCTCCTCCCCAGGGCTTCTCAGCCGCAGTCGCATTCACCCCCGCGGCCCCTGTCATGTGGAGAGCTGGTTCCAGAGCGTGTCGGGGGCTGTTTGGGTGAAGCAGCAAACAGCTGGGGCTGGGGCATGTATTCCTCCATCCAATTAGACAGCTGCAGGAGAAAGAGGGAGGCTGAGGGGGGGCTCCCCCCCAGCTCTCCAGGCATAAGACAAAGCATCTCCGACTGAGTCCTACCGCCCGCTGGGACTGGGATCCCTCCCCCAGGCCCCCTGATACCAGCCCCATCCCGGGGGCAGCAGAGCAGGGCCCCTCGCGGGGATGCATCTGCCTCTCAGTCACCAGCAGGCCGGCTGGCACGGAGCAGTCAGGAGCCCGGTGCCCCATGGCAGCTTCTTCCTGGCCCTGGGCTGGGGGAGATGGGCTGGAGGGCTGCTCTCCCCAGCTCCCCTCAGTGATGCATGGGGAGGGGGGAAGGTTGGGAACAAAAATCCAGGGGCTGAGCGCTTGGTTCCTGACCCACGCTGGAAGCTGCTGCTGGGCGGTGCCCCATTCCCGGGCACTGTCCTCATCTCGTCAGTCCAGTCGCCACGGGAAAGGGCGCTAACTCAGCTCTCAGAGTAACAGCCGTGTTAGTCTGTATCCGCAAAAAGAAGAACAGGAGTACTTGTGGCACCTTAGAGACTAACAAATTTATTAGAGCATAAGCTTATGCTCTAATAAATTTGTTAGTCTCTAAGGTGCCACAAGTACTCCTGTTCTTCTTTTAACTCAGCTCTGTCACTGGCCTGCAGCAAGTCACGTCCCCGCTCAGTGCCTCAGTTTCCTCTCTCACCCTGTGCTGGTGAGCTCTGGGGGCACGGCCTGTCTCTCACCCTGTTAGTGCAGTGCCCGGCACAGCTAGGCCTGCGGGCACTACCTTCGCACTGGGAAAGGCAGAGGTTACTCCCCTGGGCTGAGATTTGGCCTGGATCGCAGGGTTCTCAGTCTGGCAGCATGCCAGGGAGCTCCATTTTTTGCCAGTGCTGGGCTCTGAACTGGTACATAAGAACATAAGAATGGCCAGACTGGGTCAGACCGAAGGTCTATCTAGCCCAGTATCCTGTCTTCCGACAGTTAACAGTGCCAGGTGCCCCAGAGGGAATGAACAGAGCAGGTAATCACCAAGTGATCCATCCCCTGTCGCCCATTACCAGCTTCTGGCAAACAGAGGCAAGGGACACCATCCCTGGCTAATAGGCATTGATGGACCTATCCTCCATGAATTTATCTAGTTCTTTTTTTAACCCTGTTATGGTGTTGGCCTTCAAAACATCCTCTGGCAAGGAGTTCCACAGGTTGACTGTGTGTTGTGTGAAGAAATACTTCTTTTTGTTTGTTTTAAACCTGCTGCCTATTAATTTCATTGGGTGACCCCTAGTTCTTGTGTTATGAGAAGGAGTAAATAGAATCATAGAATCCTAGAATATCAGGGTTGGAAGGGACCTCAAGAGGTCATCTAGTCCAACCCCCTGCTCAAAGCAGGACCAATTCCCAACTAAATCATCCCAGCCAGGGCTTTGTCAAGCCGGGCCTTAAAAACCTCCAAGGAAGGAGAGGTTTCAGAGTAACAGACTCCACCACCTCCCTAGGGAACGCATTCCAGTGCTTCACCACCCGCCTAGTGAAATAACACTTCCCTATTCACTTTCTCCACACCAGTCACAATCATCCCCCCTTTGTCGTCTCTTTTCCAAGCTGAAAAGTCCCAGTCTTATTAATCTCTCCTCATACGGCAGCCGTTCCATACCCCAATCATTTTTGTTGCCCTTTTCTGAACCTTTTCCAATTCCAATATATCTTTTGTGAGACAGGGCGACCACATCTGTGCGCAGTATTCCAGATGTGGGCGTACCAGGGATTTAGAGAGAGGCAACATGATATTTTCTGGTATCTGGCTGAAAGGGAAGAATCCCCCTCCCTGAACTTCCAGCCCCTGGCGGAGTACCGCACCATGCCGCTTCCCTGGCTTTATTCACCCCCCTGTGTCCTGCTGGCTAATGCCCCCTGGCCCAGACACCCCGCCCCTCGTTGGGCCCTTCAGCCCCCTGCTAGCACATCTCCCACCCCCTTGCAGCTGCAGCCCAGAACAGCGCGTGTGCCTGATACCCCCCAGCCATCGCAGCTGTGGGAGACCCCGCCCCAGCCAGGTGGGGCACCCTGTGGAGGTTTGGGGGGGCTCATTAGCTGGCATGGGTCTCTATAAACGCCCCCCCTTCCCATGCCCAGCTCCCCACCCCCCGCCCCTCCTCTGGGCCTGAAAGCTCAGCCGTGCCCTGGGAAATTGCTTCTTCCGTCAAGCAGGAAATCAGTTTGTTCATTGCACTGGCTAATGCAACATGGAGAAAGGGTGCACGTGGGGGGGGGGGGGGGGGGGAGAAGCACCATGCAAGTCCCTTCAGGTGGACCCGGCCTTTGCTTTAACCCCATGCGTGCCAGGCCTGCCCCTTTGCCGGGCACCCCACTGCATCGGGGCAGGCAGCCCCACTGATTGGGGGCGGCTTTAGGGTCCCCTCCCCTCATCCAAACCCTCATTAATGCTGTTGCATATTCAGTTAGCCCATTAGCGGGATTAACTCCCTGTCTGAAGCAAGGACCTTGGGGACCAGGAGATGGGAGCGGTTCTGGGCGCTGAAGGGGGGTCCCAGAGTTCCTGGGGGTTGTGGGGGGCTCAGCGGGGGAGGGGAGTGGGGTCTTAGGGCCAGAGCAGCAGGAGGGTGATTTAGGGCTGGGGGGCCATGCCCGGCCCCATCTCCCCAACCAGTCCTCACGCCACAGCCAGCACCGATTTCCCTGGCCCGTTTCAGTAGGAGACTCCACAGTCCCATGGCCCTGAGTCTGCACCCTTGGATGCCACTGGTTGCCAGCGAGGGCACGGTCCTGCTCCTGAGTGCCCCCCGCCCGGTGCCCAAGGATGGGCGAGCGTCTTTCACCGCGGGACCCAGAAGTGCGGCAGGGTGAGGGGCTGCGGGAGGGAGCTGAAGCAGGGCAGGAGATCGGACCCGCTCCTCGGCTGGCAGTGATCCAGCCCCCTGCCCATCATTGTCCTAGCAGGCTCCCCACCGGGCATCGGGCTTGGCACAGAGATGAAGGGCCTGAAGTGGGAAGAAAGGAGAGATGAGAGCCTGTGGGGTGGGGAGCACGTGAGCAGCGTCTGTTGGGCAGTCGGGGGGGGGGGAGGTGGAGGAAGGGGGGATGGATGGGGGCCCCTATTTGCTCTATGCCACCCCACAGGGCAGGGACAGATGGTGGAGCATCCATGCAGCAGTGCTGGGAAGCCAAGCTTGTGGGGAGGAGAGGTCACAAGTGCAAGGAGTTTCTGGGGGTCTCAGGCCCCATGGCCCATTCTGTGGGGCATGGCTAGGCTGAGACCCCCAATTGCCCCTCGGGAGGGGGGGTCCCTGCAAGGCAGGCCAGGGCCAAGGCCCTTGAGGAGAGCTTGCGGCTACACGGCTGATCTGCAGAAAAGCCCAGGGCCCCTTCCCCTAGCGCCAGTGACCCAGCCTCTGCCCCACCCCCCGCCGTGGTCGTGGGAAGGGTCCTGGCTGGGGCAGCCGTGCAGGAATCCAGCCGATCCCACCCCAGAAAGAATCCCAGGCTCCGTGGGGAAGAATGGCCTCTCTGTCATCAGCAGCCCACGCCGGGCACTGGGCTCCTGTTGGCAGAAAAAGAGCCATGGGGCTCCTGCCCCCTGGTGCTGGCCTGGCCCTGAGGAACATGGGACCCCTGCCCCCCGCTCGCTGGCCTATCACAGCAGACTTTGGACCCTGGGGAGCAGGCGTGGGGAGTGAGATCCCTCGTGTGCTGATGGAGGAAGGAGGGGCAGGTTCGCTAGCACCCAGGCAAGCATTGGGAGCCCAGATAAGGGAAGGGGGGTGCTCCCCCCACCGCGTTCCAGGGACTGGCTTGTGCCAAAGGTCCAAACCCTGAATCCAGAGCAGGGTGGGGGGCAGTCAGTGCCTATTGTGGAGCGGGTGCCTGTGCCCTAGGAACTAGGATGAGACCCCCCCAAACTCAGCCCCCCCACAGGGGCCTCCGAGCGGGGGTGGGTGGTAACCCTGGGGGCTCGGCTCCCAGCCTCAGCTGGTCCTTGACTGTCCACCTCCCCCTGGAGCTGGGGGGGTGTCGTCTGCTTCCCTCCCAGGGACGGTGCTGGATCAATCACCCGACCAGGCCTAGGGGGCCTTGCCAGATGCCGCAGAAGCCTGCAGTACCCAGCAGAGAACGTCTAGTTCGTAACACCAATGATTGAGCTGTCAGGAGTCACGGTTGCTTTGTCAGCCACAGAATCATGGGGCAGCTGGTGCCAAAATGTCCCAGGGGAGCGACCAGCGGATCATTCTCTCCCGGTGTGTGTCCACAGAGCCTGCAAGAAGGGGGAGGGCAGCTCGGGCAGGGGAAGGGGGAACTGGGAGTCAGGACTCCTGGGTTCCACCCAGCGCTGGGAGGGGAGTAGGGTCCAGTGGTTAGAGCAGAGGATTGGGTGCCAGCCAGGATGCCTGGGTTCTCTTCCCAGAGTGAAACCCTGCAAACGGCAATGATGGCTGCACCCACAGCACCAGGCCTGGCCCCCCCACCTGCTCCCCCAGCCGCATTCCTGCCCGCGTGTGCGTGGCTCCAGCCAGCCGCATGCCTGCCCTTCATTCCACAGCCCCCGCTGCATTCCCGCTGGGGGGGTCAGCCAGAGCCCAGCTGGGCCATGCCCTCACTTGCACCCAGCCCATTGGTTCCGGATGCCCCCTGGATCTCCCCTCCCCGCATTGAGCCACCTGCCCCACCCGGGCCCAGAGGGGCCCAGGGCTCTGGTAACGGTCCAGACTCTGCAGCAAACCAATGGTGTCCCTCTGCCTTCCACCACCGTGCCAGCCTCAGGCAACTCCCCGATGGACCCCCAGCAAATGAACACCCCCCACACACCCAGCTCTGCTGCTGCCCCTCAATCCCGACCTGCAGCCCCCTGCTAGCCCAGCCCCGCCCCCTAACTCCACCAGTGCCCCTCAATCCCGACCCGTAGCCCCCTGCTAGCCCAGCCCCGCCCCCAAGCTCCACCAGTGCCCCTCAATCCCGACCCGCAGTCCCTGCTATCCCAGCCCTGGGCTCCCCCTGCAGCTCTGCCCCTGTTGGTTGCGGGGGAGGGGGGGATGGAGGGGGCACTGCACTGGGTGTATCAGGGGATCAATGGGGCAGCATCGAGCTCATCCAAAAAAGGGGGAATCCCTGCTTCCTCAGGGGGTGACATTCCCCTGCCCCCCAACAATGATCCCTGGGGGGGGGTGTCAGCCCAAGAGCCCCCAGTGGTGGCATGTAGCACTTTCATTAACCGCACCCAGCTGGGTTCCCAGGCCCTGCCGTGTGAATTCGTGGGGGGGGGACCCCAGTGCTGCCTGTGCCAAGAAGCCGTTAATCTCTGGGAGCCGAGGTCTCATCTGCCTTTGCAGCTCAGTGGCTGGTTTTAATTAAAGAGGCTTTAATCTGCATGGCTGTGGGGGAGGGGGAGAGCAGGGCCTGCCAGGGAGACAGTGACAGTGCTGGGAACAATGGGGGTGGGGGATCTTGGGAGCTCTGCCCTCACAGATCCCTAAGACCCCCCCCCCCACGAGATTCCCCGGGGCACTTTAACCAGGGGTCGGATGACATTCCAGACAGGGGCTGAGTTTGCTGCTGAGCTGTGAGAGCCGTGCTTCCAGGGGTCTGTGCCAAGCCCAACTAGATTGCCTGCCTCCTGGTCCTCTAACTGCTAGGTACTCCCCTCCTAGAGCTGGGATAGAACCCAGGAGTCCTGACTCCCAGCATCCCCCTGCTCTAACCGCTAGGCCCCGCCGCCCTTCCGGAGCTGGGGATAGAACCCAAGAGGCCTGGCTCCCAGGGCTTTGCTCCCCTCCCCTTCCCAGCAGTGGGAACAGAACCCCACTTGACCCAAATGGATTTTGAATGCCCTAATTTTAACAAAATCTTGGAAAAGGTCCTGTTTAAACCTGGGCAGCTAAGCGGGAGGGGGGCTGAAATAGGAGGCAGGAGACTTTCACCACTAGAGCCAGCCTAGCCCCACCCCAGGCTGGGTGGGGCCATCTGACGATCCCCCTCAACATCATGAGACTGGCTGAAAAATCATGAGATTAAAAAAAAAAAATTTAAATCAGTGCTGGGTTCTGTTTCACCAGTGCCTGGTCTTTGAGCCTTTTGGGGTCAGGTTTTCCACCATCACATGGGCTAGAAAACTCTTTATATTTTACTGGAAGCCGAGATTCTCCTGAATTCCCATGACTCCGGGAGCTGGTGTTTTACAAAAAAGCAGGGGACTCATCAATATTATCACTGGTACTTTTCTGGCTCCCATTACTGCATAGCTGAGCACCTCCCAGTCCTTAATGTATTCATCCTCATGGCCCGCCCCAGGCACCAGGGGGGCTGCTTTTCTGGAACCTACTGGCTAGAGCACTGTCCTGGGACTCTGAAGACCGGGGGGGGCACTACCGTAACACACCGAATAAATAACGGTCAGCGCCTGGCACAATGGGGTCTTACTCCATGACTAGGAAAAGTGCCGAGGATCATTATTTTGCAGACGAGGAACTGGACTTGTCACCATTTCGGAGCTAACCCGAGCACTGCCCCTATCCGGAGTCCTGCAAACCCCCCGCTCTTCTCTGGAGCACGGCAGGGCTCTGACGCCAGCCGGCTGCCCTATTGGGGGTCTAAGAGGCCACGGCTTGAGTTAGCCCAACCCGTCAACCACTAATGCACCCGCTCTATGGTGCTAAACCGCCCCCCGCCGCCCCCGGCAGCTGGAGTGTTTTCGGGTGGCTGCTCTCACTCGAGCCCGGCTACCTTGAACACAGAGAACTCAACGGGACCCCTAAGTCTAGGCCTACACGCTAAACATTTGCTACTGTAATACGGGGGGTGGGGGTTGGGTGGGGTGGGGTGAGAGGATTAATTTACCCCATTTTTATGCTGGCGAAGGCCGTGGCCTAGACACACCAGCAAAAAGTCCTTTGGCCAGGACGGCGTCTCTGGTCCCAGGAGCTGGTCTAAGCCCAGCTGGCTAAAGCAGGGTTGGGTGGTCTGGCCTAGTGGTCAGAGCTGAGCAGCAGGTCCCACCCCTACTTTGCACAGACAGGTCCTGGAATGGTTTTAACTGGCTGCATCGGCGCCGACTCTGTGAGTGCTCTGGGGCTGGAGGACCCACCAGCCACCCACCAATCAGCTGTTGGTTGGCAGGCGGGAGGCACTTGGGGGAAGGGACAGCGTGGGGGTGGGAACCGGGAAGAGGCGAAGTGAGGGCGGGGCGCTCTCAGGGGAGGGGGCGGGAAGAAGCGGAGCGAGGGCGGGGCCTTGCGGGAAGGGGCAGCGCATTGGCGGAAAGAGGCGGGGCCTTGTCGGAAGGGGCAGAGTGGGGGGCGGGACCTCAGGGTGTAGCGTGAGTGGAGCTACCACCGGGAAAAATGGAAGTCAGCGCCGATGCTAGGGTGCCTGGACCGATCGGGGCCCCAAGGGGTGCTGTGTCAGTCCAGCCCTCCCAGCTGGTACCTCCTGCAGTACAGGGTCTATGCAGCAATGCGTGGAGCCCGGTGCATGGTGCTGGATATTATTAACCATCTCAGTCCCTACAGGGCCTTGTGCTGTGTCCCCACAAGGAGGGTCCTAGCAGTGTCGATAAAGCCTCTATCCTCCACGGTGCCTGACTAATTCACCTTGAAACCCATGGGGGTGAGGCACCTCTGTGCCTTTGATAATCTGGGCCTAACCGAACAGGCCAAGGTCCCCCTGCGAGCATGTGCCTGTGTGGGGATTTGAACCTGGGTCTCACACCCTGACCACTGCACCAGCCTGCCTTTTACTGAAGGCTGCTTCTCTCATTCCCTCAGCAAACAGGCACCAGCCTGTCCCTGGCTGGCAGAGAAGCCAAGGACTGACTGGGCCACGGAGCCCGAGGTGCCAGCCGAGAGAGAATCCCGCTGGCTCTGGCAGGTTCCGCTCTCCAGCCCCTTCCACCTGGCTCAGAGCAGCGGGAGTGGGGGGGGCGGGGGTGAGGACCACGGAGAAGATTTAAGAGACAAATGAAGTGTCTCAGAAAAGCCGGGCGCCGTAATCTCCCTGGCTTAAGGCCCTGATAGGTGCTGAAGCCGCATGGATATCAGGGATCTGCAGGATTCCCACGCAGAGCCGCTCTGATGTCCACAGACGTGGCAGGGAAAATCACCCAAATCCCCATCCCGCCGCTGGGGACTGGCCTCAGTGAGGCCGTCTGGCCGAGCCGGGAAGGTGCCTCAACAGGGGGCGCTCTACCACTTGCACCATGCCCCAGGTTACACTCAGCAGCAACTGTCTTTGGTTCGTCCAGGTGGGATGCTGAGAAACAGCACAGGGGGGCAGTGGTTAAAGTGCTGGAGTCAAGTCCTTGCTTTGCCCCAGGCTGCCTCTATGACCTGTGGCAGGTCACAGCCCCGGCCCGTGCCTCAGTTTCCCCATCTGTAAAATGGGGCTGATGACACTGCCCTCCTAGGGAACGCGCTTGGTGGGCTCGGGATGACAGAGCAAGGGGTCATTGTCACGCGAGGGGGACTCCCCAGCGACGCAGCTGGACAAACAAAGGCCCCGTCGCCAAGGGCCAGGCTTTTAGCCTGATCCCACCGCTGGGTGCTGTGGACAGAGCCTTGATGCGCTCAGCTGGGGGGTGGCTGTTGCTGTAGCCAAGGGATAGAAAGGGGCTCGGACCTCTGCACTCTTCCCCTTCGTGCCGCTGTAGGTGCACCACAGCCTGGTGGGCCAGGCTGGGGGTAAGCTGGGGGGCAGGCCCTGTGTCTGGGGGAACAGCCAGCCTGTCTGCAGCTGGCTGCAGAGATGGGGAGCCCCAGGCGCAGCGGAAGCAGCTGCAGGCCGAAGGGAGACGGAGGAGGGGAAGTGACACCCAGGAGCAGCCCAGCTCCGAGAGGACGGACGGGCGGGTGGCGAACGCAACGGGCACAGACCTGGGCTCTAATCTTGGCTCTGTCACAGACTTCTTGGGGGAGTCACTTAATCTGTGCCTCAGTTTCCCCAGGTGTAAAATGGGCTAGTGAGCCTCTCCTTGCCCGGTCGGACTGTGAGCTCTCTGGAGAAGGGATTGTCTGGGCAGCGCCTGGCACCCTGCTCTCAGCTGGTGCTGTTGGAATGTAACTAAGAAGAAGAAAGGGAGTGTTTGGTGCAGGGTGACGGGACGTCAGGGGCGTCAGGGGCAGGAGGTTTCTACACAAGAGCTATTTGCCTGCCCAGCGTGACTCGGAGGCTGGAAGAAGGGGGTGTCTGGCAGGCCTCAGAGATGCTCTCATGTCATTGCGTGACACGGTGCTGCAGGCACTCCCTGGCGGCTGGGGCTTGTCTGTGCTGCCCCTGCTCTCTCAGGGCTTGCAACAGGGCTTAGCGGGTGTGACTACAAAATGAACAGCCAGGAGCTCCTGGGTTTGCGTCCCAGCTCTGCTGCTCCCTTACTGGGTAGCCACCGGCCCGGTCCGTGCCTCAGTTTCCCCATCTGTAAAAGGCGGGGCAGGGGATAAATAGAGTGCTTCCAAAGGGAAAGTGTGAGGGGCATGCTCCAGATCAGAGAGGGCAGCACTGGTGGGATTTCAGGCTAGTGGGGTGGGGGGTGACCCCATTTGTGGTCTCTGGAAGTCCTACCCCTCTAGGAACCCCCAGCTCCGTGCATGGCTCTGTGTGGGGGAGACTGGAGTGATATAGTGGCCCAGGCCCAGGCTCACTCGGTTCCTTTGTTTCTCCGTCGCAAAACAAGAGCCACCTCCCCTTGGTGCAGCTTGCTTCCCTCTCGGAAACCCGCTTCCTGCAGCCGCTGCTGGCTCGCCGGGGGAGGGGGCAGGAAGCGAAATCGGTAACACTGGCCCGGCCACCTGCCGGCGGAAACCCATGGGATTCACCCAGATTTAACCGGGAGGCAGAGCTCCTGGGTTCTGGTTCTGGCTACAGGCAGGCAGTGTGGTCCAGTGGTTAGAGCAGTGGGGGCGGGAGGGAGTCAGGGAGCCTGGGTTCTATTTCTGGCTACAGGCAGGCAGTGGGGTGCAGTGGTTAGAGCAGTGGGGGACAGGTGGGAGTCAGGACTCCTGGGTTCTATTTCTGGCTACAGGCAGGCAGTGCAGTCCAGTGGTTAGAGCAGTGGGGGCGGGTGGGAGTCAGGACTCCTGGGTTCTATTTCTGGCTACAGGCAGGCAGTGCAGTCCAGTGGTTAGAGCAGTGGGGGCTGGTGGGAGTCAGGACACCTGGGTTCCGGTTCTGGCTATGGAGGGGAGTGTGGTCTAGTGGTTAGATGGGGAGGGGGGCCGTTCTGACAGCCAGCGTACCTGGGCTCTCTCCTGACCTCTGGGAAGAAAGTATGTTCTAATAGTCAGAGGTAGGTCCTGGAAACCAGGTCTTCGGGGCCTTATTTCCAACAGTGGCTTGGATCCTAGTGGTTAGAGCGGGGAGGACACCTGGGTGCTGTGCCAGCTCTGCCAATCACATGCTGGGCAGCCGCGGACTGGCCACCCATTGGCTAACAAGGCCGAGATGACGGGCGCCATCAGCGCGTGGGTGATCATTATGAATCACAAAGCCCTGCCAGCAATATGATGGCAACAGGTGGAAAAATCCCTCCCCCACATATCTGCCGCCTGGCTCCTTGGGGCGATCACAGAGCCTCTGGTAGGTTTCTAGCCCCACGGCGGGGCCTGACGAGCCCTGGCTAAGGGGCAGCTGTCATGCGAAGAATCCCAAAAGCCCAGATCCCAGCTGTACAACTAGCCCTTGTCTTTATCCCAGCCAGATAAGACCCCTGGCCTGTCTCCCCACCCTGGGCTTCGGAGGGACCCACAGGCCCAGGGCTGTGGCATGGAGCCATCTCGAGGCCTGCACCGTGAGAGGAAGCCAAGCGCCATCTGTGTTTTGGCTACCGGGCCTTTCGGCTTCAGCTCCCGTTGAAATCTTGTCAGCGACTCAGCACTCCGCCCCCAGCCGGGCCTGGGGGAGGCAGTTCTCCGAGACGCGGCGGCTGCATCCCGAAATGCCAGCTCCTCCGGTCACGTCAGCCCGAGTAAAGGAACGCAGGAATCAGCAGAGCTCAGCACACCCCAGGCTCTGAGAGCACCAGATGGTTAGGAGGAAGGTGTCAGAGCCCCACAGTCCTATCTCCCCCTGTCACATCCTGACCCCCATAATCAGAGACTGGCTTAACCCCAGAAACAGGAAATTCTCCTCACCGATGCTCTTTTAGTTGGCATTATCCATGCTAACCCCAGTTCATCTTGTCAGCCACATAAACATCCAACCCCGGTCTGAATCAAGCTGAGTTTGTGGCCTCAGTGGCGTCCTGTGGCGGTGAGTTCCGCCGGCTAATCTCCCGGGTGCGAAAAAGGCTCCTCTTTGACCAGCTCAGCAGGCCTCCTTTCATCCCCCGCCCCCTTGTCCTGTTGCGAGACAAGGACAGAAGCCCCCATTCTCCCTTTGGCCTTAATGAATTATGATCAGCATTATTGATCTGTGTGGTGATAGCACGTCACAGACCAAGATCCCATTGTTCTAGGTGCTGGCCAGACCCAGAACAAAGAGACAGTCCCTGCTTTAAAGAGACATGGCCAGGTTGGCAAAGTATTTAGGCACCTAAAGCTGCAGAGAGGCACCTAGGCCCAGATCCTCAAAGGCCTAATGCCAATGGAAGTTAAGTGCCTAAATACCTTTATCAGCCTGGCCCTTACATGCTTTACTGGTGCGAATAATGGGTCAGGAAAAGGTCAGCTCGAATGCACAGGGGGGAAGAAGCCTGGGGCGGGCGGGCGCTTTGCGCTCAGGGAGGTGGGTTGTCTGCCCGTGTGTCTGAGCCTTGCGCGTGGCCCTGAATTCATTAGCATCCCTAACGCCCAGGGAGATGGATGCCTTCATGAAGCCGAGCAGAGACGAGGAATCAATGCGGTGGAAGCAACAGACGTATGGAAGAATGATTCCTCGCTTCTGCTCCGGGAGCTTGGGTGGAGGGGGGCTGGTCTCTGCGCGCCGCGAGGGCTCCGTGAGGATGGAAGGCACTAAAAAAAAAATCTAATTAATAATAAAAACAAATGATCCCAATGTGTGAATCCGGGGGGGAGCTGAGGTCAGGCTGGGATGAGACGATGCTTAAGTGAAGCAGCCGCAGGGCAGAAGACAGGCTAGGAGGTCTAGTGGTTAGAGCAGTGGGGACTGGGAGTCAGGACTGCTGAGTTCTGTTGCTGGCGTTAAGAGGGGAGTGGGGTCTAGTGGTTAGAGCAGAGGGGATTGGGAGTCAGGACTGCTGAGTTCTGTTGCTGGCGTTAAGAGGGGAGTGGGGTCTAGTGGTTAGAGCAGAGGGGATTGGGAGTCAGGACTCCTGAGTTCTGTTGCTGGCGTTAAGAGGGGAGTGGGGTCTAGTGGTTAGAGCAGAGGGGACTGGGAGTCAGGACTCCTGAGTTCTGTTGCTGGCGTTAAGAGGGGAGTGGGGTCTAGTGGTTAGAGCAGAGGGGATTGGGAGTCAGGACTCCTGAGTTCTGTTGCTGGCGTTAAGAGGGGAGTGGGGTCTAGTGGTTAGAGCAGAGGGGCTGGGTGTCAGAACACCTGGGGTGGGGTTAGAGCACGGGGGCTGCAGCTCAGGACTCCTGGGTTCGATTCCTCAACTTGGCACATAGCCTGACTTTGGGCAAGTCACTGGGAACCTCTTTAACCCAGCCTGTAAAGCGGATTTAATGACACCTCGCTCCCAGGAACACTGTGATCTCTAAGTGATTGTGAAGTGCTTTGAAATCCTCTGATGAAAAGCACCGCCTGAGAGCAAACTTTTATTATTACCCCTTACAAATACCCGGTGTGACGGAGCAGGGAGCAGGGCAGATTTGACCTGGGAATGTTGCAGGGGGGTTGCAGTGGGGATGTGGGACTTCCCTTGAAGGAAGCTACCTGAGCTGTAACCTGAGCCAGGAACGGGGGTGGGGAGAATTAACACCTTCTGCCCGGGAGACTGAACAAAGGAGAGGAGCAACGGGAGGAGTTTGGAGTTAGTTTCGGTTGGGGGCTGGGTGGTGCAACGCAGGGAACCCCAAGCTGGGGTCCAAGCTCCCTGAACCTCCCTGAGGGACCTAATTGAGGGGGTCTGGTCGTACCTACACGCTCTGCTTGAGACTGTGTTCCTGTCCTTAAATAAACCTTCTGCTTTACTGGCTGGCTGAGAGTCACAGTGAATCTCGGGAAGAGGGGTGCAGGGCCCTAACTCCCCCACAATCCGCAACAACTGGTGGCAGCGGCGGGATCTACTGCACCCCGTGGACGGCGCTTCCTGCAGTAAGTGACTGGGGAGCAGTAAAACGAAGGGGGATTGACGGGGACCAGGCGCGCTGAAGAGTGAGAGAGGGACGGTTATTACCCCTGGGAGTGTGTGACCAGCGAGAAGGACTTTTGCAGTAACAGGGTCCCCCGAGGGGATCGCAGCGAGTGGTCCCAGGGGCGGAGGAGTCTGCAGCTCGACCCTGGCAGAGAGGTGGTGACCTCGAGAAGGGCTGGCACACTAGGGGGCCCCCTGGGAACTGTGGGGAGCTGTGAGCACACAGGCCGGTGAGTGGCCAGCAGGAAGATGTATGCCAAGCGGCTTAAGAGCGACCTGGTGGAGCTGTGCAAGCAGAGGCGGCTGCGCATTGGGAGGCTCACCAAAGAACAGCTCATTGCCCAGCTGGAGGCAGAAGATCGCGCGAATGAACTGATCCCTGTGTCTCAGGGAAGCAGCCTGGCAAATGCAGCGCAGGCACCAGTGTCTGTCCCAGCTGGGAGTGGTCAGCCGGCTGCTGAGGGCGTCCCGAGACCCCTCCTTCCTATGCCTAGGGGAAGGGTGGGGAGGAGCCCAGCAAATACCGAAGGCGCCGTGGCCCCCCCGGCCAGCAGGGGGTCCCCCCGGCGAAGCTCGCCGGCCAGCAGAGGATCCTCCCGGCGACGTTCGGCATCCGGGGAGCGGAATTGGCTGGAATGGGAGAAAGAGCTAAAACTGAGAGAGCTGGAGGATCGTGAACAACAGAGACAGCATGAACGGGAGGAGAAAGAGAGACAGAGACAGCATGAACGGGAGGAGAAAGAGAGACAGCATCAGCGTGAAGAGAGACAGAGACAGCAGGAACGGGAGGAGAATGAGAGACAGAGACAGCATGAAGAGAGACAGCGTCAGCATGACCTGGAACTGGCGAGATTGAAGGGCAGCGAACCCCCGGCTGCGGTGAGTGAGGGGGGACCCAGGACTGCACGGAGCTTTGATAAGTGCATCATGGCCCCATACAAGGAGGGGGAGGACATGGATGACTTCCTGGAGGCCTTTGAGACGGCCTGCGAGCTGCACCGGGTGGATCCCGCGGACAGACTCCGGGTCCTTACCCCCTTACTGGACCCCAAATCCGTGGCATTGTACCGCCAACTGGGAGAGGCAGAGAAAGGGGACTACGAACTATTCAAAAAGGCCCTGCTACGAGAGTTTGGGCTGACTCCTGAGATGTACCGGGAAAGGTTCCGGAGTCAAGATAAAACCCCTGAGATCTCATATCTGCAACTAGCCGTCCGCATGGAAAGATACGCCAGCAAGTGGGCTGGTGGGGCCCAGACGAAGGAGGACCTGATTAAACTGCTGGTACTGGAGCAACTGTATGAGCGGTGCCCATCCGACCTGAGGCTGTGGTTGGTGGACAGAAAGCCAGAGAACCCGCGACACGCCGGGCAGCTGGCTGATGAGTTTGTAAAGAGCCGGTCAGGGGGTGGCAGGGAGGAGCCCCAAAGGAACAGGCCCGCCGCGATGCAGAGAGAGAGTCACCCTGGGACCTCCCAAAGGGGGAATATGGGGAATCCCCTCCCACGGGGAAGGCCCAGCATCAGGGACAACCGACCGGCTCGAGGGGACCCACGGGACCTGAGCTGCTATTACTGCGGCCGAAGAGGCCACGTTCGGGCCCAGTGCCCCAAGCTCAAGGACAGACTGAGCAGACCGAACCCGCACCGGGTTAACTTGGTAGAGGCCCAGACGGACGAGGGGCCGGCTTCCCACGCGAGAGGGGCTGGCAGCTTATCAACTGCTCAAGAGAGAGAAGGGCCCCCGGCCAGCTTCTCTGGGGGGCCAGATGCTCCGGATTCAAAGTTCTCCGTTTACAGGGTTGGCGCGGGGCTGTCCCTGCGGAGCGAGTGCCTTGTTCCCCTGGAGGTGGATGGGAAGAAAGTTTATGGATACTGGGACACGGGCGCAGAGGTGACACTGGCCCGGCCCGAGGTGGTGGCCCCAGATCGGGTGGTGCCCAACACCTTCCTGACCCTGACCGGGGTGGGCGGAACCCCATTCAAGGTTCCCGTAGCGAGGGTACACCTGAAATGGGGGGCCAAGGAGGGCCCCAAGGACGTGGGAGTGCACCACCATTTGCCCACTGAGGTGTTGATGTGGGGGGACCTAGAGGACTGGCCAAGCAGCCCCCAGACCGCCTTAGTCGTGACCCGTAGCCAGAGCCGGCGAGGGGCACTACGCCCTGACCTTGGGAAGGATGTCCCACCGGAGGCACCGAACCCTTCCCGGGTGGGGAGGGAACACCCAAGGACAGGCCACGGGGTGGCTGGGGCTTCCGACCCAGACGACGAGAGGGAGCAGGTCCCCATCCCTTCCCCAGCCGCCGAGTTCCAGGCCGAGTTGCAGAAGGACCCCTCCCTGCGGAAGCTAAGGGGCCTGGCTGACCTCAGTGTGGTACAGACCATGAGGAGAGGATGCAAGGAGAGGTTCCTGTGGGAGAAGGGGTTCCTGTACCGAGAGTGGGCTCCCCCGGGGGAAGTGGAGTCGTGGGGGATCAGGAGGCAGCTGGTGGTTCCCCAGAAGTTTCGCCACAAGCTACTGTACCTGGCCCATGACATCCCTCTCGCAGGGCACCAGGGGATCCGGCGCACCAGGCAGAGGCTGCTACAGAACTTTTACTGGCCCGGGGTCTTCACCAACGTCCGGCAGTACTGCCGATCCTGTGACCCCTGCCAGAGGGTGGGGAAGGCCCGGGACAAGGGGAAGGCAGCATTGAGACCTTTGCCCATCATAGAGGAGCCTTTCCAGAAGGTGGCCATGGACATAGTGGGACCTCTCAGCAAGACGACCCGGTCTGGGAAGAAATACATCCTGGTGGTGGTAGATTTCGCCACCCGCTACCCCGAGGCAGTGCCCTTATCGTCCATTGAAGCAGACACTGTGGCGGATGCGCTGCTGACCATTTTCAGCCGAGTGGGGTTCCCCAAGGAAGTCTTGACGGACCAAGGGTCCAACTTCATGTCGGCCCTACTCCGGTGCTTGTGGGAGAGATGTGGGGTCCGGCACAACTGGGCCTCAGCATATCACCCCCAATCCAACGGGCTGGTGGAGAGGTTCAATGGGACGCTAAAAATGATGCTGAAAACATTTATGAATCAGCACCCGCAGGACTGGGACAAGTACTTACCTCACCTGCTGTTTGCGTACAGGGAGGTACCCCAGGAGTCTACCGGGTTTTCGCCTTTCGAACTGCTATATGGAAGGCGGGTAAGGGGGCCCCTGGACCTGATGAGAGACGAATGGGAGGGGAAGGCCACTCCTGACGGAGAGTCGGTGGTGGAGTATGTCCTGACCTTCCGGGAACGACTTGCCGAGCTCATGGGCCTGGCCAGGGAGAATCTGGCCAGAGCCCAGAGGAAGCAGAAGGTCTGGTATGACCGCACAGCACGGGCCCGCACCTTCGCCACTGGGGATCAGGTGATGGTCCTCATCCCCGTGAGGAAAAACAAACTCCAGGCCGCCTGGGAAGGGCCCTTCAAGGTTGTCAAGCAACTAAACGAGGTAAACTATGTGGTGGAGCTGTCGAACCGGGCACACCACCACCGGGTGTACCATGTGAATATGATGAAGCCATATTATGACAGGGGGAATATGGTGTTGGCCGTGTGTGGACAGTGGGAGGGGCAGGGAGATGACCCTTTAGTAGATCTATTCCCTGGGACAAGAGTTGGCTTCCCCCTGGAAGCAATTCCCCTCTCTGATCGGCTAACCCCTGCCCAGCGAGCTGAGATCGGAGGGGTGCTGCATCTGTACCAGCAGCTGTTTTCCAACCAGCCTGGACGCACTAATCTGACTGTCCACCGGGTGCAGACAGGATCGCACCCGCCTATAAAATGCTCCCCCTTCCGAGCCACAGGGAAAACTGCTCAGGACCTGGAAAGAGAGGTCAATGACATGCTGGCTTTGGGGGTGATCCAGCCGTCTTCCAGCCCTTGGGCCTCGCCGGTGGTGCTGGTCCCCAAAAAGGACGGGTCGATCCGGTTCTGTGTGGACTATCGGAAGCTCAATGCCATCACTGTAGCCGATGCCTACCCCATGCCCAGGCCGGACGAGCTCCTAGACAAGCTGGGAGGTGCTCGGTACCTTACCACCATGGATCTTACAAAGGGCTATTGGCAAGTGCCGCTGGATGCAGATGCCAGGCTGAAATCGGCCTTTGTCACCCCTCTGGGGCTCTATGAGTTCCTGACCCTGCCCTTCGGCCTCAAGGGAGCGCCGGCCACCTTCCAGCGCCTGGTGGATCAGCTACTGAGGGGGGTGGAGAGTTTTGCCGTGGCGTATATCGATGACATCTGTGTCTTTAGCCAGACCTGGGAGGACCACATATCCCAGGTTAGACAAGTGCTGGACCGACTCCAGAAGGCTGGGCTGACCGTAAAACCGGAGAAGTGCAAGGTGGGGATGGCTGAGGTATCCTACCTAGGCCACCGGGTGGGAAGCGGCTGCCTAAAGCCGGAACCAGCCAAAGTGGAGGTGATCAGAGACTGGCCCGCTCCTCAAACCAAAAAGCAGGTCCAAGCCTTTATTGGGATGGCGGGGTACTATCGGAGGTTCGTGCCCCACTTTAGCGCCATAGCCGCCCCCATCACTGAGCTGTGCAAGAAGGGGAAGCCAGACAAAGTGGTCTGGACCGAGGAGTGCCAGGAGGCTCTCCGGGCGCTGAAGGAGGCTCTGGTCAGTGGCCCAGTTCTGGCAAACCCAGACTTTGACAAGCCCTTTATGGTGTTCACCGACGCCTCAGACACAGGACTGGGGGCGGTGTTAATGCAGGAGGATGAAAAGGGGGAGAGACACCCCATCGTGTACCTGAGCAAGAAGTTGCTACCCCGGGAGCAGAACTACGCGGCCATCGAGAGGGAATGCCTGGCCATGGTGTGGGCCCTCAAGAAACTAGAGCCATATCTCTTTGGGCGTCACTTCACCGTGCACACCGACCACTCTCCCCTGACCTGGCTGCACCAGATGAAAGGAGCCAACGCCAAGCTCCTGAGATGGAGCCTGCTCCTGCAGGATTATGACATGGACGTGGTCCATGTGAAGGGACGTGACAACCTGATAGCGGACGCGTTGTCCCGGAGAGGGAGCCCTGAACTTCCCCAGGTCACTGGTCAGAGTGACCCCGCTCAGTTCAGTCTCGAAGGGGGGAGAGATGTGACGGAGCAGGGAGCAGGGCAGATTTGACCTGGGAATGTTGCAGGGGGGTTGCAGTGGGGATGTGGGACTTCCCTTGAAGGAAGCTACCTGAGCTGTAACCTGAGCCAGGAACGGGGGTGGGGAGAATTAACACCTTCTGCCCGGGAGACTGAACAAAGGAGAGGAGCAACGGGAGGAGTTTGGAGTTAGTTTCGGTTGGGGGCTGGGTGGTGCAACGCAGGGAACCCCAAGCTGGGGTCCAAGCTCCCTGAACCTCCCTGAGGGACCTAATTGAGGGGGTCTGGTCGTACCTACACGCTCTGCTTGAGACTGTGTTCCTGTCCTTAAATAAACCTTCTGCTTTACTGGCTGGCTGAGAGTCACAGTGAATCTCGGGAAGAGGGGTGCAGGGCCCTAACTCCCCCACAATCCGCAACACCCGGTTTGGAACATTCATTTTCATAATGTTTTTTTTTTTCCAGGAGGCTGGTGGAACATCGCCGGATAATGTTTCAGTGCTTTAAAGTACGACGGAGATGAAAAATCCCACAAATGTCTGTTTTGCAAACAATTTTCTTAGTCAAATTAAACCATAACACTGAGCTGCTCGCAATAACAATTCAATTACACTTGAACATTTGTTAGTACAGGAGAGAGAGCGAGAACTGCCATCCCTGCTCCTTTTAGCCTTGTTCCGAGAAGTCACTAAAAGGTTTCCGCGAGTCTTTTAACTAGTTCACAGGGGAGGTCTGAATCTTTCTTCTCATGAATTCTCCAGGTCCAGGACAAGTGCAAAGAGCGACACTGAGAATCTAAAACTCAAAAGCGCCACTGCTGGGAATGACTGGCTAGGCTGTCGGACGGCTAAACGGGATCTGGGGGTGGGGGTGGCTCACAAATTGAATGTGAGCCACTGATATGATGCATGTGCAAGGGGGGGGCAAGCAGGGGCACGGACCCCCCCGCAATAATCGTCGGGGACACAGGAAGACCGAGCTCCTGCGGGGGTCGGGGCCGGGTGGAGGGAGAAAGGAAGACTGAGGGGGGACCTGGGAAGTCTTCAGAGACGTTAAGGGCTGTTATAAAGATCAGTTGTTCTCCAAGTCCACTGAAGGTAGGACAAGAAGTAACGGGCTTCATCTGCAGCAAGGACTAGGAGCCCAGCCAGGGCCCAGCGCCCTCTGGCACTAGGCGCTGTACAAACGCAGAGCAAAGGGATGGGCCCTGCCCCAGCCAGCTTCCAATCCAAGCATAAGACAGAAGCCAAGAGGTGGCAATGGACCGACTGGCCGAAGGGGAAGCCCAAGGAAGCAGGAGGGTTATACGGTGGGGTTAAAGGGACAGCCATGTGTTGAGTCGGACGGAGGATACAATGCACAAGGCACCCAGACCCCCTTTTGGGGCACAGCGTGTTCCCCCATCCCCTGGGGGGCGCAGGGCCAGGCGGGATACAGGGAGGGGTGGGGGTGAATAGTTCTGGCTCTTGTTCTGCAAAGCCAATGTCCCAAAGCGCCCCTGTCCCCTGGCTCGGCAGGAGGGGAATTGGGGCTCGAGAAGGAGCCGGGGCGGGGGGAATGATCTGTGAGTGCCACCCTTGTGGCCCTGCTCGCCCCCCACCTGCTTGGGGTCCCCTCTCCCCGCAGGGCTGAGTGTGTTAGACGAGGGAGGGAGAAGTGGTATGTCTGATTGTTCTACACAGTGACGCCTGCCCCCTGAGCTAGGGGCTCTGGGGAAAACCAGCCAGGGCTTCTCCAGCCCTTTCCATCCCAACGGATGAACCCTTATAACCCCCCCTCCCCTCGGAGCTGTGTTGGTACCATTAGCCCCACTCTTCAAATGGGGAAACTGAGGCACGGGGAGGCAGTGCAGCAAGTCAGTGGCAGAGCTGGGAATGGAACCCAGGAGCCCTGAGTCCCAAACCCCACCCCCGCTGCAATCACTAGACTCCCATGCCCCTTGCAGAATTGGAAATAGAACCCAGGAGTCCTGGCTCCCAGCCCCACCGCTCGAAACACTAGATCCCCCTCCCCTCCCAGAGAGCTGGGAACAGAACCCAGGAGTCCTGGGCCCAGTCCGGCCAGGCCGAGGCCGCAGCGCCCATCTTCTGTGGGTCTGGCTAACGGAGCGTGTGTCTGAGCTTATGCCAGGAAGATTGAAGGGATTTGGGGGTTTAAAGGCTTACGGAGCAGAGAGGCGAGAGGCCCCAGCAGGCTGATGCAAGCCGTCCATATGGTCCCTCGTTAGCGCTGCCAGCCAAGCCAGCCGGAGGGGAGGGAGCGGGGCCCGCGCTCTGACCACTGCGGGGGCCAGGAGGAGGCAGACAATGCTGGGGAATCCTGCCCCCCCCCGAGCCTCCCCTTGCAGATCAGACCCCAGGCTGGGGCTGAGCGAGCGCGTTAGGATCAGCAGCTCCAGAACTGAAAGGGAGAGTGTGTGTGTGGGGATGGTGTGGGGGGGAGAGTCCCTGTATTATCTCAGCCCCCCCCCCCCATCTGTGCTGCATGGGGGTCTGACCGGGAGGGGCAGGGAGCCACGTGAATGCAGCAAGGGAAGGGGCTGGGGGATGTACAACTTTGGCCACTACTAGCCTTCCCCCTCCCCCACTCAAGCCTTCCTTCAAATTATCAGAGGCCTGTGGACAACCCCTCCACCCCCGCCAGCCAGTGAGCAAGGGGGACACAGGTCCCCAGGAAAGAGGCAGTGGGTTCCCCTGGGGAGGGGGAGAGGGGGGCAGTGGGTTCCCCTGGGGAGGTGGCGGGTGTGTGTGTGCAGTGGGTTCCCCTGGGGAGGGGGTGTGGGGAAAGTTGGTTACCCTGGGGAAGGGTCAGCGTGTCCCCTGGAGGGGGTCAGCGGGTTCCCCTGGGGACAGGGCAGCACCTTGTGCTGGTTTGGCCATTTCTTCCCTATAGATAGAACTTAAGCCCCATTAAAGAGATGATCCCACTTAGCCGGGACACAGGCTGCTGCAAAGGGACACGCTGCCCCCCCGCCCCGCTCCCTCCTCGACAGGCCCCAGCGCTCGCACGCCAGCTCACCAGTGTCCCTGCCCCCTGTGCACACACACAGAGCAATACGCAGGCTCTTGTGTGCAGCCCCCCCAGTGCCCCAGCAACACACAGGGGGGCACACACAGAACCTGGCCTCACGAACACAAACAGCAGTGGATCGCCTTCAGCCCCCTCCGCCCCCCATGCAGACCTGCAGGATACACCCCAATCCACAGACATATGCTGCCCGCCAGTGCATAGGCTGGTAACACACAGACACCCCATGACACAATGCCCCCCACGCAGAGGGACTTTCTCCAACTCTGAGGCTGGGATAGCAGGGGCTGCAGGTTGGGATTGAGGGGCACCGGCAGAGCTGTGGCGGGGGAAAGCCCATGGCTGGGACAGCAGGGGCTGTGGGTCAGGATTGAGGGGCACTGGCAGAGCTGTGATGGGCATTGGGGTCCCAGCATTGGAAGGATGCAGGACAAGGACACTTCAAGACAGGACTCAGGTGCATTGGCAGAGCTGTGGCATGCAGATCGCCAGCTGGCCGGGGGCACTACAGGCCTCTGCTCCAGACTTGCTCCATGGCTCCCATATGGGGGAATTGAGCCTCCTGGAAGCCCCAGTGGTGGGGGTGGGGGACACTACAGAAGGAAATCCAGGATCCCTAGAGCACCTGAGGCTTAGCACAGATCCTTTTATACAGGGAGGGGAGGAGGGCGGAGCCAAGGGGCCTGGCCCCACCCAGAACACAGAGCCCCGCCTCCTCTCCCCATAAAAGGCCCTATCCAGGACAAGGCACTGGGCTTTGGGTGCAGGGTTGGGCAGTTGGTGGAGCAGCTCCCAGGGCTGGATGGTGCAAAGAAGGGGATCACTAGGAGAGGGGGAACCTGATCCCCCCAGGCCATCTGCTGACATCGGTGAAGGGGCGCAGAGTATGGATGGATCTTGACTGATCCTGGTCCCTCCAGAGTCAGCTGCCCTGGGGCACCATCCCCCCAAGGTGGTGTGTCTCCCATCCCCCCTTTGCCAAGGCTCTGCCCGTCCATCCCTCCCCCCGTCCGTGCCAGCAGGTGACTTTCAGCTGCCCTCTCACGATGCGTATTTAATGCATCATGATGTTTTTTCCCACTTCCCTTTCTACGGAGCCCTGCGCAGCCTGTTTTCTCTCTGGTTACTGTAAGTGTCTTGGCAGCGTAATATTAATAGATGAGCGTAATATAGCCAAGCCATACATAGCGCTGCAGCTGTTTATTGCCGGAGCGCTAATTGCCTCTGCATTTAATTGTTTTAGCATGATGGATGGGGATAATGACACCTGGAGCGGGAGGGCCCAGCGTGGTTTTGTTCTTGGCGGCGCTGGCGAAAAGGAAACCGTGTTTCCAGGCTGAAGCTGGCGGTTTCCTGCCCCTTTCCCCCGGCAGAGCCCACTTGGTCGGGATGCTGGGGCTGGGAATGGGAGCCAGAACCCAGCTTGGAGCCAGCCCTGGCTGGCACGGGCCGGAGTGCTTGTTTGCTGGCCCTGGCGTGAGCTGAGTTTGGAGGGGCTCTGCCCAGTGTCCACATTGCAAAAGCCGCCACCACAATTGGCATTGTCGGTGCCTCAAGCAAGGACCCCAAGGGCCGAGCGGGGCCCTAGACTCTAGAGGCTGAGTTTGTTGTGTTAGCATGGAGGCAAGGTGTGCGTGAGCAAGTGTGTGTGCACAGGGCGGTGCACGGGTGTCCGTGCAGAGGGTGCTACGTGGGGACACGTATGCATGTCCGTGTGCATGGGTGTAAGCACATGGGGTGATACCTGTGTTCATGGGGACATGTGTGTTGAAGTGCATCCGTGTGGTGCATGGGCATGTGTGCGTTCACGGGGGCGTGTGCACGGGGGGACGTGTGTGCATGTGTTTAAGGGCATGGGGTGCTGGATTTAAGCGGTGGCACAGGAACCAAACAGCCATGTCCCAGCATAGCCGGTAGCTCTGGTCAGGCACCCGAGCCTGTGGTGGCTAGAAGGAATTAATGGTCGGGGTGCAGTGAAGCCACCCAGCCTTTCCCATATAGCTGAATGGGCAGGGGGCTTCCCAGCTACACCTGGGCTCAGTGGCAGAGGGAGACCCCGGGGCAGGGGTCACAGTACAGAAAAGGGCCACGTGCCAGTGAGCTAAGTCAAATCCAGGAGGGAGCTGGAAATGGTGAGGATGTAGCTCCTCCACCGTCCACCGCCTGCAACGCTGCCCCCTGCTGGGATCAGAGCTGCTCCAGCATGTGTCATAAGCCCTATACTGCGAATGGAACCGGAGCAATCCCCCCCTCCCTAACTGAAATGGCTAAGCCCCCAGAGCCCTGCCCCGAAGCCATCCAGTGTGCCAGGCGGCAGAGCTGCGGAGTCCACTTAGCTCGGAGATTAATCCAGCTGGTCTTTCGTTTGCTCCCGCGGAGAGTTTAAACAATCTAATTAGGTTCCTGGAAACAGGATTAGCTGGGGCTGGTAATTCAATTCCACCCCCAAGCCCATTCCGCCTTAATCTCATTGCCGTCCCCTCTGCTCCAGCGCGGACTGTGCTGCCAGGTTTCCTTTGCGTCCTGCCAGCCGGGCTCCCGGAGCGGCGCTGTGTGTATTCTAGGCCCAGCTTGTGGTGTGGCCTCTAGTTAAGGTTGCCTGACACGACCCATTATACGACCTTGGTTGAAGTTGCTTATAACTTTGCCAAAACGTCAGCTGTTCGGCCGGAGGTTTCCCACGCCAGACGTCCGCTTCAGGGTAAATTTTGGGGGAACGTTTCAGCCGTTTCCCAGAACGAGACTAGCAAAAACAATATGTTGTTTTGGCCCATCTTACATATGTTTCACTGAGAAGCTTCAGCCCCCCCGCCCTCCCACCCCTGGGGCCGGGGATGTGCCTTTTGCTCTCCCTATGAAAATGTACCCCAAGGAAATCTCACTTTGCACACACACAGTGCAGCCACAGGAAGAGTTTGACAGCGAAATTCACCCTAGACTCCATCCACGCGCGTTCCCCACAGTGTTACGGGCAACCTTAATTCTGCCGTTTCCCAACATTTGGGGGCTTGACTTTGCCATGGCAACGCTCCGCGCACATAGCCTTTGTGTGCAAGGTGCGCGCGTGGGCGGATGTTTTATTTACATATATATTTGTCCCCTTTAAAATAGTTCCCCATCTAGGTCAATTACAGAGTCACTGCAGAAACGGTGGAATTATCGCATCATGGGAGGAAGCTCGTAAATCACTCGGGGCCGGGCTGTTTATGATCCATTTATCTTCCCAAGATGCTAATGAACTCCCGTAATGCACCCTCCGTCTCCACGGCCCCCCTCTGCTGAAATCCTCCACGGTGGCTGCTAAGCGAAGCCGGGGGACCGGCAGACAGAGATGGCCCTTGGCCAGCCTCGGGAGTGGAGGAGAGGACGGCAGGTCAGGGGCAAAGCGGGTGTCTTTGCCCCTCTGGAGACATGGGCCAAAGCTCAGATTCACTTGCTGGGGATGCAAAGGGCCTGATCTGCCTCTCCCTGTAAACCCACCCGCCCCGCCCGTGCCAATGGAGTTATTCCAGATTTACACCGGGCTCAGGAGAGAACCAGCCCCAAAGATTCCAGCCCCCCAAGAAAGCGGCGTCCTTACCGTTTACTGACCAGCCCACGGTCTATCCCCAGCCCTGGTGCTGGGGCCATCCCCATAGCAGAGGCAGGCCCCAAGCCGCAGAGTTTGACCCCAGCCCCTCTGTTTCGGGGGTATCTGGCTGTGACGGGGTTTGGAGCAGGGCTAGGAGTGGGTCTCCGGACCCAGAATACAGAAGCGTTTGGGCTGCTGGCTCTGGTCCAGCTCTAAGGGACAATAGACCCATCAGTGCTTTGTGCTTCCATGTTTTATTCTCCAAGCGCCTGATGAAGGAGGGTGAGTAATGGGAACTTAGAGCAGAAAGCATAGGAGGGAAACTGAGGCATGGGGAGCCAGGAAGGACCCGCCCAAGGTCACAGCTCGAGTCAGTGGCAGAGTCAGGAAGGGAACCCAGGAGTTCTGACTGCCAGCTTCTATTGCTCTAGCCCACCAGGGCTTGTTCCTTTGGCCTTTGCCGGGAGGATGACCTTGTTCCAAAAGGCACTGGGCCAAATGGGAAGAACTGCCCAGAGCAGGCCCCAGATCTGGCACAGGGTGGACGAGAACTGCAGCCCCCAGAGGACAGCAGCTGTGGCCTCAGTGCTGAGGGGGTCGGCTGGCCTCGGCTGCGGCTTCTGATGAAACTTGCCCCCCAGGGTGCCAGTGAGACCAGCTGAGCCGGCCCGGCTTCTGGGAACACAGACTCTGCCCCTGTTTCATGGAGAACGTTCTGCGGCTCCAGGGGTCCCGCGGTGGAACGTTGCCCTGGCAGACAGCCGCTCCGGCATGTCTCCGGGGGAGGCAGCGGGAAGGAGAATTCAAGGGACAAGAGACAGGGACAGGGACAGAGATAGGTGGCTGGGGATGGGAGAGGCCAACACGAGGCACCTCCTCCGTGAGCCTCTTGTCCTGTACCAGCCCGATTCACAGCCCCTGTGGAGAATCCCCAGCCCTGGCCCCCCTCCTGACGAGCCTTTCCCAAATGGATCCACTTGCCCTGCGTGTTTCTCGTCCTGCGCTGGCAGCCAGGCGGCGGGGAACACGTGGGCCTGCGGGAGGCAAGATCAGAGAGAAGCTGAATTTGAGGGCCCTGTTATTAGGGGCATGACGGTAGCACCCAGAGGCCCCATTGCTGCCCAGACTCAGAGAGCTCCCAGTCTAAACAGGCAAGAGAAGGATCCTTACCCCTCGTCTACAGATGGGGGAAACTGAGGCCCAGAGAGGCGACGCAGCAGGGCCAAGGTCACCCGCAGACTCAGTAGCAAAAGTTGGGACTTCAACTTAGATCTCCCACCTCCCAGCCCCTCTCCAATATCCCCCCCCTGCCCACTGCGGCTGATCCCCTCCCCCCCGCTCGATTGCCCCACGGCTCCTTCTTTAACCGTTTGCTCTCCCATCCCCCCAAGGGGAGCAAATCTGAACCGGCGCGGAGCTAGATGAGTTCTGCCAAGGCCGTCCTCCCCAGCCCACCCCAGGAGAGCCCCAAGCAGGGGTAGCCAGCCCTGGCAGCTGGGATCCCTTCACCTCAACCTGCAAACCGTGCGGCCTGGTTTGCCTTATTCGCCCCCTCCCATCGCCGCCAACCCGCCCGCTCAGCCACGCTGCCCACGGAGCAATCATCGCCGGGGGATTTTTCACAGCGAAAAATGATCGGCGCCGGTGGCTCGTCAGCGCGGAACGGGGTCTTGACAGGCGGACAAATGGAGGCAATCGAGGAGCCTGCCGCGAAGGGCTGCTGCTGATCTGATTGTTTGCTGAGTGATTGCTCACTGGGCCTCGGGCGCCAGATCCGTTTAAAGGGACACGGGCCATCTCTGGAGGTGTGATCCCTCCCCTGCCCGCTCTCTCCGCCCTCCCCTCGCCAGTCTACGTCTGGAGTCAGAGGGATTTTGGCGTCTCACTCCAGGTTGAAATCTGTTCTCCTGGGACGTGGGAGCGCTGGGTGCAGTGCACTGCTCATGCAGACTCCCCGCGTGACCTTGCGGGGCTCACTTAGGGCCAGGGGAGTTAGGCACTGAAATACCTTTGAGCGCCTGAAGCAAGGACCATGTGGTCCTTACCCTGGCCTCCATCATTGTAATACCAGAGCAGCTCCTAATCTTTAATGTAATTACCCTCACAGCGCCCCTGTGCGGTCAGGCAGGCCATTATCCCCATTGCACAGCTAGGGAAACTGAGGCAGGGAGCGACAAAGGGCCAGACCATTACAGGTATTTAGCCCCCTAGTTCCTGTTGATGTCAAAAATTCGTCTCTAAAGTGACTCACTCAGTGTCACACAGAGATTTGAACCCATGTCTAATGCCTAGGGCCCTACCAAATTCATGGCCATGAAAAATGCGTCAAGGACCGTGAACTCTGGTCTCCCCCAGTGAAATCTGGTCTTTTGTGTGCTTTTACCCTATGCTGTACAGATTTCACAGGGGAGACCAACGTTTCTCAAACTGGGGGTCCTGACCCAAAAGGGAGTTGCAGGAGGTCCCAAGGTTATTTCAGGGGGTTGCTGTACTGCGACCCTTACTTCTGCGCTGCCTTCAGAGCTGGGCGGCGGGAGAGTGGCGGCTGCTGGCTGAGGGCCCAGGCAGCAGTGCAGAAGTAAGGGTGGCAATACCCTACCATGCCATCCTTACCTCTGCGCCGCTGGTGGTGACTCTGCCCTCAGAGCTGGGCTCCCGGCCTGCAGCCGCTGCTCTCCAGCTGCCCAGCTCTGAAGGCAGCACCGCCGCCAGCAGCAGCGCAGAAGTAAGGGTAGCAGAACCACAACCCCCCCTACAATAACCTTGCGACCCCCCCCCCCCCACAGAACTCCTTTTTGGGTCAGGACCCCTACAATTACAACACTGTGAAATTTCAGATTTAAATAGCTGAAATCATGAAATTAACAATTTTTAAAATCCCATGACCATGAAATTGACCAAACTGGACCCTGAATTTGGTAGGGCCCTACTAATGCCCTAGACACTGGCCAGCAGTCTTCTACCCCCCTTCTGATGACTGATTCCCTCTCATAACTCTCTGGAATCTGGGCTTCCCTCGCTGGTCTATTTAAAGGGACACAGTCGGGTTTTTTTTACTTTCTCCCCCGCCTGTGCAGCTGCAGGCCAGAGCTATCATTAAGGCCCGACTGTGTTGGTAAGTAGTGCCCCGCCTGACGCCTGGCAGGTGTCACTTCAATCTGAGAAGGAGGATGGAGAGGGTTTTCCCGATTCCCCACCCCGCCGGCTCCCATTTTTCCCGCGCCAAGCGGGAGCTAACGCACGACCGGAGCATCTTGCACACGCGTTTGCACGGGTGCCAAACCGTTGCACGCCGGAGAAGCAGACCCTGGAGCTCCTGGGAGGGCACCCTGCACGACGCCGGCAGTTCGGCCTAGTGGACAGAACCCTAAATAGGCACCTAAGAGCCCTGCTTTCTATTTCTGGCTCTGCAGCTGGGGCTTCCCTTTCTGGGCCTCAGTTTCTCCATCTGTGAATACCTTTGTCACGAGCGTGGCGATTTACTACTGAAAAGCCCTCGCTAAGAGCAAGGCCATGGTATTATTACCTTGTTTAAAAGCCACTCCACGCTGCCGGAGAGGTGAACTATGCAGAATTACTGAGTTGTACCAGCCAAGGACAGTATTTTTGTAGATTTGCTGGAGTGGTGTTAATTTCACAAGGCTAAACGCCCATTAATCTCCAATATTGGACTTATTTACACATCTCCACTGGCCCGGAGCTTCATCGACAAAAATTAAAGGGAATATATTTCGTCTGGAACCCCCTACTGCTGCTTCCATTTCCTCTCGCAAGTACCTCCGTGGAGGACAATTAATTCCTATGGGAAGGGGGCCAATGTTTAATTATCTACATCAAAGAGATCCCCTTGTAAACAAACAGCCCCGTTACTTGCTAGCCAGCTGGGCTCATTTGCCTTCAGCTGGGATCAGAGTATTTTCACGTTTGCCATGAAATGTCTGAGTCAAAAAATAATGGGGGAGGGAGGGGGAAAAATCTGCCCATCAGCATCTTCAGAAGTTAATATCCCGCCGGGTCTTAAAGGGACCCTGGATTGGTTGTGTCAAATGCTGTAGCATCTAAGGCTGACTTCGCACCCTTTTGTGTGTGTCCCTTTATGTGGCTTAAGCTTCACTGGAAGGTGCCTGTTTAACAAACCCTGGGGTTGGTATGGGATCATGGACTGGGAGACAGGACTCCTGGGTTCCTAGCCTCAGCTCCAGATGGAGCATGGACTGGGATCCTGGACTCCTGGGTTCCTAGCCTCAGCTCCAGACGGAGCATGGATGGGGAGCCAGGACTCTTGGGTTCTGAGTATGAACTCTATGTGAGTGTGGATTGGGAGCTAGGACTTCTGAGTTCCCAGTCCCAACTCTGCATGGGCTAGTGGTTAGAGCAGGGAACGACTTATAAGCTCTATACTCAGCTCTGCCACCGTTTCGCTATGTGGCCTTGAGCAAGTCACGTCCCTGCTCGGTGCCTCGGTTTCCCCCTCTGAAATAATGGGATGCTAAATTCCTCCCTCCAAGAGCTGTGAGATCTCAGGATGAAGGACGCTAAACGGGAGCAGCCTGTGACTTAAGAATTCCCAGAGGGAAGGTCCTCAACTCCAGGCTGTAGGCGCCCTCCCCAACGGCCCGCACCCTCAGCTCTGAGCTCTCTGAGCTATAGGGAATCTCCATGTGCAGTATTGGGGCTATGACACACAGAGGAGAAATTATGGTTCCCTCCAGCAGAGGGCAGTGGCGATGCACATGCCCCAGCCAGGAGTAAGCCCTGGCTTCCGTTCAGAGCCCCGCAGCTGCTGGCACACGTCCCTCGTCTGTGGCTCACCTGTGCTCCCTCCCTGCGCGCCTGCCTCCAGCAAAGTATATTGGGAAGTGAATTGTGTGTTGCTGGAGCAGCAGCCCACAGGGTAGGAACACTCAGCACCTATTCATGCTTCCGTTGGGTGCGCCCAGCCCAGATCCAGCCGTCACCGAGACAGGCTGGGTTCATCCCGCGGTGAGCTGCTCATTCTGCAGGGCTGGATTCCTCCTGGCTCAGCAGCGGGGAACCATGAAGCCCCAACCACAGGCCAGTGGATTCCCGTCACAAGCCAGTGCCCCTGGGTATCCTCCATGCCCGCGGGGGGGCCCAGCCGGAATCTTCTCTGACGCCATCAGGGCCAAGCGCCAGCGCGTCTGGGGAGCAGCTGATTTCCTCCCCCTCAAGTTTCATGTTCGAGCTTGATCCAGGCAGGCTGGAAAAACCCACAGGGCCAGAGTCTGTCACCAAAGCTCCGCTGCCATCAGAGGAGAATCTGGCCCCGCCTCGTGTCCCTCCGCCCTGGGTGTATTATTATTTACATTCCAGTAGCATCTAGCCGAGATCAGGGCCCCATTTTACTGGGTGCGGAAGAGACCCCGACCGAGATCGGGGCCCTGTGGTGCTGGGCACTGCACAGACCTCAGCTAAAATCAGGGCCCCATTGTGCCAGGCACTGCACAGACCCCAACCAAGTGAGGGCCCCGTTGGGCCGGGCCTTTCAGACACAGGGTGAGAGGCTGTACCTGCCTCCAAGAGCTCACAGTCCAAACAGACAAGGAAAGGAAAGGAGGATTATCCCCACGTTGCAGGTGGGGAAACTGAGGCACGGGAAAACACCGTGACTTACCCAAGCTCACCCAGGAGTCTGCGGAAAAGCCAGGAACAGCACCCAGAACTCCTGAGTCCAATGGCTTCACGACAAGGTCGTCCCGGGGAAATGGCCAATCTTGTGACGAAACTGCATCAACGTTAGAAGAAGGTTGTTCAGGTGGCAAAGCCCCCGAGAGGTAGGATTGGAACGGTGAGCGTTCGGGTTGTCTGGGCGCCACTTCGGCCCCCTTGCGTGGCCACCCTGAGCTTCGAATGAAGCACGGGCCCGGTGCAAAAAACCCAGCACGGCCGCCGCTGTGAAATACTGCCCGGTAATGCACACGCACCAGAGGTGCTTCAGCAATTGTAAATCTGGCATCCCCTGGCTCTCCAGTACTTGGCTTTGTCACATAAATAACGGCCCTTTTCTAGACAGGCTTTTTTATTAAGGGAAAACACAAACGTTCTGGTGTGCAAGGGCGAGCGCCCCTCCCCCCATGCCCTGTGTCAGCTGGAGCAGGGTTCCTCAGGGACTGGCTTGCTGGCGCTGCCTTCCTCAGCGGTGTCAGGCAGATACACTGATCTGGAGGGTCTGAACCCTTAGCTTTCACCACAGGCTTCTTCCACCTGAACCCCGGCACTTCTGGCAGCTAGCAGCAGGAGAAAGCCGTTATCCCAGCTGGGGCCCGATGCCAGATCTGTCTCTCTTTATACCCCCACCCGCCCTGCTACAGCTCTTCGTATCTGTTCTCGGTGCTTTGGCGTCGACGCCAACCCAGCCTTAGAACGGGTCGTTATTTTGCCAGGCTGCCAACGTGTCCTCTGAGGGAGGCAAGCAAGGAAGAGGGCCGGTGATTGCTGACCCTTTAGAGCTCAGCAAAAGCTGAGAAGGGAATTGAATGGGACAAAGAAAAGGCACTTCCTTAGCCCCAGGGTGTTCCCGAACCCAGCTCTCAAAGGAACACTGGAGCTGGGAGAGGTTCCTAAAAGCTTTTGTAATGGGACAAGTTAGACAACCTAAATCACTACCTGAACATAACCTGAACCAACCAGACGTGGATATTGCATCATTTCACCGCACCCAAGTCACCCAATCGGCACCTGTCTTTCCCATTCTGTCTGGCCTAGCTGTAAACTCCTCGGGGCAGGGGGCTGTTACTTGCCCTCAGCACCTCTAGGATCAGCCCAATGGAGCACTCAGAAAACACTAATGACTAATTAGAGACTAATTAGAGACTGGGGGGAGCACAGTGGGGAGGGCAGACACATTGCATCGGTCAAGAGCCAAACCTGGAGCCTCTGGGAAGTGCTGACCCTCTGTGACATTCCCCTCTGGTGTTATCCGGACCGGTGATCTGCTAGGTCACTCCAATCCTCGACTCTGGGAGCCAGCCTTACCCTGCTCTGCTGTGAGAACCCCCACTCCTGGGCTGTTCACGCACAGCCTCTGGCATGTAACTGCTCCTTGGATTGTGCAACTGAATGACACTAGCCAATATCTCTGGTCCCAGACACAACCCTAGGAACCTCCATCTTGCAGTGCCCAGTTATGCCCACTGGATGCTTGGTGTGGTGTCTGTAGATGTAGGTGGAAGAGAGAGGAAGAGCATGGCAAACATCTCTCCCTTTTATCATGTCCTTTCTTCCCTCTTGGCTTTGCCCCCCTCCCTTCAGAGTCAGGTGAGCATTACCTCATCACAGTCCCAAACTGACCAAAGGAAGTGGAAGAACAGGAGTACTTGTGGCACCTTAGAGACTAACAAATTTATTAGAGCATAAGCTTTCGTGGACTACAGCCCACTTCTTCGGTGACTCCCTCAAGAGTCCAACAGAGCCTTTGTTGCTGCCTAAGCCAGCGTCCTTTGTTCCTGTGAGGCTGGGCTGGGTTTGTCCCATACATGCCCTGATGAGGTGTGAACTGCTCTTGGAGAGTTTTTGCCTGGGCTTATTTTAAATCATGAAGACACATTTCAGCCTCATAACTACATACATGAAACTATAACCTATAACATGACTATAACATTACTGTAAGAACATCACTATGACAACAATGCTCAGTGCATCACGAGCCTTCCGAAGACACCCGACATGACAAACTTTGCACTGATACCACACAATCATTTTATAAGGATGAACAGGGGCGTGTAGCGTGTTTCCCCGAGGTACAGAACCTCACACCCTTCCTGTGCCCACAGACTGAGATTAGGAATACTCCCACCGAGGAGGCTCTGTTCTCCTACAGCCCCATTCTCCGCTGCCCTGGACTTTGGGCCTGATTTGCCCTCTGCCTACCCCGTGTACAGCCATCTGCCCCGTGCAAAGTGGGCGTGAAACGCTACCCACGCCGCCGTGCAAAGCGTGGGATGGCGGCGAATCGGCTTTTCCACCCCGACTGGGAGCCCCCCCAGCTCTTGCCAGGGAAAAGCCAGAGGATCTTTCCAACCTGCGAGGACTTGGGTACGTCCCATCAGCCCCCAATGACTCCGGAGTGTCTGTGCACGGAGTCGGCCAAGTTCCCATGGCCCGTCCATCACCAGCGAGGCTCTAATGCTGTTTGATGGGCAGCCGGCCGCGTACGGGTGGTCGATGGATGGGCTTTGGCAGCAGGGATGAGGGCGGCTTGCAGACATGTCCCAAAACGCACGTTTCCCTTCAGCGCTAGATTAGAAGCGAGAGGCCTGGAAAGCCATCAGTCCCTGCTAGTCAAATCCTCCCGTCGGCTGTCTGCACTTCAGCAATACATCCTCCCCAGGCCACTTCAGTCGCTGCCCCGTCGTGAGCACTGGCAGACGGAGCCGCTCGGCCGGGCAGACGCGCGGGAGCAAATCGCTCCTTGGCTAACCTGCATCGTTTCCGTTGATGTCAACGGAGCTAGGCCAGGCCATGCCAGCCCAGGAGCTGGGCCCCGTAGGAGGCAATTGGGCAGCTGGGGCGAGGCCCGGGATTGTTCTGTGCAGGGCAAATCTTCAGCCAGTGAAAAGCAGCAGGTGCCAGCGGTGACCTGATGCCGGTGCAATCTAGTGTGTGTTAGCCCCCCCGGCGGCCCGATCCACAGGTCCTATGATTCTGTCACAGCCGCCTGCTGCGGGGGTTGGGCCTGGTGAAGCTCACACTAGCAGTGGTTTGAGCATTAGCCTGCTAAACTGTGAGTTCAACCCTTGAGGGGGCTATTTAGGGATATGGGGCAAAAATTGGATGATTTAATTGGGGATTGGTTCTGCGTTGAGTAACAGGTTGGACTAGATGACCTCCTGAAGTCCCTTCCAGCCTTGATATTCTATGAAATAAGCAGAGGTCCCTGCTTGTTAGGCAGGGGCCTGGAGATGCAGTATGTTAATATCGTCCTTGTCAGTGTCACTGCTGGTCCCATTTTAACGCCTGGTTGCTTGTTCCCCTGTCCCTCGCGCAGTTAGTTACGCCAGTGCAAGTCGGGAGTACAAGACTTCCTGTTCTGTTTCTCCAGCCCCCTGAGGGCTTTCGCTCAGGACCTTGCCCCCTCCACACACAAATCAGTGGGAATCTGGATCGAGAAAGGGTCCCGGGATCTGGGAACAGAACCCAGCATCCGAGTCCTAATCCCCACCTGCGACAATAAGACCGAGTGCCTCTAAACAGTAATAACGACGCTCAGCACTTATGGTGCTTTACGCGTTCAAAGCGCTGCACAAACATCAACTAATTAATGCTCACAACCCCCGTGGGAAGGAGGTGAGAGCATCTTTTCATCTTCAAAGCACTTTACCGACTTCAGCTCATCCTCGCACACTCCGGGGAAGTCGGCAAGTAGCGTAAGTGTCATTGTTGTCATTAGCCTTCTTTTGCAGATGCGGGGGGTGGGGGGAAACTGAGGCACGGAGCAGTGACTGGCCCAAGATCACCCAGCCCATTGAGCACAGAGCTAGGAATGGGACTCTGGAATGCTGGCTGCTTTCGTCCAATACAGGATGCAGCTCTTTATAAGTCTGTCGGTGTTAAACAGTCAGCGTTTGCCTGCTGGTTACAGAAAGGGGCAGGGAATTTCGCAGCCGCCCACTGGGGAAATGGGACTGCTGGACGGGCAGCTCTTCCCTGGTTAACACTTAGCAGGCTGAGGCTGTCAGGCAGCATGTACTAGTGATTAAATCAGTGGGCTGGGAGCCAGGACTCCGGGGTTCTTCTGCCAGCAGCTGGTCTTAAACAAGTCACTTTCCCCTCGCCATGCCTCAGTTTCCCCCAACGCTGACGTGCCTGCCTTGCAAGGGGGTCTGGGGTTCCCCCTGTCAAAGCGGCTTTAGAAATGCAAATAGCTACAGGAGTCAAATGATCTTTTCCCTTCCCAGCTTACTGCGTTAAACGCAGACCTTGCTGGTGCTGCTTTACAAGGGGAAGACGAGCCCTGTGAATGCACCCATCCGTCACACATGGCAGCCGCTAAACTAGCCAGCGGCCTGGCTTGAACCAGAACCAGAGCCGAACACTCAGGGCTTGAGCTAAGGTGCCAGCCGCTCTCAATCCGCCAACAGCGACAGGGGATCTGGCGGCAGGGACCACGTAACGGATCTCAGAATGACCCGTGGGTTGCACGCACTGCGGGATCAGCTTCTGCTCTCTGGTGTAAATCCAAAGTAATCTGGAGTGACTCCACTGACTCCCCGTTTACACCAGCATAACTGAGATCACGCTGGCCCTTCTGTGTTAGCGGCGGCATAGACTTTCCATCCCAGTGGTGGAAAACACAGTAACCCCATTGAGGTCACAGTGTCCCCTCCAGATTCACCCCAGTGTAATCCCCCTCTGAGGAGTGTGGACAAACCCCCCTGAGTGCGGTGACACCACCTGGGTGAGCCAACAGGACTGGCTCGACTCCCTGCCACTCACAGGCATTAAGAAAAAACTCCGGCTCCGGAGTCCCAGGGGGACAGGAAACCAGAACAAAGGGGCAGGAAGTGGGTTTAATTAAAAAATTAAAAGCAGCCCTCCCCAATCCAGCTTTTGTGTGCTCAGCCCGCAGTCTGGGCATGCAGCTCCCAGGACAGGCCCTGAGTCCGCCTTTGGAGGGGGTTAGTATTATGTGTATTACAGTAGCCTCTCAAGGCCCCACTCAAGAGCCAGGGCCGCAGCTCACAGGGTTCAAAAGTTGAGTGTAGACGCGCTGATGCGCCTTTAATGTGTGCTAGGCAGCCCTTCCTAGCGGCTGGAGTACTGCAGGGGGAGTTTAGGGATATGGGTTCTATTCCTGGCTCTGTCACCTGGCCTGCTGGGTGACCTGGAGCAAGTCCCTTCCCCCTCCCTGTGCCTCAGTTTCCCCATCTGTAAACTGGTGATAATGGCACCTCTGTAAAGTGCTTTGAGATCTGCTGATGATAAGAGCTGGGATCATTAAAATGGTTGAGCTAAAGTCATGGGCAGAGCCTAGCTTAGCCTATGTTTAGGGCCCTACCAAGTTCACGGTTCATTTTGATCAATTTCACAGCCAGAGGGTTTTAAAATTGGTCAATTTCACGGTTTCCGATGTTTACATCGGAAATTTCATGGTGTTGTAACCATGGGGGTCCCGACCCAAAAGGGGATTGTGTGTATGTGTGTGTGTGGGGGGGGTTGCAAAGTTGATGTGAGGGAGTTGACACCCTCACTTCTGGAGTCTGAAGGCAGCACAGCCACGGAGCTTCTTGCAGCTGGGGAGGTACCCGGAGGTGGGTCTGATCTTCCCCCAAAGTTGGCCGCGCAGAGGAAGAGGAAATCCAGTCCCGCTGGCGCTCCCGGCGGGGATGCCGCCAGCTCTGCCCCTCCCCCAGCTGGATTTCACAGAGGAAGGTCTGATTTCATGGTCCGTGACATGTTTTTCACGTCCGTGAATGCGGTAGGGCCCTACCTACAAGCAATGTGGCTTGGCTCCACTGGACAGTTAAAACACATTGGTAACAGCCCTTTAATCCTTGTCTAGACAAAGCTCTGGTGACAGACAGCCTCTGGGCCCACAGAGTTTGCAATACAATGGAGAAGAACTATCACCCTCCTCTTACAGGGGGGAAACTGAGGCACAGCGCAGGGAAACGATGTGCCCCGTATCACACAGAGCATTTGTGGCAGAGCCCCAATTTGCACTCATGTCTCTTAAACGCCAGCCCTGTGCTTTAACCACTAGACCAGACAACCCTACCGGCAGAATGCTGCCTGCGTGGCTCCCAAGGGCACTGGTGTCGGCAGTATTGAGCTGATCCGGAGCAGGGGGTGAAGCCCAATAGCTCCATCAGCTCCCAGCCTGTGCAGCCACTGAATGGAGGCTGCTCCCAAATGCTGCCCCCCCTTTCAGATGCAAATGAGCTCATTGCGTTCATTCCCCTGCTCTGTAAGCAGACGTGTGGTGTCCAGATCAATTAGCTCCTCTGACAATCCCAATCAGCCGGGCCCCGCGCTGTCGGCCAAGGGACCCAGCTGGGGGCCACTCGTGCGCCAATCCAGCCACCAACCACCGAGCGGGGGGATGAGCCGGGTGAGTGGCGCGGCCACGCTAACGAATAGCCAATTAGCCATCAAGAGCCAGTACAAACCCTCCTTCGTTACGCTAGCCGCACGCAGGGAGCTTCAAAGACCCATGCCCCCGGATCGGGGGGGCCGTTCATTTCAGTTCCTCGCCCCTCCCCCCATTCCACGCGGTTCTCCCGGATCAGTTCTAGGCAGGGGATATGGAGTAGCTCCCCAGCCAGTGTCAACGGGCCTGGTGCCCTCAAGGTCAAAGGACCCGATCCCCGGCTGGTGTGAACGGGCACCGCTCTATGGGAGTCAACGGGTCCGATCCCCAGCTGGTGTGAATGGGCACCGCTCTAATGGAGTCAACGGGCCCGATCCCCAGCTGGTGTGAACGGGCACCGCTCTATCGGAGTCAACGGGCCTGATCCCCGGCTGGTGTGAATGGGCACCGCTCTAATGGAGTCAACGGGCCCGATCCCCAGCTGGTGTGAATGGGCACCGCTCTAATGGAGTCAACGGGCCCGATCCCCGGCTGGTGTGAATGGGCACCGCTCTAATGGAGTCAACGGGCCCGATCCCCAGCTGGTGTGAATGGGCACCACTCTAATGGAGTCAACAGGCCAAATCCCAGCTGGTCTGAATGGGCACCGCTCTATGGGAGTCAACGGGCCTGATCCCCAGCTGGTGTGAATGGGCACCGCTCTATGGGAGTCAACGGGCCAGATTCCCAGCTGGTCTGAATGGGCACCGCTCTATGGGAGTCAACGGGTCCGATCCCCAGCTGGTGTGAATGGGCACCACTCTACCAGAGTCAACGGGCCCGATCCCCAGCTGGTGTGAATGGGCACCACTCTAATGGAGTCAACGGGCCCAATCCCCAGCTCGTGTGAATGGGCACCACTCTACCAGAGTCAACGGGCCCGATCCCAGCTGGTGTGAATGGGCACCGCTCTAATGGAGTCAACGGGCCCGATCCCCAGCTGGTCTGAATGGGCACCGCTCTATGGGAGTAAAGGGGCCCAATCCCCAGCTGGTGTGAATGGGCACCACTCTATCGGAGTAAACGGGCCAGAGTGCTGCATGCCACACTGAAGTCAAAAGAATCTAGCCATGCGTACGTCTCAGGGCGGGGACGGAAATGTCTCGGGTGCTTCAAGTCTGTAAGAACTTCACCTCACCCCCCCAGCCAAAAATCTGTCGGTGCTTTAAGAAAAGCAGTTATATAATCCGCTTAAAGGAATTGCATTTGTATTCCCAGCGTTGCCGAGATCCATACTGGACAGACAAGGCAAGACAGATAGATACAGAACCGGAGTGAGATAATGGTGGAGGGACAGGAGAGATCAGCCTTTGGTGGGAGAGGCAAATAATGACTAGATATATAGATAATGGACAGAGAGATAATGGGGGGGGGCGGCTGGCTAGGTGGAGAGGTAGCGAATGAATGGAGAGGTAATAATGTGGAGCTAGCAGATGGATGTGGGCTGGGTATTGATCTGACAGTTTAATTCATTTCAGGTCAGCGCAATGGAAGGTCATGGTAGAGCCTGAGCGTGGGAGAGCGCCGTGTTTCCCAAACAGATCAGGGCTCCTCTCCGAGTCCGGGACGGAGATAATTGGGTTCAAACCTTCCCCGGGGGTGGGCCGGCGGGAGGGTCAAATGTAAATTACGCCCATCAGTGGCAGTCGCTCGCGCTGAGCCAGGATTGCTGGAGCATACCGAGGCGCCCCCTCCCCAGGCCCGTACACAGCCTCTGCATGGGAGAGGAAGGAGGGGGTTGTGGTTAAGGCACTGGGCCGGGACCCGGAGACCGGTGCTCAGTTCTCAGCCCCGTGAGTGAGTCACTCCAGATCCCTGGGCCGGGTAAAAGGGGGAGCAGGTCTAGTCCCCCGGCGAGCTGCTGCCCCTCGCTCTGTGGGGCAGCTAGCACGATGGGGTTAGGCCCCCCATGGGCTGTCGTAACACATGGAATAATGACACCCCTGGGCTGGAAGGGGGTGATGGAGAACATCTCTCTTCCCCTGGGTCCACCTGCCCAGTGTCTCTGGGGGGTTACAGCGTGTCCCATGGCAGGGGCTCTGAGCGCAGGGCATGTGGGGAGCCCCGTCTATAGCAGATTACCCAGCAGACCTCAAACAGCTGAACTAGAGAGGCCATGGGGAGCACTGAGCTCCCATCCTACCTTTCGTAGAGCAAGGGGTTGGCAGCCAGGACTCCTGGGTCCTATTCTCAGCTGTGGCGTCCAGAGGTTAGAGCAGGGGTTCTGGGAGTCAGGACTCCTGGGCTCTATCCCCAGCTCAGAAGAGGAATGGCATCTCGTGAGTCAAGCGGGGTTGCAGGTGGCCTGAGAGTCAGGGCTCCTGGGTCCTATTCTCAGCTGGGGGAGGGGAGTGGGATCTGCTGGTCAGAGCAGAACGGGGCTGGGACCTGGGTTCTATTCCTTGCTCTGTCTGTGATCAACCATCTGACTTGGGCAAGTCTCTGCCCCCTCAGTGCCTCAGTTTCCCTCCCCAGTCCAATGAGCATAGTGCCACGTGGCGTCTCCGGGGAGCTGTGAGGCTGGGCGAGTTCGTAGCAGCCTGGCACAGTGGGAATGTGCTCTGCCAGCACACAGCATCGTGGCAAGAGAGCGACGGAGTCCTGGAAACAGCCCCGGGGTGACCGTGCTGCTCCGAGAGGAACACGAGGGCAGCTGCTTTGGCCCCTTCCCAGGGCTGCCCAGAGGATTCAGGGGGCCTGGGGCAAAGCAATTTTGGGGGCCCCTTCCATAAAAAAGTTGCAATACTATAGAATACTATATTCTCGTGGGGGGCCCGGGGCCTGGGGCAAATTGCCCCACTTGCCCCCCCCCCCCTCCGGGCGGCTCTGACCCTTTCCTGTTCCGCCGCACAGGCCAGCTCACGCCATCAGCCCTAGTTCTAGAGATGAGGGGATTCTCCTGCCGGATGGAGATGAACTTTTCCTCTGCCGTGTTTATTAATGACTCCAAGCTCCCCCCCGCCACACGCCGACGCAGGTAAGTGCCCGCTGCCTGGCACGCCGGCTCCCTCCTTGCCGCTTTTAAATGCCAGCTGCAAACCCTCTCGCCGCGGCTGCCGGGTGCTCCAAGCCAGGCCGCTCGCCACTGACGTCCGGCCCGGGCTGTAAATCAAGTTTGAAAGGAAACGTGCCTCTCCTTGGACTCGCCTGTCGTAAAGCTCAGGCCGCCGCCACAGCCGGCCATGGGATGAGCCTGGAGTCTGCCTGTGAGAAGCCAAGACGCCGCTGATGGCAAGTGCAGGTCACCGGATTGGCGCCAGCCCGGGAGAGCAGTGGCAGCGTAGCAAGGCACAGTTGCTGTTGGCACTGGGCTGCTAGTAGATTCCCCTCTCTGCACGGGTGTAGCCAGCAAACCCTCCGCTCAGGCAAGGCCTGAATGCAGCTCTCTGGGTAGTGAGTTTGTGGGGTCTTGGCCCAGATCCTAGCCAGTTGGCATCCAAGTCACAGATGCCATCGGTGCAGCCAATTCCCCTTATCGGTAGCAGGAAGGGCTGTTGCCTCTTTGATCTCAGCAGTTTGCCAATATCTGGAGTCTGGCCGAGCTGTTTCCAGGAGGAGGAGAATTGGAGGCTATGAGCAGAGATAGCCCTTGGTGCAATCTGGGTTATTTACAGAAGGTGGCCACAGAATCCTGTCCCACTGAACGCAAGAGAAATGAACAGCAGCAGGGAGTCTCCTCGTTTTGAAGTCCCCACATCTGCTCTTCTGGCAGCTCTGTGCCCAAGAAACCCGCCTCTCTGCTTCCTCTCCAGGTCACACAACTGCTTCCCCTGGCTTATAGCAGGCAACACACACAGGCTGCGTCCCACTTCCTCACCCCCGGCCTCTGGAAACCCTTCAGCCTGCTCGGCTCAGCTCTGACCTACCATGTCCCTTGGGGGCTGCCTCCATTGTCTGGAGTTCTTGCTCCTACCCGCCATTGGCAGCCTAGCCAAACATAAGCCCAGCTCTCCAGGCTTTATCTATGTTCTCACGGCAAAGTGTGTGCAGTTGGATGGAGACATGCGCAACAACAGGGAATAAGTCTGTACCGAGGCACCTGGCCGAGCCAGCAAAGCGTGGTCTGAGGACACACAGGAAAGTGCCTGAGGGCTTTGTGTGTGACGGGCAGGGGGGGTTAGGCTTAAACACATCTCAGTGCCCACGTCAGACCTTCAGTGTAGACGTACCCAAAGGGGCTTAGTTGTTCCTTCCTTTGAGTCTGAAAGAGAGTCTGGGGTTGCCTTTGGATCAGAGAGTCCCCTGGTGTGGCAGCCCTCAGCACCTTTTAGCATAACAAGAGCCCAGAATGGATCGGACCACAGGGACTGACTGCCACTCTCAGTCCCAGAGCAGATGGCGTGGGGTATGTGTGTGTGTGGTGTTGCACTGCTACAGAGCCAGGCACCTGAACCCCATTGAAATGCATTTAAGGGTCTAATTCCTCTGGGCTGCTTTCAAAATTCCACCCTAACCTATATCAAGGCTATAAACCCTCAAGCTTCAGGGCATGACCGCACCTCTGACTGCTGGGGTCAGGAGGGGACAGTCCCTGGGGGCAAGTTCGCCCATCGGTGCAGGGATTCGTACACGTCCCTTTGCAGCAGCTGCAGTCAGGGACGGGAGACAGGTTCCCCAGCTAGACCGGCCCACGGGTCTCATCTGGCCTGTTAGGTTGGGGGATACGGAGCTTAATGGAGCCTTTGGTTTGATTCTGGCTGTGACTGTGAGATGGAGCTGCTGAGATTTCTTGCCATCAGAAAAGCTTTTTCAAGCAAGGCAAAGCCGCTTTTCAAAGGGGACAAACATATACTGGGGGAAAGATCCATTTTTCATCAAAATGAAACGTTTCCAGTTGATTTGAATCGCAATGGGAAATGTTCAGGGGTTTTTTCGTTTGGGTTTTTTTGGAGGATCTATCCCATTTCTTCCTTTTCCTCCTCCTTTTTTCCAGTGTAGGGGGAGGAGAAGGAGAGAGAGGGATGGGTGGGGACCCCCCCTGCCCCCAAAAGAAGAAATTATTTCATTTTGATTTGACAAAAAATTGAAAATTCCCAGGGAAAGATTTAAAAAAAAAACGATTTTTCCCCCATATCCCAAGATATATTGGAATTGGAAACGGTTCAGAAAAGGGCAACAAAAATGATTAGGAGTATGGAACGGCTTCCGTATGAGAAGAGATTGATAAGACGGGGACTTTTCAGCTTGGAAAAGAGATGGCTAAGGGGAGATATGATTGCGGACTATAAAATCATGACTGGTGTAGAGAAAGTAGATGAGGAAGTGTTATTTACTACTTCTCATAACACAAGAACTAGGGGTCATCAAATGAAATTAATAGGCAGCAGGTTTAAAACAAATAAAAGGAAGTATTTTTTCAAACAACGCACAGTCAACCTGTGGAACTCCTTGACAGAGAATGTTGTGAAGGCCAACACCATAACAGGGTTCAAAAAAGAATTAGATAAATTCATGGAGGATAGGTCCATCAATGGCTATTAGCCAGGATGGGCAGGGATGGTGTCCCTAGCCTCTGTTTGCCAGAAGCTGGGAATGGGCGACAGGGGATGGATCACTTGATCATTCCCTGTTCTGTTCATTCCCTCTGGGGCACCTGGCATTGGCCACTGTCGGTAGACAGGATACTGGGCTAGATGGACCTTTGGTCTGACCCAGTACGGCCATTCTTATGTTCTTATATTTTTTTATTTTTTTTCCCCAGAAAATATTTTCCAGCCAGCCCTTTGGTAAGCACAAATGGTGTCACCAAAATTCACGAGTCAGGATCCCCACATCATGAGATTGGCTCAAAAATCCTGAGATTCTTTATATATATATATAAACACTGTAGAGACAATATAGGTGAGCTACTATCTTTTATTGGTTTCAGAGTAGCAGCCGTGTTAGTCTGTATCCGCAAAAAGAACAGGAGTACTTGTGGCACCTTAGAGACTAACAAATTTATTAGAGCATAAGCTTTTGTGGGCTACAACCCACTTCTTCGGATGCATCTTTTATTGGACCAACCTCACCTACCTGGTCTCTCTCTCATATCCTGCAACCAACAAGGCTATAGCAACACTGCACACATTAAATATTGGGTTATTTTTGATTTGCCCTCTCGTTTCTGAGCCTTTTGGTCACACCCAAGGCATGTTTTCAAGATCATCTCTGCCACCACAAGAGCTGGAGACTTGAATTTTTAAAAAACTAGTTTAGCGTCCCACCCCCGTGCCTCAGTTTCCCCATGTGACAAGTGCAGCCAGTGATACCAACTTCCTTTATAAAGTGCTTTGCGCTCGACTGGTGAAACGGACTAGGGATTATCATTAGACTGGCCCTTGTCACCGTAGTACAGGAGTGCAAAGGAAAGCTGGGGTTCCCACCTGCCTCTGGGTACTGGGGGGTTCCGAAACACACTGCAAATCATGAGAGTTGGCAATGCTGAGCCAGGCTGCTGGGGGCAAAGGGCTGGCCATGGAGTTCCCTGGCAGCAGCAGCAACACACACACACACACACACACACACACACACACACACACTGCTAGATCCTGCAGTGTCACCCCCTCCCTTGCAGTTAAGCAACCATGCCAGCCCCCAGCAACCTGCCATGGCTTGGGAGAGTTGTGAGTTTTCCTGGGCAGGGATGTCTCAAGCAAGCCCAGGCTTGGGAATGACACATCCATCCCCCCACACTCACCCCTGCCTGCACTCCGCCTTCCCCACCTTGCTCAATTTGTTGACACAGAGATGGGTAATAATTACAAGAGCCCAGGGGCTGGGAGAGCGGAATAGCAACCTGCTAGCTGGCTCAGAGTCCCTCTGGAAATGAGGCCGGATCGCGCACTCGGGCTGCTGGCTAAGCCGGCTTGTTCTGTTCGGTGCAGGTTTTTATACCGGGCTGCTCTCCGCGCTGCACCTCTGTCATGTGTCTCTGGTTGTCTCATTGGCTGCGGCAGAAGGGGTGAGCGGCTGGGGGTTGACAAATACTCCGTGCATGGTAAACGCTGCACTGGCTCATTGGTGCGCATTTATACAGCGTCTGGCACAATGCTCCATGACTGAAGCACCTAGGCACTACCGTAAGACATCTAATAAATATGTACAGCACCTGACACAATGGGGGCCAGGTCTGCGGCCGGAGCTCCTGGATGCTACCATAATACACCTAATAACTAATACACAGCGCCTGGCACAATGGGTTCCTGGTCCATGACTGGAGCTCTGGGGCACTACCATAATACCAGAGGCACTGATTTTGGGATTTATCCTGGGGGTGCTGGGCCCCTGCTCCACCCCGGCCCTGCCCCACTCCACCCCTTCCCCCAAGCCTTCTGCCCTGCCTCTTCCCACCCCACCTCTTCCTGTCCCCTCTGCCTTCCAGCCCCGGAGCACTCAGGGAGTCAGCGCCTACACATAATACACCTGAGTCATGCGGTTTTGTTTCTGCTCCCTCATTGGGTGACTGAGGATATTTTTTTAATTAAGACTTCCAAACTCGGTTCTTGTATGGCCTCCCCATCACCGTGGTATCTGGGCGGCCCCTCCCGCACGGGAATGAAAACACACGGTGGGCAAACTATCCTCTCAGTGCTCCCTGGGAGGGTCATTTGACATCCCTTTTACAGTGGGGGAAACTGAGGCACAGACCTGTCGCCTTGCCACGGCCCTGAGCTTTGCACAGCCATTTGCACCCATGGAACGTGCTGCCCTTCTGACTGGCAGCATTTCACCCCCGCTGCGCACTAGGGGACGCAAGCAAGACGCTTGCCAGAGACATGAGCATTAGATTTCCAAAGGATCTCAGGGCCAGACCTTTAAGGCTTAACAGCCCTAGTGAGGCCAGATTTTCCACAGTGTCCAGCAGCTCTCACCGAAACAGCTGTAACATGAAGAACGCAACCCCAGACATACTACGTTCCTCTGAACAGCGGGTCACTTACATTGATGCCTGTGTGATTGGATGTTTTGCTATAAGATCTGCTCCAGGAATTACCTTAGGGGCAGTTCTCTGTTATCCAGAAGGACAGACGAGTCAACCTGTGGAACTCCTTGCCAGGGGACGTTGTGAAGGCCAAGACTACAACATGGTTAAAAAAAGAACTAGATAAGTTCATGGAGGACAGGTCCATCAATGACTATTAGCGAGGATGGGCAGGGATGGTGTCCCTAGCCTCTGTTTGCCAGAAGCTGGGAATGGGCGACAGGGGATGGATCACTTGATGATTACCTGTCTGTTCACTCCCTCTGGGGCACCTGGCATTGGCCACTGTCGGGAGACAGGATACTGGGCTAGAGGCCTGTCCCAGTAGGGCCATTCTTATGATCACAGCGGTCCCTTCTGGCCTTCAAATCTATGACCCTATGAGTAAGGCAGCTGAGCACTGCAGAAAGTCTGGCCCTAAATGACTTGCCCAGTGTCAGGCTGGAAGTCTGTAGCTTTGTTGTCTCCTTCTGCTCCCTTGTCTATCTGTTTGTAGTGTTGTTGGAGCCAGGTTGGTCCCAGGGTCTGAGAGAGATGAGGTGGGTGAGGTGATAGTTTTCATTGGACCAGCTTCTGTTGGTGAGAGAGACAAGCTTTCGGGCTCTACAGGTTCTTCTTCAGGGCTGGGAGAGGTACTCTGAGCGTCAAAGCTAAATACAAGGCAGAACAGAGTGTTAAGCGTAAGCAGTTAACACACGTTGCAAGAGACCAATCAAGGCACGTTGCAATTGACATCTCTGCCGGAGGCCAAAGGAGGGTCGGTGGGTTACAGATTGCTGGAATGAGACGTGACTCTGCCCACTCCAGGATTTTTAGTGGTTAGCACCGTTGTGAGTTTAAGCTCCCCGGCTCGTCTGTCCGTGCCCACCTGGTGCCTCTTGTCTTATCCTTGGCAAGCTCTTTGAGGCAGGGGCTGTGTTTGGTCTGTGCTGGTCCCAGCTCTCCTGAGTCACCGTCCAGCATCAAGACCCTCCCTCCTCTCCCCAGCCGGCCCGTCCAGCTCCTGTACGGGGGCACAGGGCCAAGGAAAACCCAGGCCGAAGGGCAGGGGGAGCTGCCCAGCGGCGAGATCTCAGCATTGCCAGACGAGGGGCGGCTGTGGCAGCCCCCTTCACTCCAGATGTCATCCCGTATTGCAGCGGAGGGAGGTACCAGCTGTTCAAATAGACCTTCCCGAGCTCTTATTCCTATGCTGATCCCAAGATCAGAGGCGGGATCTTGTCTTCCCAGAGCTCGCCATCCACGTGTCCTCAAGGGGGCTGGAGAATTTTGGGAGGGGGGGGAAGGAGGAGAGAAGATCAAGGAAATCAACACCCAAGGAGTCGTCCCCAAAGCCTGGCTCGGCGCCTGCCCCCCCATCCCATCCCGCTTTGAGCTCATTAGTTCTGGCTGGCGCTTCCATTAGCGCTGCTGGTAATTAGCGTGCCAGGGAAATCATGTGTGGCAGGCGCTGGATCCCACCGGGACCCCCACGTCCTAATCAACACAAAGTTTTTCTGAGTCAATAAATAAATAAGCCAGGCGGATTATGATGCAGGCAGGCCCTGGGGGGGGATGGGGTCTGAGCTGCTGGGGAGGGGGTGTGTGGTGGGGAATTGGGGGGTCTGAGTGACTGGGGGGTCATGGTGGGGAGTTGGGGGGTCTGAGCAGCTGGAAGAGGAGCATGGTAGGGAGTTGTGGGGATGTGAGCAGCTGGGGGGTGATGGTGGGGAGTTGTGGGGGTGTGAGCGGCTGGAAGAGGAGCATGGTAGGGAGTTGGTGGGGGGGTTTGAGCAGCTGGGGGGTGATGGTGGGGAGTTGGGGGGTCTCAGTGGCTGAGGGGTCATGGTGGGGAGTTGGGGGGGTGTGAGCGGCTGGGGGGGGAGAGTGTCAGGCCGATCCAGTCCCTTTGCCCTGTTATTTGAGCTCTTGACCCTCTCCCACCAGCCCCCCAAGCAGGGCAGGGTCACATACCTCTCTCCCCCTGGCCTGTTCCAGATCCCAGCGGGGGTTGCTTAGTCCTAGGCTGTGGGGTTCCTCCCCTGCCCCAGGCAGGATGTGGGGTCCCAAGGGGGGGTCAGAAGGAGATGGATCCCTTCTGCCAGCTGCAATCCAGGTGAGCCGTCCTCACAGATGGGGTCGCACACCCCATCTCCGAGAGCTGCCTTCCTGCCAGTGATCTTCCCCATCTCTGCTGGCCTGGAATGTGGCTAACTGGGATTTGTCTTTCTGATGGGCCCATCACCATAGTGTCTGGGCATCACATGAACATGGGCCTGGCACTCCCACATGGCAGGGATTGAGAAGCTAATAGCTGGGAAAGAGTCACGAGAAAGACCTTGGGGGTGGGATCTAGTGGTTAGAACAGAGGGGCTGGGAGTCAGGACGCCTGGGTTCTTCTATCCCAAGCTTTGGTAGGGAGTGGGGTGTAGTGATTAGTGGTGGGAGGAGGGACGGTGGAGTCAGGACTCCTGGGTTCTATCCTCATCTATAGAAGGGGAGTGTGATTTAGCTGTTATAGGAGGGGACAGAGAGCCAGGACTCCTGGGTTCTATTCCTGGCTCTGGGTAGGCAGTGCAGTCTAGTGGTTAGAGAGGGCGGGGGGTTGGGAACCAGGACTCCTGGGTTCTATCCGCAGCTCTGGGTGAGCAGTGTGGTCTAGCTGCCAGAGCAAGGAGCAGGAAGCCCGGACGCTTGGGTTCTATGGCCATGTCCGGCAGGCCCTGACTCACTGTGCAAATCTCTCCCCTTCTCCATGCTTCGCCTCCCCGTTGGTAAAAGGAGGAGAACAACGCTGAGCTCCTGGGGCTGGCAGAGCGCCACTGATCGGCGTGCGTAAGCCCGCAGGCCGAGCGTTATGTTACCCGGTCCAGTGCCACCAGCCGCTGCAGCTACATCTGATCTCATCCCCACCAGCAGAGAGCGCCCCCGGCAGGGGAGGGAGAAGGGGGGGTATCTCAGATCATGGAGCAGAGGCAACACGGGGGTGAGGGAAGGGGGCGAGAGGGTCGCCATCCCTGCAGCAGCCCCGTTCTCTAATCAGCGCTTTGCCGAGCTAACGAACAAACGCTAATTGCTGGAATTAGAGGAGCCCTTTGCCTGGGAGGTTGCAGGGAACAGCAGCTTCATTTAAGAGGAGCATGTCTTGTTCCACCGGGCCTCTCTGTCCTTTAACAGATGAGCCTGGGGTGCTCATTTGCATCTCAATACCCAGAATGCCATGCTCTTCCCGCAGGCTCCTCCTGGTGCAGGACTGCTCTGGAGAGAGGTGGCCTTGTGGTGGGAACCGAGTTATTGAACAACCAGCTACAGCTCCTTTCAGCCAGGGAGCTCAACGCACAGTGAGCATTGATTTACAGTGCCTGGCTGTGAGGCCACTTAATGGGTGGGGAAACTGAGGCACGGGAGGAGAGTGTTTTGCCCAAGGTGCCACTGTAACTTAGAAGCCGGGCTGGAGGATACACTCCAGGTGTCCTGACTCCAGTCTGCCCATTCCTATGTTGCTAGGGCTTCTGTTTCGGGGGCCATGATCTCTGTTTCGGGGCAACCAGCCGGGGACCCCCAAGGGCCTGCAGCGCTCAGTGGGATGCTTGAGGCCAGAGTCTCACGGGCACTCAGCATCGGATATGCCCGTTAGGAGCCCTGGGCCCAAGTCCCTGCAGCTCCCACTGACTTCGCTTGGAAGTGGGGTAACCCAGCATCCCCGCTCCCTGACGCAGGCCGCTCAGGCCAGCGAGGCCTGGTTAGTATTTCGATCAATAAAACTTGTTTTATTTCTTCCAAACCAAAATTGTTGGGTCTAAACCGCCAGGCTGCGGCTATGGGTCAGTAGCTGGGCTTCCCAAGGCTTAGCCCTTTCTCTGTTCTTCTGGACAGAAAGACACAAATAATTATGATGGGGCCGGGGGAGGACGGCACACAACCCCTGGCATGGGAGTCGGGGGAAGAGAATGGAAGATGCTGGTATGGTGGGGCACAGAGAACCGGCTATAGAGGGTGGCACACACAGGAGATGGAGGGGTGCAGGGGGCCCCTGTGTATGCAGTGACCTCAGCCAAAAGATGCTATAAAGCGTGTACACCCCCAGTGATATTAATTATCACCTCTCCATCTGCAGCTCTCACAGCGCTTTACAAAGCAGGGTGGTTTTCAGCCATTGTATAGATTGGGGAAACTGAGGCGCAGAGCAGGGAAGCGAATTGCCCCAGGTCACCCAGTGGCAGACCCGAGACTAGCACCCAGATCTCCTGAGTCCCAGTCCAGTGCACTATCCACTAACCACCATAGTTTGAGTATAAAGCATTAGGGGCCTGATTCAAAGCCCACCGCAGTCAATGGGAAAGACTGGCCTCGACTTCCATTCGGATCAGACCCTAGAGCTAGAAAGTAAAACGGCTGGAAACAGAAAGTGAATGGGCGCCACCGAGGGGAGCGCGAAAAGTGAACCCACAAGCGGGAAGGAAATCGGCCGGTTCAGAGTCTGTCTGAACAACCCCAGGGTGATCGGTTAGAGGAAATATGGGATAGACTATTTTTATCTTGGGACTTTTCTCTCTCTTACATTATTAGTATTCTTAAGTTTGTTACTGTAGTGCCTAAAGGACAAGAGCAAGATCAGGGCCCATTGTGTCAGGTGCTGCACAGACACAGAATAACCGAGATCAGGCCCCATCGTGTCGGGTGCTGCACAGACACAGAATAACCGAGATCAGGGCCCATTGTGTCAGGTGCTGCACAGACACAGAATAGCTGAGATCAGGCCCCGTTGTGTCGGGTGCTGCACAGACACAGAATAACCGAGATCAGGCCCCGTTGTGTCGGGTGCTGCACAGACACAGAATAACCGAGATCAGGCCCCGTTGTGTCGGGTGCTGCACAGACACAGAATAACCGAGATCAGGCCCCGTTGTGTCGGGTGCTGCACAGACACAGAATAACCGAGATCAGGGCCCGTTGTGTCAGGTGCTGCACAGACACAGAATAGCTGAGATCAGGGTCCATCGTGTTGGGTGCTGCACAGACACAGAATAACCGAGATCAGGCCCCGTTGTGTCGGGTGCTGCACAGACACAGAATAACCGAGATCAGGGCCCATCGTGTTGGGTGCTGCACAGACACAGAATAACCGAGATCAGGGCCCGTTGTGTCGGGTGCTGCACAGACACAGAATAACCGAGATCAGGCCCTGTTGTGTCGGGTGCTGCACAGACACAGAATAGCTGAGATCAGGGCCCGTTGTGTCAGGCGCTGCACAGACACAGAATAACCGAGATCAGGCCCCGTTGTGTCGGGTGCTGCACAGACACAGAATAACCGAGATCAGGCCCCGTTGTGTCGGGTGCTGTACAGACACAGAATAACCGAGATCAGGCCCCGTTGTGTCGGGTGCTGCACAGACACAGAACAGCTGAGATCAGGGCCCATCGTGTCGGGTGCTGCACAGACACAGAATAACCGAGATCAGGCCCCGTTGTGTCGGGTGCTGCACAGACACAGAATAGCTGAGATCAGGCCCCGTTGTGTCAGGCGCTGCACAGACACAGAATAGCCGAGATCAGGCCCCGTTGTGTCAGGCGCTGCACAGACACAGAATAACCGAGATCAGGCCCCGTTGTGTCGGGTGCTGCACAGACACAGAATAGCTGAGATCAGGCCCCGTTGTGTCAGGCGCTGCACAGACACAGAATAACCGAGATCAGGCCCCGTTGTGTCGGGTGCTGCACAGACACAGAATAGCTGAGATCAGGCCCCGTTGTGTCAGGCGCTGCACAGACACAGAATAACCGAGATCAGGCCCCGTTGTGTCGGGTGCTGCACAGACACAGAATAACCGAGATCAGGGCCCGTTGTGTCAGGCGCTGCACAGACACAGAATAACCGAGATCAGGCCCCGTTGTGTCGGGTGCTGCACAGACACAGAATAACCGAGATCAGGCGCGTTGTGTCAGGCGCTGCACAGACACAGAATAACCGAGATCAGGCCCCGTTGTGTCGGGTGCTGCACAGACACAGAATAACCGAGATCAGGGCCCGTTGTGTCAGGCGCTGCACAGACACAGAATAACCGAGATCAGGCCCCGTTGTGTCGGGTGCTGCACAGACACAGAATAACCGAGATCAGGCCCCGTTGTGTCGGGTGCTGCACAGACACAGAATAACCGAGATCAGGCCCCGTTGTGTCGGGTGCTGCACAGACACAGAATAGCCGAGATCAGGCCCCGTTGTGTCGGGTGCTGCACAGACACAGAATAACCGAGATCAGGCCCCGTTGTGTCGGGCGCTGCACAGACACAGAATAGCCGAGATCAGGCCCCGTTGTGTCAGGCGCTGCACAGACACAGAATAACCGAGATCAGGCCCCGTTGTGTCAGGCGCTGCACAGACACAGAATAGCCGAGATCAGGCCCCGTTGTGTCAGGCGCTGCACAGACACAGAATAGCCGAGATCAGGCCCCGTTGTGTCGGGTGCTGCACAGACACAGAATAGCTGAGATCAGGCCCCGTTGTGTCAGGCGCTGCACAGACACAGAATAACCGAGATCAGGCCCCGTTGTGTCAAGCGCTGCACAGACACAGAATAACCGAGATCAGGCCCCGTTGTGTCGGGTGCTGCACAGACACAGAATAACCGAGATCAGGGCCCGTTGTGTCAGGCGCTGCACAGACACAGAATAACCGAGATCAGGCCCCGTTGTGTCGGGTGCTGCACAGACACAGAATAACCGAGATCAGGCGCGTTGTGTCAGGCGCTGCACAGACACAGAATAACCGAGATCAGGCCCCGTTGTGTCGGGTGCTGCACAGACACAGAATAACCGAGATCAGGCCCCGTTGTGTCAGGCGCTGCACAGACACAGAATAACCGAGATCAGGGCCCGTTGTGTCAGGCGCTGCACAGACACAGAATAACCGAGATCAGGCCCCGTTGTGTCGGGTGCTGCACAGACACAGAATAACCGAGATCAGGCCCCGTTGTGTCGGGTGCTGCACAGACACAGAATAACCGAGATCAGGGCCCGTTGTGTCAGGTGCTGCACAGACACAGAATAACCGAGATCAGGCCCCGTTGTGTCGGGTGCTGCACAGACACAGAATAGCTGAGATCAGGGCCCATCGTGTTGGGTGCTGCACAGACACAGAATAACCGAGATCAGGCCCCATCGTGTTGGGTGCTGCACAGACACAGAATAACCGAGATCAGGGCCCATCGTGTTGGGTGCTGCACAGACACAGAATAACCGAGATCAGGCCCCGTTGTGTCGGGTGCTGCACAGACACAGAATAGCTGAGATCAGGGCCCATCGTGTTGGGTGCTGCACAGACACAGAATAACCGAGATCAGGCCCCGTTGTGTCGGGTGCTGCACAGACACAGAATAGCTGAGATCAGGCCCCGTTGTGTCAGGCGCTGCACAGACACAGAATAACCGAGATCAGGCCCCGTTGTGTCGGGTGCTGCACAGACACAGAATAACCGAGATCAGGCCCCGTTGTGTCGGGTGCTGCACAGACACAGAATAACCGAGATCAGGCCCCGTTGTGTCAGGCGCTGCACAGACACAGAATAACCGAGATCAGGGCCCGTTGTGTCAGGCGCTGCACAGACACAGAATAACCGAGATCAGGCCCCGTTGTGTCGGGTGCTGCACAGACACAGAATAACCGAGATCAGGCCCCGTTGTGTCAGGCGCTGCACAGACACAGAATAACCGAGATCAGGGCCCGTTGTGTCAGGCGCTGCACAGACACAGAATAACCGAGATCAGGCCCCGTTGTGTCGGGTGCTGCACAGACACAGAATAACCGAGATCAGGCGCGTTGTGTCAGGCGCTGCACAGACACAGAATAACCGAGATCAGGCCCCGTTGTATCGGGTGCTGCACAGATACAGAATAGCCGAGATCAGGCCCCGTTGTGTCGGGTGCTGCACAGACACAGAATAACCGAGATCAGGCCCCGTTGTGTCAGGCGCTGCACAGACACAGAATAACCGAGATCAGGGCCCGTTGTGTCAGGTGCTGCACAGACACAGAATAACCGAGATCAGGCCCCGTTGTGTCGGGTGCTGCACAGACACAGAATAACCGAGATCAGGCCCCGTTGTGTCGGGTGCTGCACAGACACAGAATAACCGAGATCAGGCCCCGTTGTGTCGGGTGCTGCACAGACACAGAATAACCGAGATCAGGGCCCGTTGTGTCAGGCGCTGCACAGACACAGAATAACCGAGATCAGGCCCCGTTGTGTCGGGTGCTGCACAGACACAGAATAACCGAGATCAGGCCCCGTTGTGTCGGGTGCTGCACAGACACAGAATAACCGAGATCAGGCCCCGTTGTGTCGGGTGCTGCACAGACACAGAATAGCTGAGATCAGGGCCCCATCATGCCAGGTGCTGCACAGATTCAGATCTATCCGTCTATCCTTGCAGATGAGTACGCACACATGGCAGCAGCAGGTCTTTAAACTTGCAGCGACAACCACACAATCATAAAAAATGGCTGATCTTTTTTTAACTTTCTTCTCATTTCAAAACCCCAGCATCCTAGGCTGCTGTGTTGCTAATTACACCGGCACTTTCTACCCAGGCAAACGGAGCAATAAAAAACCCCAACTACATGCACATATACACACACACAATCCAAGTGTATTCGTCATCTTAGTGCTTTCTGCTTTTAAGAGATAGCAGGAAGACGGTGGCACGGTTTAAGATCGCCTGACTGAAAATAGTTTGTCCCTAGATTTATTTATTGGCAGGGGCATGCACAGTAATTTAAATTCGACCGCTTTCAGTGGGGTGCCTTGCCGCAGCCCTGGGGGCTGCAGGAGCTCTGTGACCCCACCGAGGCCCAGGGGCCAGAGGAGCTCGCTCTCACCACCATGGCCCCAGGGCTAGAGGAGTTCTGTGCCCCCGCCGATTCTTGGGGGGGTGCCAGGCCCCAGCTTGGCCCCCCTTTGTGCAGGCCCCTGTTTATTGGGGGCAGGCGCTTCACGTATTTTTATTTATTCAATTCCTCCCCCCTGCCCGCCCCCGTTACTGATGCTACACTAAAAAAAAAAAAAGATAGAGAGAGAAATAATTGGCTAATTAGCACCCAAATGCTTCTTGGAGTGACAGATGTTTTACTTAGCACAAGATTTGTTGTGTGTTTATTCCCCCCCCCCCCCCCCCAAGTGCACCGCTTGGGGCCTCCCATCGCGTGGCACTAAACCGGGACTCCTCTGTGCACCAGGAAGAGCTGTGCTGGTTCACATTCTAGCCATGTCTACCTGGGCAGGTGTCTCTCTGCAGAAGAGCTTGGGCAGTGCCAACATCTTGCCAGGCCTGCCCAGGCCAGCTTTGCAGTCTTGTCCTTTGAAAGCAGCATGGGGAGGCGGGGCTGGGCTTCCACACACTCCCTGCTGCTTGCCCATTTCTCCGGTGAGATCAGGAGTCCTCCCACAAGTTGCTTTCTGGCTGTCAAGGCCTCCACTCTAACCTGGGCTAGAAAGTAAGTGTGTGTGTGTGTGTTTGCATGCGCGTCAGGGAGAGAGAGAGTGTGTGTGTGTCTTCACTACAACCATGTTTACACTAGGAAGACGGTGTGGTTTTAACATGTGTTAGCTGGTGTGTATTAACTAACACATGTTAGCAAACATGAATTAACTAATGTGGCAGCTGATATGTATTAATTAGCATGTGTTAGCTGGTGTGTATTATCTAACACATGTTAGCAAACATGAATGAACTAATGTGGCAGCTGATATGTATTAATTAGCATGTGTTAGCTGGTGTGTATTATCTAACACATGTTAGCAAACATTAATTAACTAATGTGGCATCTGATATATATTAATTAGCATGTGTTAGCTGGCATGTATTATCTAACACACATTACCTGGCATGTATTAAGTAGCATGTTAGCTGGCATGTATTAACATGTTATCTGACATGAATTATGTATTAACTAACATATTACCTGACATGCCTTAACTAACACATTAACTGGCGTGTTTTAATCAACACATTAGCTGATGTGTATTAACATGTTATCTGTCATGCATTAACTAACATGTGTTAGCTGGCATGTATTAGCTAACACCTGTCAGCTGGGATGTATTTTACTAACATGTGTTAGCTGGTGTGTATTAACTCACGTTAGCTGAGATATATTAGCCAACACATGTTAAATCCTAACCCCACTGAAGTCAATGGCAAACCTCACCTGTACTCATTGGAGCCAGGCTTTTAGCCCTAGTGCAAAGAAGACAAGCTGTAGCTTTAACAAGTTAGCTGCTCGTGCTACCCTGTAGGCCCCCCTCTAGGGTGGCTCCAAGGGGCTTAACCCTTGTTAAAATACACACTGCCCTGTCCACACTCAGGTTTTACCATGGGTCCATACACCCCGTTTCCTAGGGAAGACAAGGCCCTGGGATAAAAGCTTTTCCAAACCCCCGTGTCACTAGCCTAGCGTACTCGGGGGAGAGGGCATTTCACACACGCTCGCACACAGGTGTTGAGCCCGGTCCAGCCTGGGCCACTGCTGAGCGGCTCCAGGAGTCCCGGCCGCTCCCCGGGGGCTCGGCACCGCCGGGGGCACAATCCCTTCACAGAACCGCTGGCGGGAACGGGGCGATCTTGCCCGCAAACCCGTGGGGAAGGGGGTTCGCTTCCCTCGGGCCCCCAGCCTGGACGGGCGGCTCGACGGCTCCGACGCCAAGTCTGGGGGGAAATTTCCACCTTTCGCTCGCCCTCGGGAGAAGAGGAAATTCTGAAATGGTGGAACATGGCTGGGGAGCGGAAAGGTGGTGCCTCTGCCAGTTTCCCCATGGCCAGGGAGAACTTTTCACAGGGCTTAGCCCAAGGCCGACACCCCCTGGCCGCCTTTCCCCTCTTTCCTCTCCTCCGGTCTTCTCCTCCCCCTCCTGATCCCTTCTCCTCCCTCTCCCTCGGGGCAACAGGCACCACCTGGGGGACAGGCCTACAGCCCGGGCTCGCTCCCCCTGGCTCGCCTCCGCCCGGCCCCCTTCCCTTTCCCTGCCGGCTGCCGGGAAGCGGCGCGGGCTGCGGGCGGCTGCCAGGGCCGGGAGCAGGGGGAGGACTCTGGGCTGGGCCGGGGGAGGGGAGAGGCAGGAGATTGGCGCCGGCTGCTGGGGGAGGGCCGGCTGGGCGTTGAGCTGCGAGCCCTTGGCTTTGTTATCCCCCCGCCTCGGCCGTCGGGGCGCAGGGCCGGATTATAACTCAGCTGCGGGGCGCCAGCTCCCCCCACCCCCGGGGATCGGGCCCCTGACGGGGCGGCCTCAGCCGGGGCTGCAGGGATCGGAGGTAAGACCGGCGGGGGGGTGGCGGCTGCTTTCCCTGCCAGGGACGGGAGTCGGGGGCTGGGGTCGTGCACGGAGCTGTCTATGCCCGGGGCTGAGCGGAGCCTGCCCTGGCCGGGGGGGCGGGTTGTCCGGAGTTAGCGATGTGACTTACTCCGTGGCGTGAAACTTCTCCCAAAGGCGGGGGGGGGGGGTCGATCCGGGCGGGGGATGGGGAGGGGGTTCAGCCTGGATGTGTGTTTGTGTGTCTCTGTTCTGCAAAGGGGGGGGGGTGCGCGCATTGACACTGCAAACGGAAACCCCTGTTTGTGTTGGGAGGGTTGTGGGGGGAGGGGGCGAGGACACTGGAGGGGGGAGTTATTGCATGGCGGTGGGGTGGGGGGGTTGCTTGGCAAGCGACTTGCGACGCGCATCCTGTGTCCAAGAAGTCTTGTTTGGAAACCAGTGGGCTCCCAGCTGGGAGGCTGTCACCGAGCCGAGATCTGCGGGGCGAGGGGGAGACGGAGCACAGCAGCCTGCCCCCTGCTGGAGGTGTCGAGTTGGCTCCTCGCCTGCTCCTTGAGCCGGGAGGGTGCCGGAGCGCTGGCTGGGTCGGCAGGGGGTCTGGGGTGCACCCCTCTTTCCCCCCAGGGTGACTCCGAGCCTGCGGGTCCATGATCCCTGGGGTCCCCCGGGAGTTTGCCAGCCCGCCGGCCGGGCAAAGGGGCACGGCACTTTGCACCACCAAGGACTAACACCAGTGCTAGAGGGGATGTTTTAGGAGACATGTTATGGGGGACAGACCCCCCCACACACACACTCCAACCGTTTGGGGGTACCCCACTTCGCCCAGAGGTGTCCCCCGCACATCCCTTCCCGACAGAAATACAGACAACCCTCGTGAATTGTGGTGACTGCACGTTTCCCCACGTTTCCTGCACCATCACCCCCCCCCAACCCATCACAAGCGGTGGCGAGCAGCGTGTGCAGAAGTCCGGCTCGCAGGCAGGGAAGCTGGCTGGAAAGTTTGCAATTTATTCATTATTTTTATTCCCCTGGTGTTGCCGTTCAACACTGTAACATGGAGGCGAAAATACCTCTAGGGCTGGCACCTCTGCACCAGAATGGGGCGGAGGGGCGAGGGGAATTCAATCCCCCCCCTGTTAATCCCCAAGTTTATTTTAATCCCTTGCCCTGCTCGGACCCGTGCCCGCTTTGCTAGCGAGGCTGCTGCAGTGCACAGAGCAATGTGGGTTCCCCCCCAAAAAACTAGGGATATGGCACCCCAGGGATTGCAGGGTCGCTGCTCCTGGAATGGGGAGCGCTGAGTGAAATCCATTCGAGGTCTGATGGCTGTTTTGGAAACCTTGGAAGGCAAAATGCTGCCTGGGGGGCTGAAATTCCTTTAGTGCCCTGTTATCATTGGTCTCAATCGGGGAGGGGAACGGGGAGGGGGAAGGGGGGCGATGGTATTTTGGGGGATCCTGAAATCAAAGGTGGAACTGACTCTTTCCCTCCCCCTAAATTCCAGGATTATGGATTTGCTCCCAGATTGCAACCCTATGGCACAATAAAACTCCTCTCTCCACAGCGCTCAGATTTAATTTCAGATCCTCTGAATGGTGTGTGTGGAAATCCGTCCTGGAAAAACAAACACAGCCTCTTCTGTGTTTTTTAACCCTTTCCGACCGTCCTTCCCCTCCCGTCAGCTGCCACGCTAGTGTTGGCAGTCGGGCGATGTTGAGGATGACACCTGTGACATTGCTGGTGAGGCCTGGAAAGGAGACGGCTCTTTGTACGAAGGGCCCTGCTGGTTGTGTCAGAGGCGAGGGCTGGAATAGTTCCTCGCTCGTTTCCTTAATAACTCAGCGGCGGCAGGTTGCAATGTCAGATTCGGAAGCTGCTCTCCGAGGATCATGCCATGCCTGGCGCACTGAGAGGGGCGGCACTGGCACAATGGAGCGAGATTTCTTAAGACTGCGTTTGTACAGCGCCTTGCGCGTCCAGCCTCGGTTACTCCTGTTTAAGAGGAATGGGTGCTAACCAAGAAGGAAAGCGAAAGCTCCCATCGTGGGGCTGCTTCCGATGGGGCGGTCGAACTGAATCAGGCTCCTTGAGCTCCTGAGCCCCGGGTGTCACACCCTCTTCTCCAGTCCCTCATGCTACGCCCAGGTTTGGGCCGTGAAGTGTAAATAAAAGCATTGTGTAGGTTTCACTGTGATGCATGAGGCTGTAATTGTTGTTTGCTATCTGGATTATGGTAGCATGTAAGAGCCCGCAGACATGGACCAGGACTCCAACGTGCCAGGAGCTGTACGTTTTTATTGCTATTAGGTGTATTATGGTATCATTTAGCAGCCCCAGACAGGGACCAGATCCCCATTGTCCCAGAAACTGTACAGACATTTGCTCGGCAGCTGGAAAGGTGTGAAAAAAGTTCACGAATTCCGAGTTCCATGGTTTTTAGAATGAGCAGCTCCTCGAGAATTTCATTCTTCCAATCGGGGCGGAGCTGCAACAGCATGTGATTCAGAGGTGACCAACTGCACACCTCGAATGGCAAGAGGGAACCCGTCTGAGAGCAAGGCTGGCGGCCAAAACCAATTTGTCCAAAGCAATTTGCTGACAAAGAGCAGTCCGGGACAGGTCGCGAGCCCAAAGAGGGCAGAAATTCCTGGCTAGAGCTCTGCGGGGGTGGGCATTCCCCTTTGCGAAGGCGTGAGAGGCTGAAAGGGGCTTTTGTTCCAAATCCGGACGCAACCCAAACGCTTCAGAATTCTCCAGGAAGGAAAATTCCGAAAACCAGATTCCTTTTGGGTGGATGGAAACGTTCCATTTCGATGGCTGCCGTTGTTGATTCCGAACGGCGGAGTAGAATACAACATTTAAAAAAAATTGGCAACAACATGGCGTTTCAAAACAAAAACATTCGGTCCCCAAAATGGTAAAACCGGCCGTTTCAGCATTGTCAGAATTCTGCCCCCCTCCGTTTTTGATCTGAAGCAAAATTCCCGTGAAATTGACTTGATTTCGTGAAGTGTTTCAAACTCTGAAACCTGTCAATTTTGATGGAACTCTGTCTTCTGATGGAATATAGTCCCGTCTGAGCTTCCCTGACCAGCTCTAGTCATAACCAAACTGGGAGGCAGCATAGCCTTGTGGGTAAGATGCTAGTCTGGCCCTCAGGATGCCTGGGTTCTAAGCCTGGTTTTACCACCAGCCTGCTGGATGATTTTAGATAAGTTGCTTCCCCTTTCTGTGCCTCAGTTTCTCCTCCTGCTCTTTGTCTCTTCTGACTGTGAGCTTTTTGGGGGCAGGGACTGTCTCTGCCCCTGTGTCTGTGCAGCACCTGACACAATGGGGCCCTAATTTCAGTTTGGGCCTCTAAGCACTGCTCTCTTACATGTAATTGTCCATATTATTCCTAATGGAAAGTTAGAGTGAGTCTGAGGCGTTTTGCACCATGTCAGTAGGAAGCAGGTTATGCTGTGACTGTGAATCATATTACACGGTTCCCATATCCGATTAGCCTGTGGAGGTATGAAATGTATTCTAGCAGACACCAGAGAGAGAAGCTTTATGTCTTGTTATGAACTGGTGGAGAGACTGTCCTCCGCTGGATGGATTGGGAATGGCTCGACTGCGTGTCATGGGCCCTGTACTGCTCACGGCAGAGCTGCTATGGGAGCTTATCTTGATCTGTGGGGAGCCCGAGGAACGGCTAAGGGGGTGAAGTGTGGGGAGGGGGAAGTCGCTCCTTTCTGTGGCAAAGCTCTGAGGCTGCGGTGACTTTGTGCAGTTAACACTGGTGGTGGGGCATAAGGGGCTGGGAAATCATGGCGTCCAGGCCGCGTGTGTGTATGTGTGTAACCCCTCCCCATCCAGGCGGGAAAGAGTGGGGCGGAGATCTGCTTCCTTTGCCCCACAGATTCCACCCTCTACCCTGCCCCCTGCTCGGATGCAGACGCATCCCAGTACAGACCTGCCGTGGGGCTGCGGATCCCAGGCCAGCGTGACGACTAATTCCTGCTGTACTCGAGGCACCAAGCTGCCCCCCCTTCCCCTCCATTGCTGAAGAGCTGGGAGGTGCAGCATGTGCTGGTGAGGCATTGGAAGGACGAGGGCTGGCTGAGTCCTAGGGACGCAGTCCCGGATTCCGGCTCTTTCATTGTGTCTCTCTCTCTCTGCAGGGATCTCTCTCTTTCATTGGAAATTCAGGACGCGGAGCCACTCCTGCCCCTCCCCCAACTTCCCTTTAATTATTATTAACAATAAAAGCTGGGAAGAAGCTCTGGAGGAGCAGGTGAGGCGCTGGGATGCTGAGGTTGCCCTTCCAGCCCCGATCGGAGCGCCACTGCCTCCCCCAGCCCAGTGTATGGGGGCGGGGATTCTCCCCCCTCTGGCCCCCTAAGATCACAGCTCCTGGTCTATTGATGCCAGGGGTGGGGAGCCGGAAATATCCCCTCCCTGCCCCCCCCCAAGCCTGTAAAGGGGTCACGCCCCGATGGGGGGGATTGGCTGAGAGACCCCCTGAGACTCACTCTGTCTTGCCAGCCCCGTCTCCCTGCCAGGGGGGCTGTTCAATCTCTTGATTGGCAATTAGCACTGTGGAAATCAGCTGTCATTAGACTAGAGCAAGCTGGTTTCACAGCCCTGCCCCCCCATCTCTGAAGTTGGGGTGACTGCCGGATTGGCAGCCCTGGAGACTCCCACCCCACCAATCAGGGACAGCCCAGGAGGCATCTGTCTCCCACCCTCTTTGCCCTGCCCTGAAGGGACCCACTCTCTAGAGGGGACTCAGGCTCTGTGACCCATTCTGCCCTGGGCCCTTCACCAAGGAGACCAGTGAATGCCAAGGAGGGTGGCATCAGTTGCCATCCGCCTGGCCACGCTGCTCACTGGGCCCGGGACTGAGATCCAGCAAACTCGTTTCACGCAGCTGGGTGCAGAACAGCGCCCTCTCTTGGAGGCTGAAGGAGGCTGCATCTCCCACGCTCAGTCCAGCCAGTTCTCCCTGGCCTCTGGGGCTGAATCTCTCTGCAGCGTTTGGAGCCTGCACCCTGGCAGGATGGGGTGACACAACCATGTGTGGATGGACATGCCTGGCAACAACCGATTTCCCCGGCGCTCTGGCCCCGTGATTGCCTCAGAAACGGCAGCACGGACTTCCCCATCCAAGCCGCGCAGGGCACTGGTGCCATCTCCTTAGCTTGCATCCCAGAGCCCCTTGTACATCAGAACGCTCCCCGGCTTAGCATATAGGAGCCTTTGACATAAGCTCTGAGCCCTTCCTGCTCCAGCAAAGGGAATTCAGTTCTCCTGTGCGAATCCCCCACCTCCACCCCTTTGTGGTTTCCATTAGAGACGGCGTTTTTCTTCACTTCCTGTCCCAAACGGGCAAACGAGGAACCATCGGGACAGATCTGGGGGAGGAGAGGGGGAGGTGATGCAGTGTAGCAACTGAGGCACTGGACTCCTGGGTTCTGTTCCTGGTCTTGACCAGCCTGGTGACCTCAGGTAAGTCATTTCCCTTCTCCACGCCTCAGTTTCCCCACCTGTGAAAGGAACATAATGATACTTACCCGCCCATGTAAAGCATTTAAAGATGGATGGAAGGATGAAAAATGCCCCCTGAGAGCTGTTAGCACTGTGGGTGTTTTAAGAGTTAATCAGTGGCGGTGCTCCACCCCAGAAGTGGCTGCACATCAGTGAGAAAGGAACTGACTCCTGTGTATGTACCGTGAGCAATTTTATGAAACACTGCTCCTTGTACAGGTGGGGCCGTATGCTGCCCTATCATTGTAGGGCCCCTGTGAGGCTGGGGCTGCGTGTGCTGGTTTGTTTTTGTAGGGTGTGCTTATTTTTGGGTGCGCCACAAGGGGCCTTTCCCTGGGGACAGGCTATCCCATGGCTGCAGGGTTTCTTGCAGCTTGTTTTGATGCAGCTGATTCTGGTCACTGGCTGTACTGGGCCAGATGGATCCAAATGTGATCCCACCTGGTAATTCTCTGTGTATGCTGGTTTGTTATGATAGGGTTGCTCATGGGCCATCGGGGCCATGCATGCTGGTTTGTTATTGTAGGGTCTCTTATGAGGGCCGATTACCAGCATGCTAACAAGACAGCGAGGTGTGTTGGGACGCCACACAAACCCAGTTCCTTGCTGCCCTGCGGAGGTAGGGGTGTCTGTCTCTCCCCCCGCCCCCCGAGATAACTGCAGCTCCCAACCCAAGGAGACATGGGAGAGATCGACCCACTGTCCTGCCACGTTCACCAGGTGACAGAGTTTTGGTCAATGCCCGGGCCTGGCCTTTACTCCCCCAGGGTGTCCATTGCGAGGTCAAATCCCATGCTGCGCTTGGAGCTCAAGGATGGAAAGAGCCGAGCAGAGATTTCCATTCACAAGAGACGCTCTCTCTTGTTCCTCTGGAAAAGTATGGGTTAGTTCCTCCGCTTGGGGCCCTGGCACAAGATCTATCGTCTATTTTTATTTCTAATATATATATATAATATATTTCCCTTTGGCTGTTAATTATAGCAAATGTGCCTCAGGCTGGAAACTGAGCACACTGAAACGATCGCTCCTCTCCGTCTTTTGTTTACGTGCTGGTTTGTTATCGTAGGGTCGCGTGTGACCGCTGTGCCGCATGCTCGAGAATTTCAGCGTAGGGTGGCACCGGTAACGCTGGGACTCTCGGTGCTGGTTTGATTCTGTAGGGTCGCCTGTGACGGCTTTGCATACACATCAGTTTTATAACTATTATGCTGTATTATGGTAGCATCTAGGAGCCCCAGTCATGGACCAGGACCCTATCGTGCTAGGCGCTGTACATTTGTATTGAAATTAGGTGTATTATGGTAGCTCCTAGGCACCCCAGTCTGGGACCAGGACCACAACCACACTGTGCTGGACACTCTCCTTTTTAATGCTATTAGGTGTATTATGGTAATGCCTAGGCGCTCCTGTCCTGGACCAAGATCCCAGTGTGCTAGACGCCGTACATTATTTATTAGGAGTATTATGGTAGCTCACAGGAGCCCTAGTCCTGCACCAGAACCTCGTGGCGCTAGGTGCTGTACACACACAGAACAAAGAGATGGTCCTTGCTCCAAAGAGCCTCCAATTGAGATCTGCACTGAGTCGCTGGAGCTCTCCGTAACAGTTGTTGGGTGACTCCGAGGCACCGGGCTGTGCCTCCTTCTTTACTGTTGCAGGGTCTCTCTAGTGGCTGGCTTTATTATTGTAGGGCCTCTTGCAAATGCTGGTTGGGGCAAACGAGAGTTATTGTTTGAGCCTGAGGCCGGAGGCGCTGGTTTGTTAGTGCAGGGTGGCGGGGGAATGCTAGCCTACATGCACTGCTTTGCTGCCTCTTGTCTTGCAGCTGGTTGTTGGTTATTGTAGGGTCTTCGGTGAGCTCGGGGCAAATCCTGTCACTGGGAGGTTTGCCTGAAGAAAGGCCCTTGGCGTTTGGCTGTTTTAGCATCTCCAGACCTATGACGAGCGCTGGGGCAGCCGCTCTTTGCCATTACATCCCTGACCTGGGGGCAGAGGAACGCAGGGCCCCTACGAATGCAGGAGGAAATGGAGCAACATTTGGGCTGTGTGGCTCTGGCGCCTCGCACCACGTGCGGTCACTGGCACCACTGCAACGTTAATGCCAAGCACTGCACATGCCGCCTTGACACGGTAAGGTACCTGCGTGGGCCTGGGGCTATGGTGCCACTTTGTTATTGTAGGGTCACTCGTGGAGCTACGATGCTGTTTTGTTATGGTAGGGTTGCTCGTAGGCTCTGGGGCTATGAGACCAGTTTGTTATTGTAGGGTCTCTCGTGGGCCATGGGGCTATGTGTGGTGCTTTGTCGTGGTAGAGTTGCTATGCACTACACACTTGCTTTGCAGCAGTGTCGGGGCTGCACGTTATGCAGGGGGCAGCGTGACCCAACCCCACGGAACTATTGCCCGGCTGTACTCGGGCGCCACCTACAGGCTGGGATGTTATGACCAGCGCGATCCTGGCTTGCAGAAAATAAAGGAGCAGAATTGTCTTGGCACGTTTAAGCTTTTAGAGGAACAAAAGTTGCCTCTGATGGGCCGCCACCCCACTCTCTGTTGCTTGTCGAGTCGCTGCTTTGCTCGATTTCTGATATTTACAAGCCTTTAAAAACAACCCCCCATTAATATAAGTGAATTGATTATTTCCCCTGGCCCTGATTACTGGCTGCAGCGGCTGGAAGCTCTCTACTAATGCTGCCGCTTCGGCTTTAACAAACAGCGTATAAATAAAGCTCTCTAGTCCGGAGCCACCGGACTAGTTATGCTCCCCCCTTCCAGCCTTTGCAGGGTGACCTTTCGGGGAGATGGCAGAGTGCTCGATGCAATACAAATGTGCTCTCAGGCAGCGGCCTCTGCAGACGGGTAGGGGGCAACTTCACCCCATTGATTTCCCCCTCCCCCCTGGGGTTTGCACTGGGAGTGAATACAAATATTTCGCATTGTAATGGGGCCGGTTAATCCTAGTGCACGTTTATAGGGTAGGAACGGAACAGAGGAGTGGCCAGGGCGGTGGGAAGAAGGGGGTCATTATGAGGGACCTGAATGTGGCCATCTGGGGCAAATGGGTGTCTGGTAACTACCCCCGAATCAGGAACAATGGCAAAAAGAGACCAAGAAAGTGTGGAGGGAAGGGAGACAGATCCGTGTGTTTGGTCCTGACTCCTAGCCCCCATGCTCTACTCACTGGACCCCACTCTCCTCCCAGAGCCAGGGATTAGAACCCAGGAGTCCTGGCTCCCAGTACCCCCTTCCCTAGCCACTGGACCCCACTCTCCTCCCAGAGCCGGGGATTAGAACCCAGGAGTCCTGGCTCCTAATACCCCTTCCTTAGCCACTGGACCCTACTCTCCTTCCAGAGCTGGGGGTTAGAACCCAGGAGTCCTGGCTCCCAGTACCCCCTTCCCTAGCCACTGGACCCTACTCTCCTCCCAGAGCTGGGGGTTAGAACTCAGGAGTCCTGGCTCCTAATACCCCTTTCCCCTAGCCACTGGACCCTACTCTCTTCCCAGAGCTGGGGGTTAGAACCCAGGAGTCCTGGCTCCCAGCCCCTGCTCTAGGTGAGTCAGCACTTGAACCTGGGAGGTGGGTAGCCCAGGCCTGGTGCCGCCTTGCTCAGCTGATGTCCTGCTCAGCTGTGCTCACTGGGTGGTGCTAACGGAGATCCTGAGTCCATATTCCAGGGGTGGGACAGGAGCCCCCGGGCAGGTGCTGAGCCAGCAGGGGAGGGGCAGTGCCTGTGCAGAGGCAGGGATTTAGGGGAGCAGCCCAGGACCCCCCCACACACACACGGGCAGCGAAAGACAGGAGTGAGGTGAACGCTGTGGGCAGAGTGACTTGGGGAGTGGGGTCTGCCCCATGCGTTCTGCTCCCCCACCCAGCCTGGTCTTTGAAATTATAGGTGTTCCCATTCCCCCACTGCCCTGCAGGGTCCCCGGAACGCCTGTGTGCCCCCATCTCCCCTTGCACCCCACTCTCAGCCTGGCCCCGCAGTGTCCCCCTCTATCCCCGCGAGAGGGGAGGGGTCCCCTTCGCACCACAGAGGCCCAGGAGCTGAGCCTGGAGGCCCGTGTGTTACGAAGCCCAGCAAGCTCCTTGCAGCAGCAGCTGGTCCAGTTTCCTCTGGGGCTGGGAACTGTCGGTAGGAGACACTTCCTGTTTGGCTTGCCCCCAGGCTCTGGGATGTTCCCAGCACCCCGCCACCAGCAGGGGGCACTGGAACAGCCATTGGCTGCCCCCCCATCTCTGCTTTTTAACCCCCAGTGCGGCCTGCATGGGGGCTCGAGACTGTTGCATTAGTAACCCCGGAGCCTGCATCGATGCATCTGGGGCTGCGGCATCTCCTGCAGTTGTCTTTGTCCTCTCGCCAGCAGGAGGCGCTGTGAGCCCAGCTGCCTCTGACCCCTTCCCACAGCTAGAGGGGCAGTGCAGGGGGAAGCCCTGGCAGCGCCTGCTGGCAGTCTGCACTCCCTGCTCTGGGGTTGGCATGGAGATGGATGGGGGTGTGTGCTTGGCTTTCGGGGAGCCAGCCCCAAGCTGCGGGAAATGTAAATAAGCAAATGTGCATTTAAATATTTGTCCTGGGTGAGCAGCTTGGGTGTGATGTGGGGGCCAGGATTCCGGGGGGGTGGGGACTGAGAACCCATTCCCAGCCCCCATGGCAGGGTTGCTTGGCTATTTTGATAGGACACACCCCTGCTTTCCCCTTTCCCCACCCAAACCTTCTCCTGAGATCAGTGGGAGATGGGTCATCAAAACTCCTTTTGTTGCCAGCTCTGGGAGGGGAGTGGGGTCTAAGGGTTAGAGCTGGTGGGGAACGGGAGGCAATCAAGACTCCTGGACCCTGTTCCTATGTATGGAAAGAGTTGTGGTCCAGTGGCTAGAGAAGGGGACCATAACAAATGCGCAAGTGTGCGACCCTACAGTAAACAAACTGGCATGCACACACCCTCAAATAACAAGGACCTGCTGCCTTTACAATAACAACCTGGCACCTGCTTCGCTTCTGTAACCCGCTTGCATGGGCATAACCCTGCAAATAGCAGACTGGCCTGTATGGAGCCCTATCATAACAACTGGTGTGTGTGTGTGACCCTACAATAACAAACCACTCTGTGCGCAGTGGGGGACGTGTGTGACCCTATCATAACAACCTGTTGTGTGCACAGCTGGGTATGTGGGCAACCCCCCAATAACAAACCCCTGTGCGTGCGCAACCTACCATAACAATGGCGGACATGCGTGACCCTACAATAACAAGCCACTGTGTGCGCAATCCTACTATAATAACTGGATGAGTGTGCAACCCTAGACTAACAAAGTGCTGTGTGTGTACACAACTGTACCATAACAAGGGGGGGGAGGGGAATGTGTGTGACTGTACAATAACAAATCACTGTGCACAACCCTACCATAACAGCTGGGTATGTGTGCAACCCTCCCATAACAAACCGCAGTGTGTGCACGCAACCCTACCACAACAATGGGGTACATGTGCAAGCCTACCGTAACAAACCAGTGTGCGTGACGAAAATAACAGCTTCCAGTTCCCAGCTTCCCCGTGCAAAGCCAGGGGTGGGGGCGGGGGTGGGGAATGAATGATTGTAACACTCCGATCACACCAGGGACGGGATGTTTGTGTTAAGAGTCATGGGAAGAGCTGGGCTGACGGCAGGAGAAGGGGGAAATCTTTCCCAATCTCACGCTTTCCCAGCCCCTGCCGCGTCCCCTCCCCCCCCGGGAAATGGCCAGCGGAACGTGCTGCCGGGGGTGGCTTTCGCTGGTGGGAACTGAGCCATTGTGGGAGCGTCCGGGCTGCGTCCACAATCCGTCCCATCGCGGAGTGTGGCGAGAGGGCGCCCGGCTTCAGAAACCAGGGCCAGAGGGAGCAATGCTACTTCACACCAGCCAGGGTTCCGGCCCCTTTGCAGGACTTTGCCTCGTGGAATCGCTTACGCCCGTGCAAAATGCTGCCCAAGCAGAACAGACGTGGGTCACGCTCACTGTGGGGGGATCGTCCTGGAGGTGCCGGGGGCACCGGCACAGATCAGGCCCTGAAGCTCCAGGGGGATTGGACACCGGGGCAATCAGATCCTGGGGTGCGCTGCAGGATCAGCCCCTTTATGTCGAAACGTTCCCGATTAATATTAAGCCCTGAAAGATAAAGGTGCAATAAAACCAAGCGCGGGTATCCGGTTGGAGCCTCTCGGTGGGTTACAGAAGATGTATTTAGTGGAGGACGCCGGGCGACACTTTGAATGAGAAAACCAATCGTTATTCCACACAAGAGCGAGGAGGTCAGCAAACAGGCGTGAGGTTCCCGCTCCCACAATACTGCCACTGTGCTCGCGTCCCACTGACACTAACAATTATTCTTATACCCGCCGAGGAGACAGTGTGTCGCTGGGCGCTCAGTCCGCTGACAACAGAGTGAAGGACACCTGGTAACCTAATGGCCCCTGGGCATGTTAATTGGCGCTCCTCTATTTTAACAAAACTACTCCTGTGACAAGCCATCATCCCACTAATTAACATCAAACTGCCCCGTACCCTGTTCCCATTTCTGCTTCTGCCACCCTCCTGATTGGTGCTTTACAGGACACGTTATTTGAAGTAGCATCTGCAGCGTTGTAGCCGTGCGGGGCCAAGGGGGTCAGAGAGACACGGTGCAGGAGGGAATATATTGTAATGGACCAACTTCTGTTGGTGAGAGAGATGGAGCTTTCGAGCTTCTCCAGAGTTGAGGGATAGCAAAGTGGCTTGAGCATTGGCCTGCTAAACCCACGGTTGTGAGTTCAATCCTTGAGGGGGCCACTTAGGGATCTGGGGCAAAAATCTGCCTGGGGATTGGTCCCCCTTTGAGCAGGGGTTTGGACTAAATGACCTCCTGAGGTCCCTTCCAACCCTGGTATTCTATGATCCCCCTTCAGGGCTGGGAAATGCCCTGAGGGTCACAGCTAAATACAAGGTGGGACACATGGTGTTTCAAGGGGCCATTCGAGGTAAAGGGGCCCCTTAACACCCCTCCAGTCAGAGGGGGAAAAGAAATGGGGGGGAAAGCAGCGTCTCTGTTCAGTCCATGATTTTTAGCACCTAGCAAAGCTCTGAATTTAAGCTCCCAGGCTCATCTTTTGAAGGGGTCGTGCTAGTTTCCTTTGAGGACGAGGACTGAGAGGTCAGACACAGAGCTCTGTGAAAAGTGCTCATCCACAGGATGTTTCTGTCTTTGATCGTTGATTGTCTAGTGTCACCCCCATAGTGGTTATTGGGGCATTCAGGGCGCCGGTTGAGGTGCACCACATGTTGTGCTAGGCCTGCGTAGGACCCATGGATCTTGACAGGTGTGTTGTGGGAGGTGTTGATCATCATAGCAGTGGAGCTGTGTCTGCAGGTTTTGCATCTGTTGTTCTGGCAGGGTCTGGTGCCGCTTTGGGTTGGTGGGTCCTCGCCTGTGGGGAACTTGCTTCTGATGATGAGCTTGGAAGGTTGTCTGAAGGCCAGAAGAAGGGGTTCAGGAAAGATTTTTTTTTTTTAGGATGTCGAGTCTGGGTTGTAGTGGTTGACAACTAGGGGTGTGTGGTTGGAGGGGGTTTTATATCTGTATAGAAGCAGGTTCTCTCGGGGTATTTGGACGGTCCCGTTCCATGGTGCGATCTACTTCCCTGGTGCCGGGTCCTTGTTTGGAGAAGGTGGTTTTGAGTGTGTTAAGGCGTGTATCCCGGACTTTCTCCTTGGAGCATATTCTGTGGTATCTGAGGGCCTGGCTGTAGATAACAGATTTCTTGCTGTGTTTTGGGTGGTTACGGGATCTATGAAGGTAGGTGTGGGGATCCCTGGGTTTCTTGTATGTAGGTGACTGTATGGGTCTGCTGCTAGGGTTACCATCTGTCTGGTTTTCACCTGGACAGTCCGGGTTTCGGCTTATGTGATGGGTGCCATTTGACAAGCCCTGACGTTCTTTTTTTTTTTTTTTTTTAAATCTGTGGCAACCTTAAGTGGAAGGAAGGAGGCGGCACAGGCCAGATGGCTTGTGCAGCTCACGGTGGCGTGGTGTGCAGGGGCGGGGCCGTTGGGGTAGAGGCGGAGCATGGGATGGGGCCTGGGGAAGGGATGGAGCAGGGGCGAGGCCTTGGGGGCAGAGGCAGGACGGGGTGGGGTCTCAGAGGTCCAGTTGCCAGCCATTCGAAAAGTGGTCAACCTATCCACTGCTGAAGCTGATTGTGGTGTCCAGGAAGTGGATGCTGGTGTGGACGGGTGGTGGTTGTTGAAGTTGTGGTATATATCATGGAAAATATCATCCATGTGTCTCAGGTGTATCATTGGTTTCATGGTACATTTGTCCAGAAATACGTGTTCGCTACTTACACTAAACCATCTGTTCCACCTTGTATTTCGCTGGGACGCTCTGAGCACGTTTCCAGCCCTGGAGAAGAGCCTGTGTAGCTTGAAAGCTTGTCTCTCTCACCAACAGAAATTGGTCCAATAAAAAATATTCCTTCCCCTAGCTCGTCCATCTGCACCAGTCTCCTTCCCATACTATCAGTATAGATAGCGGTTTAATAAAACATTCGCAGTTCTTAAAAACACTCGTTAAAAGCCCTGCAGAGACCAGTTATAACCAAAACAGAGCCACAGTTTACCCTCGGGCCTTGTCCTTGTCTGAAGCGCATTTTTAACTTTCTCACACTACTGACCACAATTTCCCACACTGCTCGAGTAAGGCTAATTTCTACTCAACCCTAGGCTACCCCCGAGGCACCTGGGGAGCTTGGGTGCCTGCGGGGGGTTCCGGAGGAGTTGGGGTGATCGAACCGAAGGGCACTAATTTGGATGGCGGTTGCCTAGTGTTTCCCTACGGTTGGACACTCCGGTCGTTGTCCCCGGTCCAGCCCCGGGCAGGGCTGTGGTGGTTCACTGTGGGCCCTGTCTCTGTGGCTATGGCTACACCGCAACAAAAAACCTCCGAGCCTGGGTCTATTGACTCAGGCTCGCAGAGGAGACGTTTGGGCTCAGGCTGGAGCCCAGGCTCCGAGACCCCGCAAAGTGGGAGGTTCTCATAGCCCAGGGTCTCGTAACCCTGAGACGGGCACCGCGGGTTTGTTACTGCAGTGTCGACGTACCCAGTGCGATCAGACCCTGCTGTGAAAGCCACGCGGTTGGCGTTGTTGGCTGCCCTTTGGGCTGCGTGTGGGGCCCGAGCGAGCGGGCCAGGCTGACGACGGGCACAGTGGAGTCGTGCCAGCATGGCCTTGAGCACTGCGTCCCGTCCTGCGGGTATCGGCTGGGCTTGGCTTATCTGGCACCTTGCGAGCCGGGGGCAGCGAAACAGCCACGGCGGGCAGGGTTGGCTGCGTTTACAGAGGGGAAAGGACTTGTTCCCGGTCACACAGGAAATCATAGAGATGAGAACCCAGGAGTCCTGATGGGCAGGTTCATCTGCTTTAACCACTAGACCCCACTCCTCTCCTGGAGCTGGGACTAGAACCCAGGAGTCCTGACTCCCAGTCCCCCCCCCTGCTCTAACCACTAGACCCCACTCCTTTCCCAGAGCTGGGGGTAGAACCCAGAAGTCCTGCTTGCAACATTAGAGAGGACAAGGGGTGGCGAAAGGGCAATTGTAACAAACCTGGTACTTGGTTTTGCCAAGGGCTGGGGCACAGGGACGGATGGATCGAGGAGCCGGATGGGGGAGGAGGGAAGGTCTCTCCCTCCCCCCCACCCTCCCGGATCCTGCATGGAGGAGACTCAGGGTCTAGTCTCCAGCGCCCCTGCTGACCCTCACTTGTCCCCACAGAGGATGGCCCTGCCGCTCTGCTCTGCTGGTGTTTCCTGCTTTGCACTGGGGTGAGTGGCCGGGGCGGGGGGAGGGGAGGAGGGACTCAGGCTTTGTCTGTGGCTGATGGGAGATGGCAGGGAGGGGGGTCCCAGCCATGGTGGTGATGGTGCCCTGACATGCTCCTCTGCTCCGAGGCCCTGGGCCTGCGCGGTCACTGCCACTTGATGCTTTGGGGCAGTGCCCAGACAAAGGGCTTGTGGCCAGATCTGGGGCCTTTTCCAGCATCTGCTGCTGTCTCTAATTGTGGCCTTGAAGGAGTCGCTCAATCTCTCTGGGCCCCACCTGTGGGACAAGGGCACTACCTGTGTCTGTAGAGACCGGGAGCTCTTCAGGGTGGGGACTGGCTCTCACTGTCTCCAGGCAGCACCCGGCACGACAGGCCCTGATCTCGGTTACTCTGTGTCCATGCAGCACCTGGCATGTTGGGGCCCTGATCTCAGTTACTCTGTGTCCGTGCAGCACCTGGCACGTCGGGGTCCCGATCTCGGATAGAAGCTCTAATCCTGATAAGAATTCTAACGGTGGTGGTTGTGCCCCATTTCTAGCTGGGAGAGATGGGGAGTGCTGGGGGGGGGGATTAAGAGCGATTGATTTGTGCCCCCTCCTTTGTGGGCACTCGGCCGACGGCCTGGGGAGACCAGTGCTTTGGCACCGTGAGCGGCCCGGCCCGAGCCCATTGTTTATGGCCATGGTGTCATTAGTTTTGGCTCTGTCTCCTGCCAGCGATTACCTCGTGCTAACTGCTCACTTTAATTAGGCAGGAGAGCAGCTGCCAGGTGCCCCCGTGCCTTCCATCCAGTGACTGTGCGAACAGAAGAGCTGCATGAAATCCCCCCGCCCCTCCCCACGCCAGCCTCCCTGGGGGCTGGGCAGGGGCAGTGGAGTGTGGGGAGGGGCATTTGCCCTTGTAACAAACCACAGGCTCCAAGCAGGCAGCAGCCGGCTCACAAGAGTTGCAGAGCCCCAGGCCGGAGCTGTGGGGGCGTCAGGGGTCTGCTACTCACCCCCGAGCGGGCAGGCAGGCCGTCTGCTCCGTCCACCCCTCTGCTCTCTCCCTGGGGTGAAGGGTTATGGGGACAGGCTGAGGCAATGGGTCGGAGGAGCCCCGGCGCTGCCAGAATCAGGATGTCTCGCAGGGTTACTTGCTTCCTGATATTGTCACAGACACTCTCAGGTCCCTCCCTTCCCTCATCAGAGCCAGGGCAGAGGCTGAGCAGGGGAGCTGATGGTACCTGACAGCCGCTGGGATGATTCCCTCCAGAAACTGGGTTGAAATCCCAGAGACTCCTCCCACTTGCTGGGCGTGACTGGGTTCTAGGTGCGAAGGGCTAATTTCCTAGCCCGATCCAGCGTTGGTTGGCCTTCGTCTTCCTGTGTGTCCTAAAAGGTTGTGCAGCGTTGCTGGGTGGTTGCTAAACCACTGACGCACTCCACCCCAGAGGTGGCTGCATTTCAGCCCTGGGCAAGCCATCCCTATGCACTCTTACCAGGCAGCTCTTAACGTGCTGCTGTGCCCCACCCCAGAGATCGCAACCTTTCAGCGCTGGATAAGCAATCCCATTGCAGCAGTGCTGTGCAGCTGTTAACCACCTGCTGTGCTGCACCCCAGAGGGGCTGCGCTTCTGTGGCAGGGGAGGTGATCCTTATAAGTTAGCATTCTGGGCTCCGTCAGGATGAAGAGAGCAGTCTATAAACTGCTCACCGCTTGGCCGCTAGAATTGCCTTCTCGAATACTGTGTCAATCTATCTAGAGCCTGCGCATCACCGCTGCTGCCTGGTGGCTGGAATTAGAACTGCTCAACTGTGTGTCATAAGCCCTGGACTGCTAACAGCCTGTGGAGGATTCTCCTTTGGCTCAGGTGACAGGAGGAGCTGAAATCTAGCCCCGTGGGTCGGATAGTGGTGAAGCTCTGGGTTTGTTCTAGCAGCTGCTCCCCTCTGCCCCATTAGCTCTGCTGCAACCTTCCCTTGCTCCACCTGCTGTGGCTTAATGCCCTCGGGGAAGACTTTCAAAGGGGGAGAGGATCCCCCCCCCCCCCCCCGTTAAACCAGGCTGTGCTGGAATAAAGCGCCTGTTGCTCCAAGAGCAGTTCCCGGCCCGCTCTTAGGCTGGGTCGAGAGGCTCAGGCCCAGAGATGGCTGCCTGGCAGCGCATGGGGGGTGATTATGGCTGGCTTAGTCACCCCTAACAAGGGCCATGAAAGAATGACTCTGTATCAGAGTGCCAGGCCCACTACCCTGCCTCCTTCTCCCGGCCCATTTCACACAAGCCTGCTCCCGCTCCTGCTCCAAGGGAGGTCACTAGCCAAACTGTCCCAGGCAGCTGTCTGTGTCCATCCATATAGTGTGTGAGCGTCTCGCTGCACGTCCTGGCTTATAGCCTGCCCCCCTCCACTCTGGTTCTAATCACCACCCCACTCTCCTCCCAGGGATAGAACCCAGGAGTCCTGACTCCCAGCCATGCCCCTGGCTCTAACCACTGCACCCCACTCCCCTCCCAGCACTGGGAAACAGAACCCAAGAGTCCTGACTCCCAGTCATGCCCCCCCCAGCTCTAACCACTGCACCCCACTCCCTTCCCAGCACTGGGAAACAGAACCCAGGAGTCCTGACTCCCAGCCACGTCCCCCCCCCCCCGCCTCTAACCACTGCACCTCACTCCCTTCCAGCACTGGGAAACAGAACCCAGGAGTCCTGACTCCTAGCCACGCCCCGCCCCCCGGCTCTAATCACTGCAGCCCACTCCCTTCCAGCACTGGGAAACAGAACCCAAGAGTTCTGACTCCCAGCCACGCCACGCCCCCGGCTCTAACCACTGCACCTCACTCCCTTCCAGCACTGGGAAACAGAACCCAAGAGTCCTGACTCCCAGCTATCTGCCCTAACCACTAGACCTCGCTCTTTGCCAGAGCTGGGGAACAGAATCCCAACTCCCAGTCCTGATCTCTGCCCACTGATCCGGCCCGCCTTCCCCCAGCTGAGCCAGCTCCGATTTCCCCCTCCCCGGGGGACTGCATTAGGAACATCTTAGCGGCTGCCCCAGCTCACCTTTCGAACAAATGGAGGGAGCAGGGAGCCGCCCCCGGGGTGAGGCAGGTGGCTCAGTGAGAACCGAGGCCGTTCAGTGGGGTTTGATTTCCCTCCCGGGACGGAGCGCACGGGGCTGGGTTTCCGGGCGGCTGGCTGCACCGGTGTGGGGCAGGGGGTGGCTGGCACTGCAGCGGAACAGCAGGTGCGCCGCATTTAATAATTAAGATGTTCAATGAAATCTATCGCCTGCAAAATGCAATCGATGGACACAGCAGAATGCAAACAGCCCCAGGGGGACGCTGGGCACCGCTCCCATTAACCCTTTCCAGGGAAGTTCTAGAGCGCGGACCCACAGGGCTGGTCCATGGGAGTGACCCCTTTAGTGGGCTGGGCCCCCAGGACGCTCAGTTCCACAGGGGCAGGCCCGGGGCTTTCAAGACGCTGAGCCTGGCCCATTGGGCACCAGCGATCCCGGTCTCTCTCCACGGCTCCCTGCAGTGAATCCAGCCCAGGCAGACCCCGGCAGGGCGCAGTGCTCTCGGTGGGTACCTGCAGCCAGAGCAGTCAGCCTTCTCCCAGCAGAGGAGAGTTTATTAGTCGCCTGGCTACAGAATCTGAAAGTCCTTAGGCCAGCAAACAGGCAAAGGTGAAGCCATGGTCCATGCTGACTAAGCCAATGCGATCAGCCTGCCAAACTGTCTCGGACTCCATTTAACTTCGCCACCTGGCACCTTGCTCCCTTTGTTCTCGAGCGGGGCCCTCGGCTCAGCTTCCCTGGGGAAAATCGCCTTCCTCTGGGCTGCTGTTTGCTTGTGGGCATGTTCTGAGCATTGGCCCTTTTCGGATTCTCTATTGGCCCCCTTTGGTCTGCCCCGGACAGAGAGGCTATTCCGCCCATCCCCCGTCTCCAGCTCTGCTCCAAGAGCACTGTTAAGCCCTTTGCGCCCGCTGAGTAGCAATGCAAAATGTGGGGGAAACTGAGGCACGCAGGGGCTTCAGAACAATATTCTGGAAAATCCCCACTTTGCCCTGATGACCCATGAGACACGCGTGCGTCCGCAGGGCCAAATCGGCGAGGCTCCCTCTAAAATAGCACTGTGCGTAGACAAGGCCTTTGGCATCATCCCCAGGTGGTGATAATATTAGGTGTATTATGGTAGCGCCGAGATGACCCAGCTGAGATTGCGCAGGGCGCTGCACGGACACAGAGTGGGAGGCGGTCCCTGGCCCGAAGGGTGTAGGCCTAGATGCCTATGGGAGTCAGGCACCTGAATACCTTTGAGGATCTGGGCCTCACAGGCTAAATAGACAAGGAGTGAGCGGGGAAACTGAGGCACGGCGCGAGAAAGGGCTTACCCACGGTCAGTAGGAAGAGAGCCCAATTGTGCTGTCTCCCAAGCCACTAGGCAACACTGCCTCCTTGGCCTGCAAGGATTTTATTTCCCCGGGGCGGTTTAACCCTCGAAAGCCTGTGGTAGTTAGCAATGAGGAAACCCCCTTGCCACCCGGCCCGTGGAGAAGCAGCCTTGTCCCAGGTGCTAGCGGAATCGCAGGCGACGGGGTTAAATTGCCGAAGTCGGAGTGACTCAGAGCCCCGATGAAATCAAATTACCACCCAGCAACCCATTAATCTCCGTCACCCGCGGTTCATCTGCATTGGCTGCCGTGCCCAGAGGCAACAAATTAGAAGCTATTTATCAGTAAGCGGGCGAACGGATTAATCAATATGGCATTTACGGCCCCGCTGGCTGTAGCAGGAAGAACCCAAGTGGTAACGGAATTGTTCCCAGTTCCCTTTAGTGGGTGCTCAGCGGCTGGGGGATGCCAACGGAGTCGGGCTTTAGAGTCAGGCTCCGGGATCTGCAGGAAGGGGGGCATTGGAGGAGGTGGTTGTTTAAAGCCCCAATGTGGCAGTTGGGGGCACTGCTGCCGCCTGGTGGGTGAGCCCTGAACAGCAATGCTGGATGAGCCGCCAGCTAAGGCACTGGGCATTAGGGCACCTGGGTTCTAGGCCTGGCTTGGGCAGATCAAGACCCCTCTTTCTGCCTCAGTTTCCCCTCCCATCCTTAGCCCGTCTCATCTGTCTAGATTGTTAGCTCTTAAGGGCAGGCAGTGTCCCTCACTGTGCGTCTGGGCAGCGCCCGGTGCAAGAAGGTCCTGATCTCAGGACCATAAGACCAAGACCAAGACCAATCCTCCCCTGCTGGCAGCCACGTTGGGTAATTCTAGCTAGCGAGCTACTCCTTAGGGTGTTATCCTGCTGCCCACCACTGTGGTGTCTCGGCACCTTCCAGGTAAAATCAGGAGCAATAGCGAAGCCCCTAATGGACTTGATGGCGTCTCTGGCACTTCTCCCTTTCTGGGGCCAGAACTCTGCTTAGGGTAGCTTCTTCGGGGGGTGGGAAGGGATTGGTAGGGTTGGGAGTAAAAGGAGCGTTTGTCCTGCGACGCCTCCTAAAACTGGTCAGACTCTGGATCCGCCTGGTCTCCTCGGGGAGTTCGATCTAGATCTGGGGGTGCTGTGTCCCCCGCGTCCCGGCTCTGGGGTCTGCCTTGTCCCGGAGCCGCTCAGCTGTCGCGGGCGTGTGTGGATGGATATTCACTCCCTGACGTTGCTGAGCCGTTTGCTGCTGGGAGAATTAGGAGCAGGGCCTCAAATGGGGAGGGATAGCTCAGTGGTTTGAGCATTGGCCTGCTAAACCCACGGTTGTGAGTTCAATCCTTGAGGGGGCCATTTAGGGATCAGGGGCAAAAAAAATCTGTCTGGGGATTGGTCCTGCTTTGAGCAGGGGGTTGGACTAGATGACCTCCTGAGGTCCCTTCCAACTCTGATATTCTGTGAACGGGCGAGGGATGCTGAGTGGGACTGGCGAATGGGCTGGGTGTGGTGGCCTGAGCCACAGAGGAGGTGGGCAGCTGTGTGCCATACCAGGCTCTGCACAGTCATGGATTTAGGAGGACCCAGCCGGGAGGTGCCAGAGGCCCAGGGCACCAGGGCCGGGAGGAAAGGCGAGCGGGAGGCGAAAGGAATAGCTGCGGGATGGGGGCATGTTACCCAGGGTTTTAGGAACCCCCAGGAGGGGCTACTTCACTGTTTCACTCCAGGCAGTGTCAGGAAATCAATCGATGGGGAACACAGCAATTCCGTCTGATAAAAGATTCATGCGAGTAAGCTGCCGTTTATTAGATTTAGGCACGCACAGGCAGAAGCAATCGGTTTACCTTAAATCCGGAACGGTGGTGGGTAGTTAACAGTGGGTACGCAGTGGCCAGTTGCTCACCCACCGGGGAAAAACGGTGTTAGGAAAAACGTTTCTCGAGATGGCTTCAGAGGATGGCTTTGAAGTCCGCTATATTAGCTAGGTTTTTTATCACTATTTTTTATAAAACACACAGGTTACAATAACCCCTAGAAAATTATTATGTTTTAAAATGTGTAATAATTTTTTAATATTGAAGGTGCCCAGACTTAAGGTTTTTTATTTACTTAATTTTTTTCTGGTTTGATTTGTTCACTTGTTTCCCCGCTTTTTCCATTCTAATTAGCGGAAACTGCCAACTCGTTTTGACCTTGCCTCTAAAAGCCTGCTTTCCAATTAACCCTCTACTATGTGGCGTTTTATTGGATTCATTTGTGATGGCTGAATGCACACAATATGGTTGCAATTAGCTTGATTACATTCTCGGGTACATCCCCCCCTTAAATTCGGGGTAACAGGGAGTGCCCGCTGTTAGGATCCAGACTGGTCCTGCCCTGGAGAGCATCAGAGAATTTGTCTTCAGCCCCTCCCCGCCCCCAAAAACAGTGTTAAATTCACAAAACTCACCCCCAAATATGAGAATGATTGGGTGTGTGTGTGTGTGGGGGGGGTCTTAGTCCTGACTCCAAATCCCCTGCTCTAACCACTATACTCCAGTCCCTTCCCAGAGCTGGGAAATAGAACCCAGGAGTCCTGACTCCCAGCCCCCTGGCTCTAACCACCAGACCCCACTCCCCTCCTTGAGCTAGGTATGAAATCCAGGTGTCCTGACTGCCAGCCCGGTGCTGCGCCCACTGACCAGTCCTGTCTCTCGCAGCTCTGCCCGTTGTGATTCCCCCTCCCCCGCTAAACTCCCAGGCTTCAGCCAGGATTTTCACAAGAGCGTTGCACGTTGGATGCACGCTGCTCTGCATACACGGTCGTGCACACACACACACACAAATGCATACGTGCACGTCCACACACACGTGTGAATGCACACGCACAGTTGTACACGCCCCTTCTGAAGATCTGGCTCCCGCTGGGGGCTCTGCACGGTTGGCCCCCACACCCCGAGCTCTCCTGGGAGTCAGGCCCATTTCTGTCCCCCGCTAGTTACAGCCGAGAGGAGGTTGGAAAGCTCGGGCTCGCCTGTGGCTTCTGCCCTTCGTCTGCGCGGCTCTGGGCTGGGGTGGGCGAGGAGCCAGCCCGGGGCTGCCTAGAGCTGGTCACTGCCCCTCTGGGGGGTTGCTTGAATTCCTCAAAAAGGAGAGGGAAAGCCGCTGGTCAGTTTCAAGAGGGGTTCAGGGGGGATCAGGGCTCCAGCCAGTTAGGCCCAGGGAAGGGGACTGCCCCAGGGACACCCCCCTGTGCATCCCTCCGGTGGGGTGCATCCTCCCACCTGGGAAACCCCTCTGTCATTACACAGCTCAGCCCCACGGAGCATGGCCCGGATTCCCAGCAGGTGTAATTGGGCCTCGCTCCATTGGAGCCAATGGGGTCAGATCCCCCGTGGTGTAAATCAGTGATGTCAATGGAGCTACACTAGCTTGCGCCAGCTAACGATCTGGCTCTGCGCCGTGCCCGTTAAATCAATGGGGCTACATGTGCTTAAAGCGCCTGGGAGTGTCTCTGAGCTCGGGGCCCAGAGACCCGGCGGGGTCCCATCTCCGTGGGGATTCTGGGCATTACTGGAATACAAATAACGAATGCAGGGGGCCCGATGCACCATGGCCTGGCCGCCAGGCAGTTGCCTGCACCAGTGCAAAGTGGGGGGGTGGGGGAGGACTCTCTTTGCCCTGATGCAAACGACTGGCTGACCACTGGGCGACAGAGCATTGGACCCGCTGAGCCGAGTTCAGGGGACAGGATTCGGGGTGGAGGGGCAGTTCATGAGCATGCAGGTAAACATGCACCTCAGAGCTCACACGTAGAGATGGGTGCTCTGTGTGTGTGCGTGCGAGGGCGTGCACCACGGGAATCAGTGCAGCTCAGCGCCTCTGGTCAGGCTTTGACGAGCATCGTGCCGGTGAGGTCTGGGCCACGGTGCAGGCCACAGGCCGGCGTCGTTCCGTGCCCGAGGCAAGCCATAACTTACCCGGTTGTTTACTCTCCCCGCGCCAACGGTAGTTAGCTGTGATACATTGTGGGCTCTTTAATAATTAAGAAGAAAGTTGGCAGCCCTTAAAATGGCTCCCTGCCTACGCTGGAATTCACACCGGGGCTGTTACTTTGCCTCCTTAGAAGACATGACTTCATTCTCCTCAGCGATGGCTTCCCAGTGCCACCTGCCACCCACGCCCTCATGTGCACACGCGTCCCTGCACAAAGACACACACAGAGAGATGTGCATGCACAAACACCTGCACGCACAAACATGCACATGCATATCTGTACATGCACGCGTGCATGCGTCCATATGCACACTCATGCACACACTTGTACATACCTGCACACACATGCAAGCATCCACATGCACGCTCATGCACATACCTGCACACATGTGCAGGCATCCATATGCACGCTCATGCACATACCTGCACAAACACGTAGGCATCCACATGCACGCTCATGCACACACATGCACGCTTGTGCACATATATGCACCTGAGCGCACGCATGTGCATGCACACCGATGTATATGCACAGTCATGCATGTGCACATGCATATACACGTGCAAACACACATGCACACACAGATGTGCATGCACACACAAGCCCTTCTCTGCTGTGGAGCAACCCCTCCAAGATGGTTTCCTCCTCCAGGGTGGTGGCCTTGCCAGCCTTGAGCTGTGTGAATCTTGCGTCGGTGTCGGCCATTCACAGCCTGCTACAGGCAGCTGTGGTTTGGTGCAGAATGGGCATTGGCCAGGGCAGCCTGGCGTTTTGTCAGGGGCGGGGTGACACACGATGTTCCCATTAGGGAAATGGAGCTGCCAGCCAGCCAGCTCTGCCCTCGTTAACCCTTTGAGGCCGGAGGTCATTGGGCAGCGTGGACTAGTGATTAAAGCAGTGGGCTGAGAGTCGGGATGCCTGGGATCAATTCCCTGCCACGTGTCCTGAAGCAAATTACTTGGCCCCACCATGCCTCAGTTTCCCCACCTGTAACATGGGTCTGACAGGGCCCACTTCACAATAAGCCATTGTTTGTAAAGCACCTTGTAGGGTCTCTCATAAAGCCTGTTATTGTAGGGTCTCTCATAGATGCTATTGTAGAGTCCTTCACAGACACTGTGGAGCTCTCTCTGATTTGTTATTGTAGGGTCACTTAATGATGCAATCCGATGCACTCCCCTCCCCCATCCCACTCACACCAGTCCCTGCCCTGCCCCTTGGCATTAATAGTGATTTATTGTCTTTAATTTAATTATTTACATTTCAAATAATAAAGGTGCCTTTAGGAGCCCTGACCTCGTTAATGATCCAGTTGATACAATTGCATGGACTGCTAACAGCGCATGCTTAACTCCCCCCTGCCTCCTCCGCGCTGCTCCAGGCTCTAGGCACGCTGGGGTGAGGGCGGGCAGGGGTCTGAGTTGGGGGGCGCTCACCAGTGGGAGAAGACAGGAGTGGGTCTGAGATGCATAGGGTGGAGAATAGCGCCCAGGGTCTCTGGAGGAGGGCACGGCACAGCAGCTCCGGAGTTCTCCTTTAACTAAAATCTGTGATGTGCCCAGAACTTACTGTCTTCGAACTCAGGAGTCCTGACTCCCATGGCCGCGAGACCATGCTCCTTTGAGGAACCCAGGAGTCCTGACTCTCCAGCTCCTCCCTGCTTTAACCACTAGGCCCCTCTCCCCTCCCAAAGCTGGGATCCCAACCCAGGACTCCAGGCTCCCACCCCCCACCCTGCTTTAACCACTAGGGCCCTCTCCCCTCCTAGAGCTGGGAAGAGAACCCAGGTGTCCTGGCTCAGCAATGCTCAAAGGCAGGAGCACGTCCTACTGAACCCCCCTTTCCCCTGCAGCTCCGCACCCCCTGCTAGGGCACTGCACTGGCTCAGAGAAGAGCACCCCCTGCTGGGGCAGCAGCAGGCGCTATTCCCCACCTGGCCCCAGTACCACACAAAGGCATTGTCTCAGCACTGCCCCCCTGGTGGGTCTCCCCGGCCAGGCTGCACTTGTATCGACGCCCCCCAACCCCCTGCTGGGAAACACCAGGCTCCAAAGAGTTAACGGGGCCAGTTCTCCTTCTTAGAGGCAGCCTGTTGGCTTTGGCTGGGGAGCCAGACCAGGACAAGGGCTGCTGCGGTTTCCTCTTGTCACACCACAGGAATCAACCACTGGGTATTTGACAGGAGTCAGGACTCCTGGTTCCCAGCCCCTTCCACTGAGACCACTAGACCCCACTCCCCTCCCAGAGCTGGGAACAGAACCCCGGAGTCCTGGCTCCCAGCCCCCTGCTTTAACCACTAGACCCCACTCCCCTCCCCGAGCTTCATTCCCAGCATTGGGCTGGAGGTCAGGACTCCTGGGTTCTATTTCTGGCTCTGCTCTGCCCTGCTGTGTGACTGAGGTTACTGTGGGAGGCAGGATAAAGGGGTGGGGACCCTGGTCTGATCCAGTCTGGAAGTTCCTGTATTTCCTCCCATTAAAACGCAGAGAGTGAGCCCCTAAGAACACCCCACTCATTGCACTGGTGGCTGCTGGCTCAGTTGTCAATGAGAACAAGTAGCCTGGTATTGGGGGGAGAGGGAGAACCTGCTCTCGCCCGGGGTCTGTTCAGTGCCTCGCACAACGGGGCCCTGCTCTCAGTCGGGGTCTGTGCAGCGCCTGGCACAATGGGGCCCTGCTCTTGGCCAGCATGACCGTAATACACATATCAACTGCCAGTGCCTAGATCTCACTGCAGCAGCTGCTCCCCAGGCTGGATGGAGGTCGGCCCCACGCTCCCTGGCCATGGGCTGGCCAGCTCCCAGGGATGTCCCAGGGGCTGGTCTTGGTGCTCACACATGGTGTCACGCTCCACACAGCAAGCTCTGTGGGGGGCAATTACCCTCTGCCGAGATCAGCCGAGAGAGCTGGGAAGAACATGAAGGGGGGAGGCAGCTTAGCTGGGTCGCTGAGCCCTGGACATCCTTCGCTCCCCCAGGCAGCTTCAACTCTTGACGCTCCTGTGCAGAACGTAGCTCACGAGTGAGGCCTCGGTTTCTCCAGCCCCTGGGTGATTCTGCCCGGTGGTTCCAAGCTAAAGCCCGTATGGTCCCCTAGCTCGGGCTTTGTCAGTTTCCCCACCGTGCTCTGTACCTCTGGAGTCGCCCGTCCCCCTCGCCATGTTTCACTGCAGCGCCGTCCCACTGCACCGTCTGACTGTTGTTTGGGATGTTGTGGTAGCACCGGCCGAGATCAGGGCCCTGTTGTGCTGGGGGCTGCACAGATGCAGAGTGAGAGAGTCCTGGCCCCAGAGAGCTCAGTGTGAGTAGAGCAGATAACGGGTAGGGGGCAGGTCTCCAAGCTCTTTGTGGCACGGATTCTCCCTTAGTTCAGATCAGCTCAGTGCCCAGCATAATGGGGGCCTGATCTCACTTGGCCTGGCACAACGGGGGCCCCGCTCTCGCCTGGGGTCTGCGCAGCGCCCGGCACAACGGGGCCCCGCTCTCGCCCGGGGTCTGCGCGGCGCCTGGCACAACGGGGGCCCCGCTCTTGCCCGGGGTCTGCGCGGCGCCCGGCACAACGGGGGCCCCGCTCTCGCCGGGGTCTGCGCGGCGCCCGGCACAACGGGGGCCCCGCTCTCGCCCGGGGTCTGCGCGGCGCCCGGCACAACGGGGGCCCCGCTCTCGCCCGGGGTCTGCGCGGCGCCCGGCACAACGGGGGCCCCGCTCTCGCCCGGGGTCTGCGCGGCGCCCGGCACAAGGGGGGCCCTGCTCTGATGTGATGCTCCCGTACCACGTGTAACAACAGTCACTGGCCTGGATCCTCTTGCAGCCGCTGCTTCCCCAGGAGCTGGCAGGGCCCGGCGCGGGCATCGGGCCATCGGCCACCAGTTCCCTGCTCTGCATGGAGGCCGGCTCCCTCCTCAGCATTTCCCACACGTGTTAGCAATCATGGCCGATCAGACCTTTCTGAGGGAGCCGGAGTGGAAAGCGATTACACCCCCATTATACCCTCCTCCCGCTCTATTAGGGACCCCCCCCCCATGCATTTCATTTCCTCTCCACTGAGCCCAGTTAAAATGCCGCGTTTCCTTCACGGATCCGATCTGCTTTCGTTTCCCTCCAACGCAGCCCAGTGCGCCCGGCAATCTTGTGTTTGCAGCGGGGGTGGGGGGGGGAGAATCCCTGGTCCCTGGTCCCTGGGGGCAGGCGCGGCCGGACTGAGATGTCGGAGCGAGGGAAATGGACTGGAAAAGAGGCTGTGGTCGCAAAGCTTCAACTGCGCCTCCTCCGTGGCTGGAGAACGTCCTTAGCGCTGCCGGGGAGCAGCTGAGCGCCCCGTGAGTCCCCGCCCAGCCCTGTGCCCCGCGGGCACTGCCCAAGAGCCAGCCCTTTGGTGCAGGCTGGGAGAAACGGGATCTGGCAGGGCTGGGATAGGATGGGGGGTTGGGGGAAGGGGTTGGGATGGAGGGACACTGACAGTTTGATCGGGGTCCTGAGACAGGAACTGCGGCATGTGCTGCAGGGTAGGACCGAAGCGTTGCAGCAGGGCTGCCCGGGGGAAGCTTGCCTGCCTCACAGCTGGCACTACCCCCCGGCTGGTGCTGCCCGTGGGCACATGCACACGGCTGCTGAGCCAGCGTGATCTCTGACCCGCCGGGAAGCTGTTCCTAACCTCCCCAGAGCGGGCGTAATCCGGATCCAGCTGTTGGCTTTTAACCAGGAAGCCTTGGCATGTCTGCCTCAGGCACCCAGCACCGCGGCCCGCGGGAAGACGCTGGCCTGGCTTCGTGGAGTTTCTCTGTGCCGTGCAAATGAAGCGGGACCGCTCCTGTGACACCCGGGCAGCCTTCAATCAGGGAAACAAAAGGCCTCTCTGACTTTGCACTGAATCTCCCCATTCATCCCGAAATTGCCTCGCGCATGAGATGCTGTCCCATGCCGGTCTGCTGATCCCCGGCCCAGATAATGCACCTCCTTAGGGCCGTGTGGCCAGGGGCTCGGGATGGGATGAAATGAATTGATCTGCTGCTCAAGGCCTCTCTGCAGCTGGCCTGGTAACACCCCGCGGCCTTGGTCTGAGCAGCTGGGGGCAGGCCCGGGGCGCGCGGGCGGCTCAGGTTTTGGGTCACGCTCTTGCCTGCCTAGAAGGCCAGAGTAGCACGCCGCGGCCCACGGGGAGCCTCGGCTGGAATCTTGGCCGGGGAAGTGGCTCGTGGCTCCGCATCCGACTCGTGGCACTGGTCGTTGGGGTTCCTGTTCTGGGCGCAGGCGGGCAGCAGCTGAGAATTCAATGGCACTCGGAGGCAGGGAGGGTCCCAAGGGGCTCGATCTGCAGCCAGGCGCCCCTCCCGCGGCTGCGACTGCCCCCAGTATCCCCATGTGTGCTGTGTGCCTGTCCCTCTCCACCCTGCCTGTCTGTCCCTCCGTCCACCTCTCCCCTGTTCTTTCCCTATGCATCTCCCCACCCAGACCTGCCCTTAACCCTCCATCCATTCGGGGTAGGCGGGGGCATGATGGGGCAATCTGCCGCCCCCCCCAGCTCCTTGTCAGTGCCCGCAGCACCTGTGCCACCTGGGGAAGCCCCTCTGGCTATCGCCACCTGCTGGAGGGAGAGCAGGTGGGTGGGTCTGACGGGGGAGATATTTATAACCTTGCTCAGCGGCACATCTGCAGCTGGACTGCAGGGCTCGAAGCACAAGGGTCTGGTCCCTGCCCCTCCCCACCAAGGCTGTCTGTCTGGAGACCCCCTGCCCCGCCTGCCACAGGGATCTATATCCACTGATGCCGGGCTCCCTAGAAGGCTATTTCTGTCGCGCCGCTGACTTTGCTTCCCTCGGAGTCACCATCTGGCTTAAAATAATGCCCCCCAGGGAGCGTCTGGTGGGAGCTCCGTCCCGGGGCTGTGACCCCACTGGGAACAGGGGCACATGCCGGGGGACAGTGCTGAGAGGTCCCGGCCGGCACCAGGTGAAAGGGTGGCAGATGAGGGTGGGTGTGCCCAGCCTGTGGGGCAAGGAGGGGGTGCCCATGAATGATGCGCACCCTGTGCGTGCCCCTCGCCGTGCCCAGCCCCGTGCTCTGACCCATCAGCCCATACCCAGTTCCCAGGTTTAGCTCTGGGGCTTCGGGGGAGTTGAGAGCTCCCCTCTGGATCAGGCTGTCCCCTGACTGCAGACGAGGGGGTGGCTAACCTCTACTTTGCTTCCTCGGTCTGTGTATTTGGCGGTTGCTTGTGTGTGTGTGGGGTGCATGTGCACATGCATGTGCATGCCTGGGGCACGCGTGTCAACCACAAGCTCCTAGCCTTGCCCTCTCTGATCGGTGGCACCTGATCCGGGGGACCCGGGCCCAGCGGGCATCTCGCCCAGTGCCAAAGCACAGTAGCGCTGCCCTGTGATGCCCAGATGCTGTCGGGCAGATGCTGCTTCCCCCTCACTCGGCCTAGCCAGGCCTGTCTGTCTCTCGCTAGAATTCTTCGGATCGTTAGTGGTTAATTACCTTGGGGACCAATGAGCTACCTGGGCTGTGGGGCAGGCGGCAGGGCTGGGGCACCGATCCCCTGGCAGTGCCATGCTCCTGGCTCAGTGCCCTCCCCATGCAGCCGACTGAACATCGGTCCTCAATACCCCCACTGTGCTGCCTGTCTGACCTTGTATCTCACCTCCCTCCCCTTTGAATTGTGTCTCCTCCCAGCCTTGCCGGACCCCCAGAGTTGCCCAAGTGCCTGGCCAGCCCCAGCCGTGCACAGCTGCCCCACGGACCCTGGAAACTAAGGTAAGGCTGCGGCCGGCAGTAGGGTGTGTGCTCTGCAATACCTCGCCTTGTGCTCTGCAATACCTCCTCCTGACCAGCAGGGGGTCTCTTTCCCCCCCGCAGTATTCTGGCTGCAAAGGGGCAGGGGCTGGCGCTCTCTGTGGTGTCCCAGGAGTGCTCTAGGCATGTATATAGGTCAATAGTTAGGAGATAAGGTGCCACTTGCAGGCACCTGCCGAGTACGGAGCCCAGCTCCTTGCAGGATCTGTGCACCTCGGGGGGTTGTGTGTTTGGTGCTAATGGCTTCCTATGGTGGTTCTCTTCAGGGGCGGGGGTGGGGGGGCATTTCCAATGCAGTTTGATGCCCCGCCTGGCACAGGGTCTTGGACCCAGCGAGCCGGGATCTTGGGACGATGCAGAGCACGGCTCAGGAACGGGGCAGGGTTGGTGGTTCGAGGCTGAAGCAGAGGGGATGTGGCAGTTCCGAGTTATTCACGGGATGCCGGGCTGTGATCTTGGGGTCCCAGTTCTGATTGGAGTTTGGGGGATTGGATGCAGGGCTTCTGGGGCAGCTGGGGAGTTTGGTTTTGCCCCCTGTGGCCAACTCAATGCTTCTGGCTATCTCAGCCCAGATCTCTCCCACCTGGGGAACATGGCCTGTCACTTGCACACACCCCTGCCTTGGCCAGGGATGGGGTAAGATTGGGGCCTCGGTTAGGCCCAGGGAAGAGCTGGAGTCCAGAAGCCGCTGTTCCCTGCTTGCGGGGAACCACAGATTCTGCCTAACTGAGAAAGGAGTGATTGTCTGGACACTGGGGCTTTCACCCTGTGTTGTCTGCCCTTCCCTGAGTCGGCCATGTGGGGGCGCCGCACCGGCCGGGAGTAGTAACTCACAGGCAGAGTAAGGTAGCGCCCATGGACTTGAAGGCTGGAGACACCCAGCCCTCCCCTGCCCTGCGCCCTTCTGCAGCAGCCAGCCGGGAAAGTCACCCTTCCCCATGCAGCCTTCATGCAGCGCTCCGTGGAAACGGCACCTTCCCCTTTCTCCTAACTGTGCCCAGAACAAACCAGCCCGCTGCTCCGTGCGGTCCAACGGATCCTCTGGGTGGTGCTGTCGAGGCACAGGGCACTGGCTGCTGGCAGTAAGCTGGGGGGAGAGGTAGATACGCTGGGGGGTAGGGATAGGGTCCAGAGTGACCTAGACAGATTAGAGGATTGGGCCAAAAGAAATCTGATGAGGTTCAACAAGGACAAGTGCAGAGTCCTGCACTTCGGAAGGAAGAATCCCATGTACTGCTACAGACTAGGGACCGAATGGCTAAGCAGCAGTTCTGCAGAAAAGGACCTGGGGATTACAGTGCATGAGAAGCTGGATATGAGTCAGCAGTGTGCCCTTGTTGCCAAGAAGGCCAACAGCATATTGGGCTGTATTAGTAGGAGCATTGCCAGCAGATCGAGGGAAGTGATTATTCCCCTCTATTTGGCACTGGTGAGGCCACATCTGGAGTATTGCATCCAGTTTTGGGCCCCCCACTACAGAAGGACAAATTGGACAAATTGGAGAGAGTCCAGCGGAGGGCAACGGAAATGATTAGGGGGCTGGGGCACATGACTTACGAGGAGAGGCTGAGGGAACTGGGGTTATTTAGTCTGCAGTAGAGAAGAATGAGGGGGGATTTGATAGCAGCATTCAACTACCTGAAGGGGGTTCCAAAGAGGATGGAGCTCGGCTGTTCTCAGTGGTGGCAGATGACAGAACAAGGAGCAATGGTCTCAAGTTGCAGTGGGGGAGGTCTAGGTTGGATATTAGGAAACACTATTTCACTAGGAGGGTGGTGAAGCACTGGAATGGGTTACCTAGGGAGGTGGTGGAATCTCCATCTTCAGAGGTTTTTAAGGCCCGGCTTGACAAAGCCCTGGCTGGGATGATTTAGTTGGGGTTGGTCCTGCCTTGAGCAGGGGGTTGGACTAGACGACCTCCTGAGGTCTCTTCCAACCCGAATCTTCTATGATTCTATGACTGGCAGACACCACACTGCACTGAAGGACGGAAATCTCAAAGCACTTTATAAAGGTATCTTCGTCCCCATTTTACAGGTGGGTAAACGGAGGCACAGAGACGCTCAGGCCACTAATTCTCAAACGTGGCCACTGCTTTGGGTGCTGGATTTGAGACAGCCAGGATCTGGTATGAACAGAGTTCATCTGCCACTCCTATTCGGGCACCTAAACAAGGGCCGGATTGTCAACGGTGCCGCACATCCCCCAGATCCCTGGTGTGCTGGGATATTCAGACCCCACATCCGGAGCCCTGTGGGCAACCTGCCCTTAAAACCTCTTAACACAGGCAACCAAGATTAGAGGCCACTTTGGAAAATGTTGGCCTCATTGACTTGTTGATGGCCAAGCTATAAATGAGTGTTAGCGGTGGGATCTAAACTAGAGTTAGTGTAGAATTTTTGTATGAACATTTTTTTGCTGAAAAATGCCAATTTGTCAGAACTGAAATTGTTTGTGGGGAGAGGGTCAGATGTGGCAAATTTCCCGGCTTGAATTTTTTTTTTTTTTTAAAGAAAAAGAAAAGAAAGGTTAGAAAGTGTGGAAATGGGACGTTCTGACCTGTTCAAAAGGATAAGTTTCATATTTTGTTTTTTTGTTCGAAACGCCTCTTTGTTGCCAACTGTACCTTAATGTAGGCTTTAAAAAAAAAAAAAGGTTCCAAAGAATCATAGAATATCAGGGTTGGAAGGGACCTCAGGAGGTCATTTAGTCCAACCCCCTGCTTAAAGCAGGACCAATCCCCAGACATATTTTTGCCCCAGATCCCTAAATGGCCCCCTCAAGGATTGAACTCACAACCCTGGGTTTAGCAGGCCAATGCTCAACCACTGAGCTATCCCTCCCCCCTGGAAAATGTCAAACGCAAAAGAAAACGGTTCAGACTGATGAAAAAAAAAAAAAGGTTTTGATTGCCCCAAACTGAAAAAAATTGGTTTTGAGATTGGGATTTTTCATCTGAATTTGGGATGGAAAAATAATTCAAAATCATGCAAGTTCTCGTGGGATGGGAAAACAGACCCCCCTGCTCCCGCCCCTAGCTCGGCAGGGTAGCATTGCTGTTCTGCTCTCCTGTTTTTCAGTCTGACACGGGATACTTTCTGGGGGAGATTAAAACCAACAAGCTTCCACCCAGCCTTTTACCCACTGATCGGTTCCAGCACATCAGGCAGCCCCCCTAGGGGAACATCCCTCTGCTACTCCCCTGTCTGCTGTGGCCTTGCCAGCGGCAGGATGGCAGCCTGTCTATCGCTGGATTTATGCCACCAAGGCCGGCGTGCGGGGGCAGGGACTTCGCAGCCGGAACGCGGCGTTGCCAGTAGACACAGCACAGAGATGGCCTTAGGAAACGGGCAGCAGCTTTTTAAACACATCAGATTGGTTGTTTCTGCCTGCCCTTTTCCCTAAAAGAAATTAAAGTGACCTCCCCCCCCCGGCCCTGGCACTCCGGCTCCGTCGATGGCAAAGGGTTTGGGGCTCGTAACCATGTCCCGTTCCAGTTTCCAAAATAAAAGTTACAGGAACAGAAATGGGGCCGCTTGTGCCCAGTGCAGACTGGCCCGAGGTGGTGCCCAGCATGGACTGGTCCAGCTCTGGCCCAGGGCAAGGGGTGTCCAGAGTGGACTGCCGCAGGGCGGGGGGCGCTGAGTGCGGACTGGCCCCGGGCAGGCGGGTGTATGCCAGGTGTGGAGTAACTGGCCCCGGGCGCTGTTGGCACCAGCTTGCTTTGGGAGTGCAGTGATTGCACTAGCAGAGGGGAACCTCTCGAGCACACAGCTGGGCCAGGGGTGCGCGCTCCTGTCTGTGTTAATATTGGCGCTGTGATGTAAACAACGCGGTCCTGACCTCTGAGATCTCTTAGGATCTCACTATCCCACGGTGTCCCAGCTGAACGCCGCCTGCGGGCTTTCGAAACACCCCTCCATCTTCCCACGAGCTGCGGCTGGAGAGAGAGGGGCCCAGATCCTCCGCTGGTGTAAACCAGCTCCTTTAAACCCCTTTGCACCTGCTGCGGATCTGGGCCCAGGGTTCTTTTCTCACTTCCTGTCCCCATGGTAGTGGCGGGGGACAATGTGTCCTCACCGCGCTCCTGGCACCAGTGCCCAGGGCTTCAACGCTTGCCAAAGACGTGGCATGTGCGTCGATCAGGAGCAATTACAGCCCTGCCCGGATTGAAACTAACGAGTCCCTCCTGACTCCCCGTCCCGGTCCCCCCGTTCGGCGTCCCCCCCGCACCCGGCTCCCTCCTGCTCACAAATGGATCCGAAAGCAGAGTCACTTCTCCCCCTGCATAAATTACTCCCAGGCGCTTTCTGTCAGGTTCATATTCTTATTCATAAAGGCGACGGGGACTGAATTATTTATATTTTAATTTCCGATGCAGCCAGCCGAGGGCCCACGGGAGGGATGGAGGGGTGCACGGGGCGGCCGAGACTGGGGAGCAGGCCAGGATCTCACCCACTCAGCGGTGTGTGCCATAGCCCCTGCACTGCTGGCAGCTGGCAGGGATTCTCCTTTAGCAGTGGGGAGGGGCTGTGGTTTGGGAGCCAGGGTGGGTCGAGGGGGAGGCTAAGCAGGGGGATGGGGAAGCTGAAATCACATGGTGGGGGCTGCCACGCCTGGTCAGCTCATCGCTCCGTCACACCTCGGTGTCCTGCCTCCTCCTCCACAATGGGGACTGACCCCTGGAGTGGCTCCCTGTCTCCCTCCAGTGGCCGGTTCATGTGTAGCAGTTGGGGCCGAGGGTTCCTTAGCCCCACAGAGAGAAGGGCTGAGCTCCAGAGGCTGTGGGTTCAATCCCAGGCAGAGAAGCAGCGAAGCAGGCGAGGGGTAGGCAGCCGAGTCAGGCCGTGGGGAAGCTGTAGGCTGCAGGGGCTCACGGGGCTCCTGATGGGGCACAGTGCACAGGCTGGCTGGGCTCCCTTAAGAGCTGCAACTGAATCCAGCTGTTGCCCCACCCCCAACCTCCCCCCGAGCCCGGGTCTCTGTTGCACCGGGCACTGCACAGCTACAGAGTGAGAGACAGTCCCTCCCCCGGAGAGCTCACAGGCTGAATAGACCAGACAGACAGTGGGTGGGAAGGGAAACTGAGGCACAGCACGGAAGAGTGACCTGCTGACAGTCACTGATTCAGAGGAAATGTTTAGTTAGTGGTGGGTTCAGGCCCTAAAGCTGAAGGGTCCCTAGCCCATTATAAGCCCCTTCTTCTCTCTAATGCAACAGTGTCTGGTCCCATCACTTGTAGATCCTGCTTAGCCCTTGGCCTCAAGGACATCATGTGATGGGGAGTTCCACAAGTTACTCACGCGCGGCATTAGAAAACATTTCCTTTCCTCATGCTGCGCATTAGTTGCCTTTTAACTTCATTTGTTCCCCCGCCCCACTGCGAAGGGAAAGGGTGAATCCAGCCCTGGTGCAGGGGGAGGGGGCAGTTTTAAGCCAAGCCGCCCTCCCCCCCACCCCCCAGGATCTCAGCATTAATGCTTGTGGGGGATGCATTTGAGCCATAGGGTGCAGGGCTGAGTGAGGGCGGGGGGGGGGGGGCAGGACTCCTGGGTTCCATTCCCAACTCATGTGAAATCGGGGGTGGAAGCAGAAGCAAAGCTAAAAGAACAAGTCTCTATTGCATTGTACGGACCTGGTTATTTAGACGCCAAGGCCCAGCTCTTCTCTCGGCCCAACTTCGCTGGCCTGGAGGAAGTGGAAGAGCCGGCTGGAGCGCGGGCTAAAATTAGCCACCGCGCCGAGACAGCAGAATATAATGTGGGACTGATGAGACATCATACATTAAATGTACATTGCGAATGGCCCAGGGTAAGAATTATATTGGCGTGTGGGGGCCTGGATTTTAATTGGCGTAATATTTCATTTAATTACATTGTCTATTTCAGACACCCGGCGCGGGTCTTCAGTAGTAATGACGTTTCTCAATAGATCTGTGCCATTAACTCAGCATTCACTCCTTTAACTGCTTGGTGCCTGCTTGGGGAGTGGGGCCGATTGGTCAGGGCGTGGCAGCTGCCTGAGGGGGGAGCTAGACCCCACCTGCTGTGACCTAGTGGCTAGCGCACTGTGCTGGGAGCCAGGATGGCTGGGTTTGATTCCTTGCTCTGCTACTGGCCTGCTGGGTGAATGTGGGCAAGTCACATCACTCCTCTGTGCCTCAGTTTCCCCTCCCATCTTTTGTCTGGTGTGTTGCGACGGAGCTCTTCAAGGCTGGGGCTGTTTCTCACTAGGCGGGTGTGCAGCACTGGACGCAACAGGGCCCTAATCTTGGGCTGGTGCTGCTGTGATATTAATAATAAAGGAAAGAAATATTGGAATGGGTAGAACTTGGAGTAGAGAAAGATCTTAGAGGGAGTGTGGTGTAGTGGTTAGATCAGGCAACGAGCTAGGACTCCTGGGTTCTGCCCTCGGTTTTGGGAGGCAAGTGTAGGCTAGTGCTTAGATCTAGGAGCTAGGACTCCTGGGTTCTATTCGCAGCTCAGTCACTGACTCGCTGTGTGATCCTTAAGCTAAGTCTCTTCCCTCTTGTGACTCAGTTTCCCCCTTTGTGATACAGGGTTAATTATACCTGACTCCATATTGGATTTAGACCTGACCCCTGGGTGTGTTTTAAGCACCTTGAGATCCAGGGAGGGGCTGCTGAGAGCTTCATGGTGACTGCAAGGATAGAATTAGGGGGTCAAAAGCCCCAACCCCCAGCTAGAGCTGAAGAAGAATCCCGATTAGCAGTAATGGGAATATGACACACAGGTGAGCAGTTCATTTTCCATCCAGCAGAGGGAGATGGTGCACCCATTGCATCTTCTCCACCTCTCTCTGGCCTTGGGATCCGAGCAGATTTTGTTCCCAAGCGCCGCAGCCCAGAGCGTAGCTTGAGGCCAGCGGCCCTGGTTCTCCTGGCCCCTGGAGGGGGGCGGCGGGGTAGGGTGTGGGGACTCTCACTGCTTTTGCCAGCAGGAACGTGCTTAAGGGCAAGTGCCGTTCGTGAGAAGGGCTTTGGGGACAACAGTCTCGCAGACACGAGGGGCACCGACCCCTAGCTCCCTGCGCTCGTCTCCAGCCAGCAGCACTGAACTGCGGCGCGTCAGAGCCTTGATCTGTACATAGGAACATAGAAAAGCTTTATTTCTTCTTCTCACGCGTCATTAAAATGAGATGGGAACCCAGGAGTCCTGCCCCCCAGCCTGCCGCCATTGCAGCCACTAGACCCCTCCTCCCAGAGCTGGGGCTACAAGGCAGGAGCCCTGACTCCCAGCCCCACCCAGCAGACTCCCCCCTCCCAGGCAGGGTAGAGGCTGCCGAGAAGCGGGTCTGAATTCTCGCCCCTTTTCATGCCCTAGTGATGGGTGCCCATCAATTGCCCCTCCTCCCCACCTGCACCAAGGCCGTGGCATCCCCTGCTCTCCCAGCACCTGGCACCGGCCCAAGGCAGCTTGGCACGTCCCCGTGGGCTGCTGGCAGCGTTAGGCAGCCCCCCCCGGCGCCGCGCCCCGCCCAGCTGGGTCGGCGTGAGGCCACGGCGCTGAACGGCTCATCCCTGGGCACTGGGAAGTCGAGTGGCCTCTGGAGGACTTGGCCGGGCCCCAGCTGCTTCGCAATAGCTGGGAAGGAGGAGGCGGGCGACGGGCTGGGGAGCTGGGAATGGGAGGGATCTGTGGGGCGGGCAGCACAGCCCTGATGGGGGAAGGGTGGCACCCAGAGGCAGCTCCTGGTTGGCACAGAGACCCAGGTTCCGTAGCACCTGCCCCGCTGCGCTCAGACACCAGGGCTGGCAGCTGGGATCTGTTCCCTTGGGCACGGAAATCCGCCCACCGCGGGGGAGCCCTCTCCCTCCTTGGCCCAAAGGCAGAGTTCCCAGCCCCAGCCCCTGCCCAGCCCGGCGTACCCCAGCCACAGGCAAGCTAGGCATCTGCCCGGGGCTGCGGATTTCTGGGCCACTGCCTAGAGTGGCAGATTTAGCCCGACCACCCAGCCGTCCTGGGCGATCTTGTGTGCCAGGTCACCAGGCCACTCGCTCAGAGCTGAAGGGGTGGCACACTGCAGCCTTGCACTGAGCAGCCTCTCTGCGGGCCGGGCACATGCACCCCTCTGTGCCTGCCATGGAGACATCAGCACTGCCCAGCTTCATGGATGCATGATGCCCACCCCAATGCCCAGCGGCACAGGGCCTGAGGAGTCTCTTCCATCATCTGGAGAGAGCCGGGGGGGGGGCAATCGCGGCACTGGGGGGACAGCCCCACAGAGGGAATGGGGGAGGGGCTTGCAGGATGCTCAGAAATGGGGCTCCCAAGCCAGCCCCTTTGGCCAAGACCGGCCTGCACCCACCTGCCTGCTGGGGGGGAAGTGGGGGCCGGTCCCACCTTCACCCTGTGCTGGTGAGGGTGGCTTGTGGGGGGATAGCGATGACGGAAGAATAAAGCACAGCACAGCCGGGGGGCGGGGGGAACTCAGTCCTCTGGCCCCAAGCTCCCCCAGCTCCCCAATCCTGGCCGGGCCGTTTGAGAGGCTCCTTGGCCACATCTGGGAGCAGCCGATGGGGCCACAGGCTGCTGCGGTCTGCAAAACACAGGGTGATGCGTGTCTCCCCAGCCCCAGCTGCAGCCTCTTGGGCCAGGGGGCTGTGTCCCTGCACGTTCTTTCTGTCACTGAGGAGATGCTAAGGGCCGTGGAAACCAGGGATCAATGGGGCAGGGATAGAACCAGGGGGAGCTGCTGTGCTTGCCAGCTCCAGCCCGGACCATGGGGGTCCCTGCTGGTGCCCTGCCCATGCCCCTCAGTCAGGATTTAAACCCAGGTCTGCGGAGAGGAACGACTATTGCTTTAGCTCAAGGTACAGCTAAAGCCCTGCTCTCCCCAACCTCCACCCTATAGGCTGCCCTACGCTAAGCCAGAGGGGGGATTTCCCCAGGTCTGGCATCTCCATAACCCGGCCTGGGCAGCCCGACTTCAGACCCATCTCAGCTGACCCCTCAGCTGACCCCTGGATGCTTTTCGGTCATTTCCCCTCCCAGAGGCCTCGCTGACCTAATGCTATGATGTCTTGGAAAGCCAGCCCATAGAAGCGGGCAGGGTGCTAGGCAGGACACCTGGGTTCTTTTCCCGCCTCTGCCACTGACCAGCTCTGTGATCTTGAGCAAGTCACTTTCCCTCTTGGTGCCTCCATTTTCCTTCCTGCCCTGAAGAGCCTGCACTCTGTCTCTCACTATATGTTTGTCCAGCGCCTGGCGCACTGGGGCCTGGATCGTCACAGATTCCAAGGCCAGAGGGGACCACTGTGATCATTTACTCTGACGTCTTGGATAGCTCGGGCCAGAGAACTGCCCCAAAGGAATATCTAGAGCGGAGATGTTAGAGAAACAGCCAGTCTTTATTTAAACATGGTCAGTGATGGAGAATCCACCACGATCCTTGGGGAATTGTTCTGATGGTTAATTACCCACCTGTTAAAAACGTGCACCTGATTTCCAGTCTGAATGTGTCTCGCTTCAACTTCCAGCCGTTGGATGGTGTTCGACCTTTCTCTGCTAGGCTGAAGAGCCCGTTATTAAATATTTGTTCCCCATCTAGGTACTCATAGACGGGGATCAAGTCACCCCGTAGCGTTCTCTTTGTTAAGCTAAATAGATTCACCTCCTGGAGTCTGTCACTCTAAGGCTACATCTACACTACAGGGGGGGGGGTCGATTTAAGATACGCAAATTCAGTGACGTGAATAGCGTAGCAGAATTCGACGTATCGCAGCCGACTTACCCCGCTGTGAGGACGGCGGCAAAATCGACCTCTGCGGCTTCCCGTCGACGGCGCTTACTCCCACCTCCGCTGGTGGAGTAAGAGCGTCGATTCGGAGATCGATTGTCGCGTCCTGACGAGACACGATAATTCGATCCCCGAGAGATCGATTTCTACCCGCCGATTCAGGCGGGTAGTGTAGACCCAGCCTAAGGCAGGTTTCCTAACCCTTTAATCGTCCATGAGGGTCTTCTCTGACCCCTCTCCAGTTTTTCAATATCCTTTTTGAATTGTGAGCACCAGAACTGGACACAGGGTTTCAGCAGCGGTCGCACCAGTGCCAGAGACGGAGGTAAAATAACCTCTCTGCTCCTACTCCCCATTCCCCTGCTTCCGCCTCCCAGGATATTAGCCCATTTGGCCACAGCATCGCACTGCGAGCTCACGGTCAGCTGATTATCCACCAGGACCCCCCCCTCCTCCCCCGATCTTGTGTAGAGTCCCTGCTTCCTAGGACAGAGTCCCCGTCCTGTAAGTACGGTTTGCGTTCTTTGTTCCTAGATGTACGCGTGTGCCCTCAGTTTACCCAGCGATCCAGATCGCTCTGTATCGGTGACCCGTCCTCTTCATTATTCACCACTTCCCCAATTTTTGCGTCGTCTGCAAGCTTCATCAGTGATGATTTTATGTTTTCTTCATTACTAAAAATGTTCAATAGCGTGGGGCCAAGAACCGATCCCTGCGGGACCCCACTAGAAACAAGCCCCCTCACTGTTTACAATTACATTTGGAGACCTATCAGTTAGCCAGCATTTAATCGGTGCCATGTTCATTTTATATCTTTCCAGTTTTTTAATCAAAAGGCCGTGCAGTAACAAGTCAAATGCCGTACAGAAGTTTGTCTATTACATCAACGCTATTACTTTTATCAATCAATCTTGTAATCTCATCAAAAAAAGATCGTTAGACAAGATTTATTTTCCATAAACCCATGTTTATTGGCATTAATTATATTACCCTCCTTTAATTATTAATTGAGTGCCATATCAGCCACTGCGTTATCTTGCAGGGTGCAGTGTCAGACTGACAGGCCTATAATTACCCGGTCATTCCATTTACCCTTTTTAAATATTGGCACATCAGCGGCTTTCTTCTAGTCTTCTGGAATTTCCCCAGTGTTCCAAGATGTATTGAAAAACAATATTAATGGTCCAGCGAGCTCCTCAGCCAGATCTGTTAAAACTCTTGGATGCAAGTTATCCAGACCTGCCGATTTAAAAATGTCTAACTTTAGCAGCTGCTGTTTATCCTCCTGAGATACTAGTGGAAATAAAAGAGTCTTATCTTCTGATTTTCTCCTAAATACAGAATAGAAATATTAATTGAACACTTCTGCCTTTTCTGGATTGTTCTTGATAATTTTACCATTTCCATGTACTGGCAGACTGATATCATTGTTTTTGTACCTAATATACTTTTAAAAAACTCCTTATTGTCCTTAACTCTGCTGGACACAGTGGTCTCCTTGTGTCCTTTGCTTCCCTGATCAATTTTCTACAGTTCCTAGCTTCTGATTTATTTTTGTTACTATCAACTTCCCCTCTTTTCCATTTTATATATATATAATTTTTTTATTTGTATAGCTGTCTTCACTTCCCCTTTAAACCAGACTGTTGGCTTTTTTGGAACCAATACAGCCTTCTTCCTTGATTGTGAAATTGTGTTTTCTTGGGCATCCACTAAAGCGTTCTTAAACAATTCCCAGTGATTGTTCACATTTTTCTGATTAAATTGTTCCTCCCAGATGATTTGGCTCATAATTGTTTTGAACTTTGTGAAACTGTCCCTTGTAAAGCACCAAGTATATCTATTGCTGGTCTGGACTTTATTCTGTGTGTACATTATAAATGTGATCAAGTCTTGATCACTTATACCTCAGTTACCATTAATTGTTAGTTCTGTGATCAGTCCCTCTTTATCTGTCAAGACAAGGTCTAATATAGAATTCCCCCGTGTTGGCTGCAACATGGTATGAGTTGGGAAATTGCAATCTATAATATTTAGAAATTCCAAGGATGTTTCACAGCTGGCAGCATGAGACCTCCAGCTTGTGTCACTCAAACTGAAGGCTCCCATGATCATGCCGGTTTTGTTTTTTTGCTACACATTTTAGACAGGTGTGTAAGGAGCTGGTTGCCCTGCTGCCTAGTGTGATCAGGGGCCTTTCAGTTGCACTGTAATGCAAAGTAGCCTTGTTGGTCGGACACTTCACTGGGACCTAGGAGACCCGCTTCTCTTCCCACCTCCAAATCATTTAAAAAAAAAAATTGTGACGTGCCTCAGTTTCCCCACCAGTTAAATGGGGACAGAAAGGACCTTCGCAGATAAATCCCAGAACTCTCCACTTGTTTATTGCCTTACTGGATCAGCACCCCACCCAGACGTGTGACCCACCTCTCTACCTGTGGCACACTGATGTCGCTACAAGTCCCCAGGCCAAGCGATGCAGCCGCAGTTAGAGATGATATTTAAATTGCAGCAGCGCACCAATTTGAGGCTGACACAAATTACCGCTGAATGGGCCTGCGGGAGCGGTTGTTACTGGCTGGATCTTCTTTGACGCAGAGCTTAATTGTCTGCCATTAAATTTGCATTAAACCACAAAATGTTGCTGAATGAGAGATGAGGGTGTGTGCGGGGGGGGGGGGGGGCAATTCTCTGGCCTCTTTGCCCCACCCTGGCAGCATAAAAGGACCTTGGAGTGGGTGGAAACAGCCTCCCTGTGCACCAAGCCTGCCGCTAGCCCCTGCTCCGCCCCCCCCAGCATTGGGGGTGTGGTCAGAGCACACTGTGCTCTGGCTATTCTCTGCCCCCAAAGGGATCATGGGAAGCAGAGAGTAAGTTAGAGCCACCTCAGGACTGCTCTAATTTATACCCTGGCTGGGCTGCCTGGATACAGGGGGTTCAAAGGGGCTCAGAGCAGCTTCCCATCCGCATGTCTGTCCCTGTCCCACATGCAGGAATGGGACCCACCCCCCCCGAGAGTCAGGACTGGAAACTGCAGTCCAGGCTCCCATCTCCCCTCTCCTTCCTTGAGGGTGATAGGGGAGCCACGGGGAATCGGTCGCTGGCCAGGAGGTGAATTTTTCCTCTGCAGGACCAAGCCCTTTGTCCCCCCAGTGTTCCCACGCTGTTGGATGGGAGCAGCTGCCTTGGGAGACCGGGACAGCTGGAAGGTGGGAACAGCTCCCCGGGGGGGGAGGGTCTTTGTTACCGTGCAAGCACCATGCATGGTGGTTACCCCGTGGTCACGGACACCAGGGACCAGACCCACAGGTGGCGTAGCTGGCCATTAGCCTGGTGCCTGCTAAGCGTCATTCTGCAGCCGCCCCTCCTGGGGGCTGAGTTGTTGCAGTGCCAGTGTGGGGAAAGGACCCTAGAGAGGGTGTTGGTGTCTCAGCAGCCTTTGTTCGGTGGGAGAGGCGGGACAGAGAGAGGGAAGTAACTCACCTAGGGCCACACTAGCAGAGTGAGGAAATAGAACCCAGGAGTCCTGGCTATCCCCCACCCCTGCCGCCTGGCCTGATCACTAGTTGCCACTCCCCTCCCAGAGCTGGGACTAGAACCCAGGAATCCTGGCTCCCCCCAGCTCCCCCCTCTAACCACTAGTTGCCACTCCCCTCCCAGACCTGGGAACAGAACCCAGGAATCCTGGCTCCCCCCAGCTCCCTCCTCTAACCACTAGTTGCCACTCCCCTCCCAGACCTGGGAACAGAACCCAGGAATCCTGGCTCCTCCCACCTCCCTCCTCTAACCACTAGTCGCCACTCCCCTCCCAGAGCTGGGAGCAGAACCCAGGAATCCTGGCTCCCCCTGGCCCCGCGCTAACCATTAGTCCCCAGTCCCCTGCCAGAGCTGGGACTAGATCCCAGTCCTCATCCCATAACCTCTAGAGGCCCAAAGCCCACTCCCCACACTCACACAACTAATTCCAGCAGTGCTGTGCCGTGCCAGCCAGGGGCTGGGGGCAGCCGGGGGGCGGGGGGAAGCGGCTGAGCCCGGCTTTTCGGCAGCAGTGTAATTAACCGCGCTAATGATGCGTGTGGCAGCGACAGCAGCGCTGGGATCTTTCTTTAAAAATAATAGAGCGGAAAAAGAACTGATGGATTCAGAGAGAGAGAGAGAGGTGGGGGGGAGGGAGAGACCGGCCGTGGAGGGGTGAGCCAGCCCAGGACTCCTGGGTTCTCTCCGCAGCACTGATACAGTCACTGGCCTAGGGATCCCAGCCACCCGCTGCTGGAAAGCAGCTATGTCTGGGCAACAGCAAGGAGCAATAACTGGAGCTGGAATGAGGCCAGAGCTCCTGAGGATTTCGATTGGTGGCTCCTTTTTTAGTCCCAAACCTGCCTAGCTCAACAGCCAGCCCTCTGTTGGCACCCCCCACCCAACCTGTCTGCTCACCCTGCCCCCCCCAGCTCTGATGCCTTCCCTGCCCCGTCCCTGCCAGCTGCCTGGAGCCCCTCGCAGTCCCCCCTGCAGACAGGACCACCTGGAAGGCAAGACAGTGTGGCAGGATGGCACCAGGCAGGCTCAGGTTGGTGGAGGGGAGCAGGACCCGCTCTGTATCTTAATGGCGGGGGGGAGGAGGGGGCACAGCCTCAGGGGCCTCATGCCAGCACCTGCCCCCTCAGCTGAAGGTAATGCAGCTTTGCCAGCTTAAGCCAACGGGGGCCGCAGCCCTGGCGGCGCCATCGGGCATGGGCAAACCTTTCCATCAGGTCCTCTTTATAAAGCATCCTCAGAAAGGTTAATCGATCCCTATAGAGCCGAGTGACCGATTGCTATAGGTCGTGTCTAGCCATCTATCACCCCGCGGTGCCTATAACACGTCTGTGCCACGCCTCGGCACACCTGCAACATGCACCCGCAGTCTCCGGCCATCCCTCGCTCCCCATTTCCAAACGGAACCAGAGGCCTGAATTCCAAGGCCAGACGGGACCGTTGGCATTATCTCATCTGCCCGCCGGTGTAACGCAGGCCTTGGTCCGCCCTGAATGAACATGGCCAGTCATGGCCCAGGCCCCATGGCGCTAGGGGCTGTACAAACCCAGAACAAACAGACAGCCCCTGCCCCAAAGAGCTCACAGTCTAAGACAAGAGACAGGAGATGCAGACCGACAGAGAAGCCCAAGGATCCAGTGGGCAATCTCCAGCCCTAGACTGGGAGGTGAAAGGCCCTGTGTGCTATCCCCATGCGCCGGAGCCACCCTGTCCCCCTCCGCCACTGTCTGGCAGCTCTCCCATTAATCACAGCAGCTCGCTGGCGCCTGAGCCAGGCTCATTCCTGGCCTATTTATAGTGCCACCCAGGCAGGTGTCTTTCTGCCAGACAGATGGCTTGACGGCGCCGCCGTTTCGACAGTTTCTCAGCCTATCGGGGGGTCGTCCTTCGCATTTGTGCTTTTCCTCGCCCTTTCCTTCCCTTCGCCTGGGCTTTAAAATTATGACACGTTTTTATGGCACAACGGAGGAAAAAAACCCAACACCTCCTCCACCCTGCAGAGCTAGACTGAGATCAGTCCACGCTCCTCCCCGGGTACCGTGGGGAAGAACCAAAGCAGAAAGGCCTTTGCTTGGATGAGAAAAAACTGTCTCCAGTTCTGACTAGTGGGGGCAGGTTACCCTACCTCCTGCAGGGCTCTTTATGCCAGCCTTTTCCAGCTGATGCCAGCCACTGGCAGATGCAGGCTCCCGGCTAGATTAGCGCCTAAGCCAGTAATTGTTACGAAAGATTCCAGCTTAACAACTCTGTTCATCCATGGGGGAGCTTGTTTATGACAGTAGCGCCTGGTTTCCAACGGAGAACAGGGCCTCCTTGTGCTAGGCGCTGTACAGACAAGACAGCCCCTGCCCTAGACGAAATAAACAAGACAGCCCCCGGGCGAGGGGGGCGGGGAAGGGGTAGAACGTGCGTGCAGAGCGAGCGGGCAGGTGGCATGGTAGCGCCAGGGATCTTTGGGTTCAGTCTTGTTATCTAAATCCCTTTGGTGGGGGAGAGGTTGGGCTGGACGGACTGGCAGGGGCGGGGCGGACACGGGGGCTGGAGGCCGGGAGGAAGGGCGGCAGCAGAAGGGGAAGATTCTGCACTCGCCACCCACTGCCACGGCCTCTCGTGGACCATGTAGTCCGTGGCCCCGCGGCTGACTCAGCCAATTGGGGACTGGTTGAGTGATGAATCCGCTGGGAGCGTTTGGGGACGTGGCGATTGGCCCGAGGTCCCCCCTCCCCCAGCTCATTTCACCCAATGGTGTTACAGGGACCGGAGACGGAGGATCCTGATGGACCCTCTAGGCACCGGGGCTGCTCCCATGAAATGCGATGGGACATTGGCCGCGGATCAGGCCCAGTAGGGTCAGGATCTGGTCCATCCATCTCTCCAGCGCTTTGTGCTGCCCAGTGTTATACAGCCCCCAAGCAATGGGGCTCCCCCCAGCAGTGCGTCGTCACGCCATCTGTCTGGCAGAAAGACACCTGCCTGGGTGGCACTAAACTCACAGGCATTTGGGGGGCTGGTTCCCCCCACATTGCTCAGCTTCTGGAATAGGGGTTAATGTTCCACTGGGGGTGACTGGCACAAAACCCACCGAGGGAGTTGGTAGGACTGGCATGAGTCCAACACCCTTAGGCTGCCCATGAGGCTGTAGCACAGAGGGCTGAGAGCCAGGACTCCTGGGTTCCATTCCCTGCTCTGGGAGGGGAGTGAGGTGGGGTTAGGTGGGGACAGGGAGCCAGGACTCCTGGGTTCTATTCCTTGCTCTGGGAGGGGAGTGAGGTGTAGTGGGTTGGGGTTAGGTGGGGACAGGGAGCCAGGACTCCTGGGTTCTATTCCCTGCTCTGGGAGGGGAGTGAGGTGTAGTGGGTTGGGGCTAGGTAGGGACAGGGAGCCAGGACTCCTGGGTTCTGTTCCCTGCTCTGGGAGGGGAGTGAGATATAGTGGGTTAGAGGTAGGATGGGATTGGGAGCCAGGACTCCTGGGTTCTATTCCTTGCTGTGGGTTAGAGTAGTCAGGCCTTACCAGCAGGACTCCTGGGTTCTAGTCCTGGATCTGGAAAGGTATGTGGCCTAGTAGGTAGAGTAGGAGGGGCTCAGAGTCAGGACCGCTAGTCTCTTCACACCTGTGAGAGGGGAGTGGAATCTAGTCATCAGAGTAGGGTATACTGGGAGCCAGGACTCCTGGCTTCTATTCCCAGCCATAGGAGGCAGTGTGATCTAGTGGTTAGCACAGGGGATGGTGGCTCAAGACTCCCAGGCTCTATACCGAGCTCTGCTGATTCCTTGCTGCGTGGGTCTGGGTAAGTCACTTCCCATCTCTCTGCCTCATTTTTCTCCATCTGTCAAGTGTGACAAATGATCCTCACCCACCTTTGCAATCCCCTGGTGTGTATCGCTCTGCAGCCCACGGCCTGGGCCAGCCGTAGCAGGGAAGGCTGAGTCCTGGCCACTCTCTGCCCCGGGGTAAAAAGAAACCTTCTCTCCATGTGACTCACCATCTATTTTTAAATGGTGTTGAAAACATAAAAGGGCCCCTTCCCCATCAGTCTAATTATAAATCGGCTGGAGCGTCAGTTTATCAAGTGTAAACAAATCCGCCCCGGCCTCCTTCTCACCTGCTGGGCTGCGCCGACAAAGGAGAGCTCGGCGCACGCCCCGCTGGGATTCTGGGAATGGTGACGGTCGCAGCACGGAGCTCGGGGAAGAAATTAATTTTCAGTCTATATTAAAAATGCGTCTTTGCCGTCTGTCCCCCCCCCCCATGAAATTCACGGCTTTTCGTAGATTGTGCTGGCTTCCCAGCACCTGGTATCAGCTCCTCATTGGAATGGGATCCAGGGAAGGGATCAGGCCAGTTTTGCAGAAGCAGATCTCACTGTCCGTCATGCTGGCCCAATATTGTCTCCTGGTTTCCTTGTGCTCCCCCGGCTGTCTCCACCTGCTGTATCTTGTCCTATCCTAAGGGTAGGGCGAGATTGCACTCGTGGGGTGACAGCAGCGTGTGTAGATGTACCCCAGCCAGATTTCCTGGGACCTGCTCGGGTGCTGGAGGAGAGAAGCCCCCGCCACTGGGTAATTACGTGGGCAGCTAGCCCACGCCGAAGTCCATCCTGCCACAGCTTCGCAAGTTTAAAGCCAGCTCGGGGGTGTCTGTACAAGCGGCATCCCAGGCCTCAGCTCCCGTTTGTCCCTTTATGTGTTTGGGCCGGGAGCCCTCTGGAGCAGGGATGCGCTCTGCTCTGTCTGTGCAACGCCTGGCACAATGGGGCTCGAATCTCAGCTGGGGGCATTCCCTGATACCGTCATGCTTCCCATCAAAGAAATCAGACTGGATCTGGGGAGAGCTCTGTGCATTCTGACGCCCTTTAATAGCTCTTTTCCACAGATCTCAAAGCACTTTACAAAGGAGGTCGGTACGGTTATCCCCGTTTCACAGATGGGGAAACTGAGGCACGGGGTGGGGAAAGGACTTGCCCAGGGTCACCCAAGCAGGCTAGTGGTAGAGGTGGGTCTAGAACTCAGGCCTCCTGAGTCTCAGGGTAGCGATCCACCCACTAGGCATCACTGCTCAAGATTAGCCATCCTAACCGTACCAAAGCTTCTGCAGGATGTTAACCGAGGCCCTCGGCGACGTACTGCTAAGCTGACAAGCCATGTCAACGGAGTGATTTGACTCCCCTCTCATTCAGTGCTGGCTGGAGGTTCATAACCAGCGTTCTCTGGTGTCCTGGCTGCTGACAGGCAGTGAGCGAGGGGGGCAGGGGGGGCGAATTCTCAGCTCAGTCACTCACGAATGAACCATATGATCAGCCCCGGCGCCGGGTGTATTTTCATTGTAACTCAATCACCAGGAACAAGCGCTGGGAGACAAGAAAAGCAAAATGCAGTGAGCCTCCCGCAGGAGCCTGCCGAGACTTCCTGGAAAACGCCAATAAACGGCTATCACCCCAGCCGGGCCTGGGGTTTGCTGCCTCCATCCCCCCTATTGCCAGGGAACAGTGTAGATGCAAACAGAGAAGCCGAGCGGCTCAAGGGCTTGCCCAGCTCCTGCTGCTTATTCCCAGCTCTGAGACCACAGCTGCTCCATTTCATTGGGGTTAGCCTGGACGCAGGGCAATTAACAGGGTTCCGGAGAAATGGCTTAAAAATTGACTTAAACCCAGATTTCTGGATTTTCTGGCTTTTACAAGGACTTAGTTACATGACGGTAGCAACTGAGATAGGGGCCCCATTGTTCCGGGCACTTGACAGGTGTGGAGCGAGAGACAATCCCTGCCCCAAAGCCCTCCCGAGCTAAACAGACAGCTACAGGGGAGGGGAAACTGAGGCACAGAGAGCGGACGGGTTCTCCAGCCCAAAGTTATCCGGCAGGTGGCTGAGCTGGGATGAGAACCCAGGTCCCCTGCCTCAACTGGGAGCCTGGGGCCTCTTGTTGGCTGTGGGGGGTGAGATGTGTGACTGAGCAGCCGGACCTGGGCGCTAATGGAGTTTTTTGATTAGGCCTGGCTGTTTCCCCTGTTGGCAAAGGGCTCCTGGCTACGCTTCGTGCTCCAGTGCGTCAGCTTAGCTTTCTTCCTGATCAAGAGTCCAAGGCGACTGACCAGACCTCCCTCCGCTCCAGAGCCCAGGTCCCCTCGCCCCACTTTGGGGGACCGTGCATCGGCTCCATGGAGTGAATGGCCAGGAGTAGCAGGGCGTGGCTGAGAACGACGCCCGACATTGGGGGGCGTCTTCAGGGTGCCAGGTTCTTCCCCCACCAACCCCTCCCGGCTACCGCCCAAGAAAGCGACCTGCAGAACGGCCTGGCAGCCTGGCTTTGTTCTAACCTGGTGCCTCATCACAATCAGATTACAGCTCCCAGCTAATCAGTCCCAACTTCCAATTAGCAGGTGATTGGGATGGCACAGCTCCTCGTAATTAGCAGTGCAGCGGGGAGCTCGGGCTGACGGGAGGGGTGCTGGGACTTGCAAACCTGCTGGCGAGCTCAAATCATTCTCTTCCCAGCCCCTGCTCTCCTCATTATACACACCACACACACACACACACACTGCCTCATCCTTCCTGGACACACACACACACACCATGCATCACCCCGCCTCTCCAGTAATCCCCTCCATGCATTGTCCCTGCCCAGCTACACCCCCACACACCATGCATCCCGCTGCCTGGATACACACACGTGCACAAACACACACACACCATGCATCACCCCGCCCCTCCAGTAATCCCCTCCATGCATTGTCCCTGCCCAGCTACACCCCCACACACCATGCATCCCGCTGCCTGGATACACACACACGGGCACAAACACACACACACCATGCATTGCCCCCACAGCTGCACACACACACACACACACACTATGCATTGCCCCTGTCTGACTACACACACACACACACACACACACACACAGCCTCATCCTTCCTGGATACACACACACACATACACCATGCATCACCCTGCCCCTGCAGTAATCCCCTCCATGCATTGTCCCTGCCCAGCTACACCCCCCCCCCACACACACACACCATGCATTCCCCTGCCTGGATACACACACACGCATGCATGCACACACACGCTCCTATTCCCACGTTCACTGACACACACCCACACACACTCTCATTCCCAATCATTTCCATACTCACACCCTTCCCCCCTCTCCCCTCCTCTCTCTCTCACTCAGCCCAGCCTTCCTCCATCTCTCCATCCCTAGCGCCTTCTTTCCTCCTCTTTTCTCCCCTTCCTTCCTTCCCTAGTGCTGTCTCCCGTCCCCTAACCCCCGCTGCCCCGAGCTGGGACCCCAGCCCCTTTGCTCCCTATACATCCGGCAGCACAAACTCCCGTCCCTGGCTAATCATGGCTCACCACTCTGGGTTGCCTGGCACTTGGCTCCCGGCCGGAAAACCGCCCTGGAACGGGGTCCCCCCCCAGCCCACCCCACAAGCCTCCCTGTAACTGTCGTTTCCTGCCATCGTGTTGGGCATTAATTGGGCTTTGGTGGCGATTTCCCCTTCCCGGGGCAGGTCTCCGGCTCCTCCCAAGGGGAAAGGGGCGCAGCGCTGAGCTGGCAGGTGGCGCGGCGCAGTGGTTAGGGCAGGTGACTGGCAGCCAGGCCTCCTGGGTTCGTCCCGCTCAAGTGGTTTCTCATGGTGTGAGCAGGGGGAGGGGACTGGGAGTTAGGACTCCTGGGTTCTATTTTCAGTGCTGGGAAGGAGCTCTGGGAGGGGAGTTGAGCCTAGTGGTCAGAGCAGGGGCGTGGAGCCAGAAACACTCGTCCGATAAAGAATTTGTTGTCACGTTTTTCCTTTTAAAACAAGTGTGTCTGTCCGTCGATCTGGGGCTCTGCTCCAAACTGCTGCTGAGCTGGCCTTTGCAATAGCACCCTCATGTCCCCCCCAGTTGGCTAGTCTCTACCCCCACTTGCCTGTGCTCTGGGGAGCTCTCCGGGAGGACGAGCCCACATCCAGCCTGCGTGGGAACTCCAGAGGGCGGGGAATGGTCTTGGGTTCACCCCGGTGACTTTCCAGGGACGCCGAGCTCCGTCCTGGAATTACCGGAGAGATTTTCTGAGACTCCCGCAAGAGCCAACCCACGTCAGCGCCCGTCAGCGCCACGCGGCACTGACGCCATCACCTGCCTCTGTTCCAGGGCACTGGCTGCCCGCTGCACCCGGGGGAGGCCCTGTGGGCAGGGCCTGCTAATTGGCAGCCCAGAGGATGGCTCTCCTGGGGTGTGTAGATGGGGAGAGTCTCCACCACACCTCCCACACACACCCCTTGTACACACACCCCTTTTACACCCTCATGTTCCTCACACACACAGTCCTTGTACACCCACCCCCACAGGCCGCACACCCCCCTTTTACACCCCCACACCCTGCACACACAGTCCTTGTATAACCCCTCACACACAGCCCATACACCCCCTTTTCCACACCCACACCCTTATACTCTCCAACACCCCCTCACACACACAACTTTTACAACTCCTCTTATACACCCCTCACACACAGCCTGTACACACACACTTATACATAGACTCACACACACCTCTCATACACCCGTTCACAGGTATACACACACAATCTTTACACATACAGGTTTACATAGACACATGCACACCTTGTACATCCCCCACAGCCCTCACACACAGCCTGTACACACAACCCTTACACACATATAAACATAGACACACACACTTTATACACCTCACACACACAGCTATACACACACACCCCTTACACACTCCCACACCTGCTCACATACAGGTATACACACTCACTGGTATACACATACACAACCATTACACACACACGCAGCGGTCTACATAGCACGCACCGCTTACACATACATTCACACACACAGGGATACACTCACACACACAAGCGCCTTACACACGCCCAGGGTATCAGTGGTGCTGGAACAGTTTTTCAGTGGGGGTGCTGAAGGCGGAAACCGTGTATTTGGGTTGTTGTTACTACTTCATGCAGCAGTACCTTGATCTAGGGGGTTAGCCATGCTCCAAATGAAAGGGGATTGGGGAAGAGGTGTGGGTCCTCTGGCATCGGGGGAGGGGGGGAAATGGGGTTGCTTCTCCCCTCCCCCGCGCTGTTCCCCCTCTGATCACTCCCTTCCTCCCCCCACAACCCAGATCTTAGGCTGCGGCTCCCATTGTAACTCGACCCCTTGCTCCAGCTGCTGCTCTCTAATGCTTGCAAGCCCCATATGCGAGCTGGGCCGGGTGGGGGTCTGGTACCCTGTTTATAACCTGGCCTGGGGAGAGCTCCAGCCCGCAGGACAAAGTGGGAGCTGGGGGGGCAGGGGTGTTCACGCCCCTGCCCGTCCCCGCTTGGGCGGAGCCCGCGCTCCCAGAGCACCCGCGCTGACCAGGTATTCTGAGGACGGGTGCACCCTGGGCAGGGCTTTCTGTGCTTTCAGCAGTCCTCAGCATCCCCAAATCCCATGTGGCTGCTTGTAGGGCCCCTTGGCGTTGGGTGTGGTGTCTAGTGGTTAGAGCCGGGGGGTGGGTGGGCTGGGAAAGCCAGGGCAAAATGAAGAGGCCTTAAAGCAGGGGAGTCTTAATGTAAATAAGAATCAGGCTACAAGGTCTGGGCATCCGGACTCCTGGGTTCTGTTTGCAGCCCTGGGAGGGCAGCGCGGTCTAGGAGCAAAGCAGGAGGGTCTGGGAATCAGGACTCCTGGCTTCTCTGTCCAGCTCTGGGAGGGGAGTGTAATCCAATGGCTAGAGCAAGGACGTAGGAGTCAGGGCTTCTGGGCTCTAAGGAAGGGGAGTGTGATCTAGTGGTTATGGGTTCTTTCCCAAGATTTGCAGCTGACCGGATGTATGACCTGGGGCAGTCACCCCCCCCGCCTGCCTCAGTTTCCCCATCTGTATAACGAAGTGGTGATGCCTTCGCGGGGATGCTGTGGGCTTTAGTGAGTCAATGCTGGCAAATCGCCTGTGTCTGCCTTTCCCTCCGATTGGCCTTTTGGCTCTGCTGTTACCAATAGACCCTTACATTAATTTTTTGTTGCGGGGGGGCGGAGGTTGTGGGCGCGGATTGGCCATCTTGCTCCCATTTGGCCTTACCGGCTTTTCTGGAGCCTGCCCAGCCTGACTCACGGCACCCGTGTGCGTCCCGTTCCCTCCCCATTGTGCCCGGTTGGACCGACCCAGGGCCAGCTGTTCTGCACCCCAGGCCTGTCTGTCTCCCCCCCGTCGTTCCTGTGCCGTGCCCCACGAGGCATCAACCAGAAGCAACCTGAGGGGGGCGCTAGCTCAAGTGGAGGGGGTGCCCGGAAGGCAGGGCTGGAGCACGTCGGCAGGGAGGCAGAGCCTGCGGGAAGCTCCCCCTTCCCCAGCTCCGTTGCCACAGCCCTGGCTCTGGGGTGGAACGAGGGCTTGTGAGGCACGGTGGGGAGGCGCCTCCGTGTTCTGGAGAGGAGGAGGAGGAGCTGCGTAGAGCCAGCAGCGTGGGCTCCGAGGTCGATGTGACAGTGACAGCCACCCTCCCCCCCCCGTCTCCACAGGTCCTGCCGATGGGCGAGCGAGCGATGGTCCAGTCGTAAGGCCCAGCCGGTTCCGCTCTGCTCTCCGGCTGGGAAGGCCACGAGGATGCCCCCCTCCTGCCCTGCTGTGGCCGCTCTGCTCCTCCTGCTGGGCCGATGCCTGCTGCCGTCCGCGCTCTCCTTCCCCAAGGACCTCGCTCCCCTCAGCACCGTGGGCCTGCCAAGTAAGCCAGCCCGGTCGTGCCCTCCATGCTGCCCCCCGGAGCAGGGAGCCCACGGGTGTCGAGCCACGGGCCTGGGCTGAGACCTGCCACGCTCATGTCGCCCGAGCCAGCTGCCTATAGGACAGGACACTGGGCAAGCCACTTCGTGGCCTTGGCCACTAGACCACATGGCCTGCTGCCGAGACCATGACGTGTCCCCCCCTTCCCGCCAGAGGGAGAGCAAATGGGGTGGCCCCCGCCTGGGCTGGGGTGTCCGGCTGGGGTGTCTCCCCAAGTCTGGAATGAACCCCTGGGACCAGAACAGGGTCTGTCAGTAGGGTGCGGGGGGTGACGTATGAAGGAAACTATAGGGTTACCTCAACTGCTGTGCTGGGATGTCACTGGTGGCCATCATGTGGGCGGGGGACCCCCGTGCTGGGGGAGGTGGAAGTGTATAATGGCCGCCCTACTCTCTGCCACCAGCGACGTCCCCGTACCCCTGCTTCCGAGGCCTCGCCGGCGACAATGACACGGCCCAGCTCGGCCTGGACTTCCAGAGGATGCTGCGGCTCAACCAGACGCTCTTCATTGCCGCGCGGTGAGTGAGGAGAGAGACAGCCCCCAGGGGGCGTCGCGCCAGGGCACCCCACGTGCAACGCGGGGCCCCTGCACCCCTCGCCCAGACGGCAGTGTGCACACCCCTCACCCAGCTGTGTGTGCACGCCCCTCGCCCAGCCGCCAATGTGCACAGACCCCCTGTGTGTACATACACCCCTCGCCCAGCCATCTGTGCACGACCCTCGCCCAGCCATGTGTGCACGCCCCTCGCCCAGCCATGTGTGCACACCCCTTGATCAGCCATGTGCACACACCTCGATCAGCTGTGTGCACGCCCCTCAGTTGTGTTTACATACACCCCTCACCCAGCTGTGTCCACACCCCTCAATCAGCCGTGTGTGCATGTCCCTCAATCAGTTGTGTGTGCACGCCCCACGATCAGCCATCTGCACACACCCCTCGCCCAGCCATGTGTGCGCACCCCCTCGCCCAGCCACCTGTGCCCATGCCCCTCGCCCAGCTGGAGTGAGCACACCCCCTCCCACACCCTCACAACTATAGCACAAACCTGCCCCGGCCCTCGCACAACCACAGTGTGAGCACAGCACTCCCACATACCCACATCCACAGCACACACCTCACGCGCCCCTGCAGCCACAGAACAGACCTCCCATGCCTCTCGCACAACCACAGTGTGCACACGCCCCTCTCCCAGCCACAGTGCGTGCATCCCCTCCCACACCCCCACAGCCCTCGCACAACCGCAGGGTGCACATGGCCTCACACACACAGCACACAGCTGTCCCATGCCACGCAGGGTCCCCTCACACAACCAGAGCCCGCTCACACTCCTCGCACATGACCACAGCACACCGACGCACGGACACCATCACAACCCCCCCCCCCCCTGCTCGGGAGATCGTCATGTTCCCTGCTCTCTCCCCACAGGGACCACGTTTATGCCTTTGACCTCAGGCAGGCCCCAGAGGAGTTCTATCCCGACAGGGTAAGGAGGAAAGGGAATCGCAGCCATGGTGCGGGGGTGGGTGGGAATGTTTGGCAATCTTCCCTCTTGTCAGAATGGGGTGCAGTGGTGAGAGCAGGGGGCTGGGAGCCAGGACTCCTGGGTTCCGTTGTCAGCTCTGCAAAGAGAGTGTTCTCCAGTGGTGAGAGCAGGGGGCTGGGAATCAGGGGTTAGAACAGTGGCATGGGCATTCTTGGCTCACCCGGCTTAAGAGTTAAAAGCTGCTGGCTGGGGCTGTCCACAGAGCAGCCTGTGACCTCAGCTGCCATCCTGCCCTTCCCTTCCTTAGCTGGACGCCTGCGTGGTCCCATGCTCCCCCCAGAACACCTTTGTGCCCCTCCTAACCCCTTTCTTTTGCCTCCCCCACCCCTTCTCTAGCATCTCACCTGGAAGACCCAGGACATGAAGAACTGCGCCATGCGTGGGAAGCTGCAGGTAAGAAATGTGGCTCCGCCTCCAGATGTTCCTATACAGATGTTCGCTCCTCGCCACCCCAGGGAGAGGGGAGAGCTGGAGTCTGGAAATGCCCCTGTCCAAGTCCCGGAGCCTCTCTCTCCCCCATAAGAACGGCCCTACTGGGTCAGACCAAAGGTCCATCTAGCCCTGTATCCTGTCTCCTAACAGTGGCCAATGCCAGGTGCCCCAGAGAGAGTGAACAGAGCAGATAATCACCAAGTGAGCCATCCCGTTGCCCATTCCCGTGGGTCTCTGAGCTCCCATAGCAGGGGGCAGCTCTGGACGCCTGGGAGATTCATCCCCCCTTCCTGGGAGATGCGCTCTCAGGGCCCAGTCCGAAGCCCATGACATCTACAGCTTCGGGGGCCGGGGGGGGGGGGGTGGTTCAGGGCCCCACCCTGCAGGGTTGTGCCATACCCTATGTGCCTGTCAGATGTTGCCCTCCACCCCAGAGGTGGCTGCATTCCAGTGGTGCACTAGGCACAAGCCTCCAAAACCCTTTGAGATCCTCCAGGCTGGACGCGGGTCGGGAACTGTGACATCTCCAGGTTCTTGTCTCCTTTCCTCATCACTTAACCCAGGTTCCGGTGCTAGGTGATCTACACACCCGCTCCGCCCCAGGTGACTCACTCCCCACCCCCGTCAGAGCCAGCTGACCACACCCCCTTCTTTGCCCCTCCATACCACCTGATTGCACTATCCAGGGAGACCACACCCACCCCTCAGACCCCTCCTTCCCAGTGCTAGGCAAACCATGTCCCCCGCAATGCCAGGTCCCCCACCCCTCCCCCAACCCCCTTTAATTTGGATCATGGCTAACCCCCCGCAGGACGAATGCTATAACTACATCAAGGTGCTGGTGCCCAAGAATGATCGGACCCTCTTCGCCTGCGGGACGAACTCCTTCAATCCCATGTGCCGGACCTACCAGGTGAGGGCACCACCCACCCGTCCCCCGCGCTGGTCTGTCTGCAGCATCACAGAGCCCCACGGGGACCAAGCCCGATCCCCGCTGAGCTCATGCAGGGGCTGAGGTGGTGGGGCTTGGGGAGTGGATGGACCCTGGTTGCTGGCAGGATCCCTTTCTCACTTAGTGCCCTGCACACGCTCAGGGCTGTTCCTGGTGGCCCACGTGGCTGGGCAAATCTTGTTAGGCTCCAGTGAACTTCCAGCGTCCGTGCTGCAGGAGCTGGCCTTAGGTTCCAATCCAGGCTCAGGGTTCAAAGGCTGGGCCGGCAGGTGGTTGCTGGGTGACCCCCAAGTGAAATGAGTTTGCTAGGACTCAGCCCAGGTGTCCAGGACTCAGAAACCACCCCCTTGCGGGCAGCCTCAGCAGAGAGGCCAAGGAGGGAGTGTGTCCCACAGACTGGAGTCTCGCCCAGGTCAGGTATGAGCGGGCCTTGGCCGATTCCCCCAGGGTCAGGGTGGGGCAATGCATGCTGGGAGCAGGAGGCCTCATGGGCCGTGTCTCCCTATCAAAGATAATGGGTGGCCATCAGCTCCATGGGCCGCACTCAGACCACCCAGGATCTGTGAGGGTCAGTCCAGCCCAGCCCTCCCTGGACGGGGCCCCATGCATCGCTGTGGCGTGCTCTCCTTTAGGGCCCCAGGGTGGTATTTGCGTGGCCCATGAGTTCACCTCGGCCCTTGGTTCCCAGATCAGCAGCCTGGAGCAGGAAGGGGAGGAGCTGAACGGCCAGGCCCGCTGCCCTTTCGATGCCAAGCAGACCAACGTTGCCCTCTTTGCAGGTACGCGGCCACACCCTCGGCGGGTGGTGGGACACAGGCTGAGTGGCGCAACCAGCCTCCGGATGCTGTGCCGGGATGGGGGGGGTGACAGTCAGGGTCCAGACTCCCTATGGGGAGAACAGGGGGTCTGATCCCCACTGAATACGCAATTGCACAGGCAAAGTGGTCATACTGTGCAGTCAGTCCTGACACACCAGCCTGCCTGGGGGAAAAGCCGCTTCTCCCTTTGTTTGGTCGCAGACTTTAAAGCGTAACGTCGGTGAGCATCATAGTCCTGTAACATTGTGCACCATCAGTTGAGTCAATTGCTTATTCTTTGGGGTCCGGACCTAGGGGTCGTTCTGGGGTTGTGGAGGGTGGGGGGATTCGCACACAGTTCTGACCCACACGGGGGTTTGCATTCTGACACCCTGACGCTGGGGGGTGCTGAGTCTATGGGGTAGGGGCTAGGGCCCATCTCTGATGTGTGTGCATTGACACATGGGAGTGTTCGCACACAAAGCCCATGGGACAATGCTCCCCAGGGGCCGGCCTGACGCTGGGGGGTGCTGAGTCTATGGGGCAGGGGCTAGGGCCCATCTCTGATGCGTGTGCATTGACACACGGGAGTGTTTGCACACAAAGCCCATGGGACAATGCTCCCCAGGGGCCAGCCTGCAGCATCCCATTGAGAGGGGCAGAAGCTGCTTGTTGGCTCAGTTCACCAGGTATATCTCCCTGATGGCGACCAGCTCAGTCCTTGCCCCGGGGTTACCAGGACTGGGCGCTACGGGGCACGTGTGGGGCACCCCCGGGACAAGCCCATCTCCATTACACTAGACAGCTCCCGGAGCTCCAGCCTCATGTTTCCTTCCTTCCTTCCTACACGTCTATCTATCTAATGTGTCTGTCCCGTTCCCATACACCCCCTCTGTCTGTCTGTCTGTCTATCTATCCCCATACACATCTATCTATCTATCTATCTATCTATCTATCTATCTATCTATCCCTGTTCAACCCCTGTATCTATCTATCCATCCATCCCCATACAACCCCTCTATCTATCCATCCCCATACAATCTATCTATCTATCTATCTATCTATCTATCTATCTATCTATCTATCTCCATACACCCCCTCTATCTATCTATCCCTGTTCAACCTCTCTATCTATCTATCTATCCATCCCCGTTCAACCCCTCTATCTATCCATCCCCATACAATCTATCTATCTATCTATCTATCTATCTATCTATCTATCTATCTATCCCCATACACCCCCTCTGTCTGTCTGTCTGTCTATCTATCCCCATACACATCTATCTATCTATCTATCTATCTATCTATCTATCTATCTATCCCCATACACCCCATCTATCTATCTATCTATCTATCTATCTATCTATCTATCTATCTATCCCCATACACCCCATCTATCTATCTATCCCTGTTCAACCCCTCTATCTATCCATCCCCATACAATCTATCTATCTATCTATCCCCATACACCCCCTCTGTCTGTCTATCTATCCCCATACACCCCATCTATCTATCTATCCCTGTTCAACCCCTCTATCTATCCATCCATCCCCGTTCAACCCCTCTATCTATCCATCCCCATACAATCTATCTATCTATCTATCTATCTATCTATCTATCCCCATACAACCCCTCTATCTATCTATCTATCTATCTATCTATCTATCTGTCTATGTATCTATCTATCCCCATACAATCTATCTATCTATCCATCCATCCATCCCCATACACTCCCTCTCTTTATTTATCTATGTATCTAATCTTCCCTTTTCCCTCCCTCCCTCACCTCTCTCTCATTCTTCCTCCCCCCTCCCAGACGGGAACCTGTACTCAGCCACCGTGGCAGACTTCCAGGCCAGTGACACGGTGATTTACCGCAGCCTGGGCGAGAGGAGCCCCGTGCTCCGCACCATCAAGTACGACTCCAAGTGGCTGCGAGGTGAGGGGGCCAGAAGCCGCGGGGAAGCCCCGGCTGGTGGGGGGCGGGGGAGCAGCAGGAATACATCGGAATACAGGGAAGCAAATGACTCATATCAAGGGAACTAGCAGGAACCTTAGCACTAGCAGGGAGCATAAATTAGTGATTAGAGCTGGGGGCTGGGTGCCAGGACTCCTGGGTTCTGTTCCCAGCTCTGGGAGGGGAGTGAGGTCTGGTGGTTAGAGCAGGTGAGTCAGGACTTCTGGATTCTATCCCTGGCTCTGCTACTAGCTCCGGCAAGCCCCTTCCCCACCCTTTGCCTCAGTTTCCCCCCATGTGTAGTGGGGATAACATTGTACCCAGCCCTCGGGGGGCGGGGCTCTGAGGCGTCCTGAATGAATACCTGCCAAGTGCTTTGCGCTCCTTATGTGGCTGGTGCCTGAGACAAACACATCTACCATAATGGCTCCTCCCCACTTCACCCCTTGTCTCTGCCCCTCCCCCCAGAACCCCACTTCCTCCACGCCCTGGAGTACGGGAACTACGTCTACTTCTTCTTCCGGGAGATCTCCATGGAATACACCACCCTGGGCAGGGTGAGTGCTGGGCGGGGGCCGAGGGGCCTCAGCGTGGCCAGGCCCCAAGGGATGGGGGGCAACTATGGCGGGTAGGGGTTGGCATGCTGGCAGTCAGGGGCACCATGCCCTCTGGGGCACCCACAGCCCACTGTGGCCATACCCGGACATGGTAGCGCCCTGACGGCCAAAGGGGCCAGGCCTAGCACCTCCCAGCCTGGGCTTTGCAATGGGGTCGAAGGAAGCTGGGCATCTAAATCCCATAGACAGGAAAGCCGAGGGGATCCCTGAACCCTTTAAGCCCCTTTCTAAATCCCTGTCCCGTTGCTGTCAGGGGGATGGGCGGGATTCCCCATTGCTCTCCGTGGGGGATGGGCGGGATTCCCCATTGCTCTCCGTGGGGGGATGGGCGGGATTCCCCTGTGCTCTCCATGGGGGGGATGGGCGGGATTCCCTGTTGCTCTCCATGGGGGGGATGGGCAGGATTCCCCAGTGCTCTCCATGGGGGGATGGGCGGGATTCCCCGGTGCTCTCCGTGGGGGGATGGGCGGGATTCCCCGGTGCTCTCCATGGGGGGGATGGGCGGGATTCCCCGGTGCTCTCCATGGGGGGATGCTCAATGGGAGCTGCTGGGTACTAAGCAACTTTGAACAGTCAGCCCCTTAGGCTTGGAGCCCGCTGTGTGCCCATTGCTGTGGCCTCTGGCCAGGCCGTGCTTCAGTGGAGCCCCACAGCAGGAAGAGAACACCCCCCTTCCCCCAGCGTCTTAATCCACGGCAGCGTAAGCACTCAGCCCAAAGGCGAAGCCTTGCCCCGGCTGGCCCTGGCTGGAGCTGAGTGTTAGCGCCCCCGGCAGGGCCGGCCGGCCCCTCCCCGTAACCAGGGCCCTGTCCCGGCAGGTGATCTTCTCGCGCGTGGGCCGGGTGTGTAAGAACGACATGGGGGGGTCTCCCCGTGTGCTGGAGAAGTACTGGACCTCCTTCCTCAAGGCCCGGCTCAACTGCTCCGTGCCCGGAGACGCCTTCTTCTACTTCGATGTGCTGCAGGCGGTCACCGACGTCTTCCAGGTCAACGGGCGCCCCGCCATCTTCGGGGTGTTCACCACCCAATCCAACAGGTACTGCAGCCCCCCTCCAGCCCTGCCAGCTCGCTCGATGGGGCGGGTCCTCCTGGGGCCTCTTGCTAACGGCCCAGCAGCACCCAGGGTGCCAGGCCCTGGAGCATGGCGCTGGGATGCCATGTGCCTGCAAGACATCCTGCGCCTTCAGGGGCCTCTTGGGGAGGAGGAGGGAGGAGTCTGAGGGTGCTGGCAGGAGGGAAAGAGTTGGGATCCACTCCCCAGCTGGGGGAGGAGGGAGCTGGCTCTGCTGCTGACTTCCCATGTGACCATGGATAAGTCACGTGATCGCACCGTGCCTCAGTTTCCCCATCAGTACAATGGGGATAAGGAAACGTTCCTGCTTCCCAGGGGGGTGGGAGGATCCATCCATTCCTGTCAGTGACGGGCTCCGATGTGGAGCGGAGGAGCCTGTTAGAAAAGGTTGAAAGAGGGGGGCACAGAGCTGTGGGAGGGGGCCCGGATGTATAAATCCCCCTGCTGTGCCTCCCCCATCGCCCTGTCACTTCCTGCCTGCAAAGCCCATTGGGATTCTTTATAAATGACCCTATAATAACAAGTGGTGTGCGCAGCCCAGAGACCCTACAATAACAAACCAGTGTGCGCAGCCCAGAGACCCTACAATAACAAACCAGAGTGCGCAGCCCAGAGACCCTACAATAACAAACCAGTGTGTGCAGCCCAGAGACGCTACAATAACAAACCAGAGTGCACAGCCCAGAGACGCTACAATAACAAACCAGTGTGCACAGTCCAGCACCCCGAGAGACCCTACAATAACAAACCAGCATGCACAGCCCTAGTGCTCACAGAAGACCCTACAAGAACAAGCTGGCATTTGCATGACCCCGAGGATTTCCTTTGCCCGTTACCTGGGGTGGGGAGCTGTTCGTTGATCTAAAGCCAAGGGCTGCGAGGGAAGAACTGTGCCAGAGGCCCCTGGAGCATTTCCGGCGGGAGCCTGGCTTGGCACAGGGTTGATTAGCTGAGAACAGGCAAACGACAAGCCTCTGCCATTCCCGCAGGGTGGCTAGTGGAGAGAAATGCGGCCCGCCTGGTGTATTTCATCACTTAGCCACCGCTGCCTTTCTGATCAGCCGAAATGCGCTCAAGCCGTCCCTCGGATTTGACAGGGTCGCTTACGAATGGCCCCAGCCCCGTGCGGTGGGGATGTCTGGGGAGTCGTGGGTGTGCGGGGGGGGGGGGGGAACATTCCAGCACACACGCGGCACAGGGCCAAAGGGAAAACCAGGACGGGGCGGGCGATTCCGGGACACCCCAGGAGCTGTGGACTGTAGCCCCGAGGTTTAATGGCCCCTGATGAAGATTCAGAGCCATGCTCAGGGTCAGGGAGGTAATAAAAGCTCCAAGCGTGGGAAGATGGCACCAGAGATGAGCCGCTAGGACCCACCTGGGAGAGGCCTCACCCCTCCACTGTGGGGGCCATTTCCCAGGAGGATGAGGGACCTGGGCGGGGGGAATGGATCGTGCCCATTATGGGGGGATGAAAAGAGACTGGGGGTGTCATGGGGGGGTGTAGGGAGAATTAGGGCTGGGGGGGTGCTGACTGGGGGTAAGGTAAATGTGTGGGGCAGGGAATGAAGGGAGAAGGACCCTGGCTGGGTGAGGGGGTGCTGGGCAGGAGGGGGCGTAGGGAGGACAGGATGGGAGGGGCTGGAGGAGAGTCCTGGGGTGGGGTGGGATTGGAACGGGATGCGGGGGAGGGGGACTTGTGGAGGGTCTGAGATGGACTGAAATGCTGGGGGGGGGGCAATGGGGCCCTAGCCCCTCCTTGCTCAGTGTGAGCCCCACAGGTGCCCATACACTGACTGTGACCCCCACCCCTCACGTCGCAGCCTCTGACCCCGTTAGCCCCCTAGATTGCTGCAGCCCCCTCGGGAGGTCGGGGCCTGAAGGTGACGGGGAGGGGGATGGCTGGCGGGGGGGGCGGGTGAATCCGAGCTAGGCCCAGCAGCAACTGGGTGGAGGTTGGAGCCACTGGCAGTCCCACTCATGCCTCCCCTCATCTCTCCCACCCCCCAGCATCACCGGCTCGGCCGTCTGCGCCTTCTACCTGGACGACATCGAGCGAGCGTTCGCCGGCAAGTTCAAGGAGCAGAAGAACGCGGATTCCGCCTGGACCCCAGTCCCGGAGGAGAAGGTGCCTAAACCCAGGTAAACAGCCCCCTCCCCCCCCCCCGAAATGGAGCAGGATGTGTGTGGGCTGTTACTGGGCACAGCCCCTGGCCAGCCCGTCAAGGCAATGGGCCAGACGCCAGGACTCCTGGGTTCTATTTCCAGCCCTGGGACTAGAGGCTAGAACAGTGGCCTGGGCATCGGAGCAGAGGGTTGAGAACCAGGACTCCTGGGTTCCTCTCTGTGCTCTTAGAGGGGAGTATGGTCTAGTGGTTGGAGCAGGGGCGGGAGCCTCTTCCAAGCAGGGGAGGGGGCAGGAAATGGGGTCTAGGGGGTTTTACCCTGGAACCTTAATTATGTAAAGAGATGGACACGAGGTTTGGTTAATGCAACATCGGCTCCCTTGGGGACTCCCCAGTCCAACGCTGTGGATGGGAGTGGGAGTTGGGCATGTGGAGCAGCTACAGTGGAGGGGGCACTGCCCCCTACCCAGAGCCAGATGAGCTGCCACTCCTGGGCCACCCACACCTACATCTGGATTCTCTCCGTCCCTGCAGGCCCGGCAGCTGTGCCAGCGTTGGCCAAGCAGCTGGGTACAGAACCTCCAATGAGTTCCCGGACGAGACACTGGCCTTCATCAAGTCCTACCCGCTGCTGGACGAGGCCGTGCCCGCCGCCACGGGAAGGCCCTGGTTCACCAAGACCACCAGCAGGTACCACGTGGGCGCTGGGGCTGGAGAGGCAGCCAAGAAAGGGACGAGGCCTCCTGGGGAGGTGGGAAACCATCAAGCCCGGCCAGGTCCCACCTAGCCCATTGCCCAGGGCCAGGTTCTCCTGTACCGCATTTGCGCCCATCTACCCCATCAAGATGGTCCAAGGCATTGTCTCATCCTAGGGCGAAAGGACCCTGGGGAGGGGACTCCCAGCCCTTCCCCCGGGAGCTGATGCTGTCCGGACGTTTTCCCTGCTAAATTGTCCTCTGGGCCCGTCCGCCCCGTTCCCTGCTGGCTCACCCTAAACAGCCCCATGCGGCCTGATCCTCCGGCCCGCCAGGAGTTGGGGAAGGGGATCCGCACCAAGCTGTGCCTGGGATTGAGGGGCAGCCATCAGTGGCAGAGGCAATCGACCCCACGCTCTTCGGGCTGGGATCCTTTGGGGCCAGTAAACTGTTACCAGCAAATGGTCTTTGGCCAGTGATCAGTGAGAATAAACCACCTGGGCCCTGGCGACAGACCAGCCTCTGCACGCGTACCGGTGTGCACGGATGTGTACGTGTTCACATGGGTGTGTTCACATGCGTGACATGTGCGTGCGTGCGTGCCCTTGTGTGCGTTTGCATGGGCGTGTGCCATGCCCAGATACGGTTCTGTGTGTGCCCGTCGTGCACGTGTGCGTGCATTTGCAGGTGTGATCACGTGTGCATGGGTATGTGCCCGTGTCTGTATGTTTTTCCTTTGTGCAGTAGTGCATGTGCAGGGGCGTGTGCACCCACGTGGGCATGTGGGTGCACAGGCATGTTCATGTGTCTGGGTGTCCAATGGCTTCTACACCAGGCTCATGCCCTGACCTCGCTTCCTGCCACCCCCCACAGGTACAAGCTGACCCAGCTGGCAGTCGACACGGCCGCCGGCCCCCACAGGAACTACACGGTGCTGTTCCTTGGCTCGGAGGACGGGAAGGTGCTGAAGGTTCTTACCGGGACTAAGGAGAACTCCAGCGTGGAGACCCTGCTCCTGGAGGAGATCAGCGTCTACAGCCCAGCCCAGTGAGTGCAGCCGGGGGGCAGCAGGCGCTCGGCACAGCCTGCGGGAGGGGCGCCTGGACGGAGAGATGGAGACCAAGCAAAGTGCTCACTGGAGAGCGTGGGACCTAGTGGATTAGAGCAGGACTCCTGGGTTCTGGCCTCAGTGTTGGGGAAGTGGTGTCTAGTGGTTAGAGCGAGGGGGCGGGGGATCACGGCTCCAGGGTTCTGTTCCTGGATGTGGCTGAGTGATTAGCAAAGGCACCTGGGAGTCCGGACTCCTGGGTTCTATTCCCCTGTGCCACTGACTAGCTGCTTAGCCTGGGAGTCTTCACCCCGCCCCCTCTCCGTGCCTCAGTTTCCCCACCTGTCAAACAGGGAGAGTGCTTCTGCTGTCCCTGTGCTTTCGTAGGAGGAGGGGCTCAGGTCGGCACGGGGACTGGGGGCGTGGGCTTGGTTTTGACTCTGTCTCTCTGTGCTCGGCCCCAGGTGCAACGTGAAGAGGGAGGACAGGCGGATTGTGGGCCTGGAGCTGGACACAGCCCACCAGGCCCTGTACGTGGCCTTCTCCAGCTGCGTGCGCCGCGTGCCACTCAGCCGCTGCGACGCCTATGGGAGCTGCTGGAAGTGAGTGGGGAAGGGCCGTGGGGTGGGCGGGGGCCTGCTGCCCCCCGGGCTTGGAGGGACCCTTCCCAGCAGAGTCCCGAAGGTCCAGCAGGGCCCGGGGCTCCATTCACACAGTGCGCATGCTGGGGGGTGAGAGGGACGGGAACTGTGTGTGTGTGTCAGGTGGGGGAGTGTGTGTGTGTGCACGGTGTACAGCATGTGTATGTGTGTCGGGGGAAGTGTGTATCTGAGTGTCGGGGAAGCATGCACGTGTGTGTAGGGTGTGTGTGTTGGGGAAAGTCTGTGTGTGTGTGCAGGGCATGGGGAGTGTACAGCATGTGTATGTGTGTTGTTGGAAGTGTGCGTGTGTGTGTTGAGGGGAAGTGTGTGTGTGTAGGGTGTGGGGTGTACAGCATGTGTATGTGTGTCAAAGGGAAGTGTGTGCGTGTGCATGTGTGTGTGTGAGTAGGGTGTGTGTGTTGGGGAAGTCTGTGTGTGTGTGTGTGTGTGTGTAGGGTGGGAGTGTACAGCATGTGTGTGTGTGTCAAGAGGGTGGGAGTGTGTGTGTGTAGGGTGTTGGGGAAGTGTGTGTGTGTGTAGGGTGGGGGTGTACAGCATGTGTATGTGTGTCGAGAGGGTGTGCATGTTGGGGAAATCTGTGTGTGTGTGTGTGTAGGGTGGGGGGTGTACAGCATGTGTGTGTGTGTCGAGGGGGAGTGTGTGTGTGTGTGTGTGAGCGTAGGGTGTGTTTGCACCGTAAGCAGCCATTGGCTCCCCCAGTGCCCCTGCCTGGCCCGTGTCCCAGCCCCGACAGGTGTAGATGTCCGACCCGAGCCAGTTCCAAGAAACCCAGAGCCCCCTGCAATCTCTCACTGACCTTTATCTGGCAATTAAAACCACCTATAAAAAGCCCCCAGCGAAGCCCTGAGCAACCCCCCTCCGAGTCGTCAGGAGCGGGGATAACAAGCAGAACCGGGCTGGCATTAGAAGCATGGGGGCCTGTCCAGTGGTTGGAGCGGGGGAGGGGGAAGGGAGTCAGGACTCCTGGGTTCTATTCCCAGCTCTGGGAGGAGACTGGGGTCTAGTGGTAGGAGTGGGCGAGGGCGAAGGGAGCCAGGACTCCTGGGTCCCATTCCCAACTCTGCCAGTGATATGTGTGATCTCGCACAGGTCACTTCTGCTCTCTGAGCCTCATTTTCTACGTGGCTGAAAGTGGCCCCCGGCGGGGGGAGGGAGCTGGTGAGCTGGTGTCTCTGCAGCACGTGTTACCAGCTGCGTCCTCTCCACATGGGCTAGTCACTGCTGCTCGGTGCTCTAATCCTTAGCGCTTCTTAGCTGCCTAATCCCTGCGGCTCCCAGTACCATTCGCCTCATTGCACAGGGGTCACGCAGACGGTGGAGCCGGGCCCAGAACCTAGGAGTTCCCCGCTGCCTCGCATTTGTAGTTCCCCCGCCCGGTGCAGCCTGCCCGACCCAGCGGCACCCCTGGCCCTCTGGGCGGGAGGAGCTAAAGGAACACGCTGGACATCCTGGCCCTGCTCTCACGCTCGCGTGTCCCGGGATCAGTCCGTCACTGACACGGGCATCAAACCAAGGTCTGATCTGACACCCAGGGACGTCCCCCCACTGACTTCACTGGCCTTGGATCGGGCCATAAGTGAAGACAGAATCAGGCCCCAGAACACACCCGTGATCAATCTTGTCTGGTTTCCTGACAGGGTCCCATGCCAGCTGTTTTGAAGGCAGGTAACCACCCCCCACATGAGCATTAACTACTCCTGGGGGCAGAAGTGGGGGGTTCCTTCCTGGCCCTCAGAGGATGATCTGATTTTGCCCTGGAGCATGAGGTTGGCTAGCCCCGACCAGGCTGCTACCGTTCATATTACTGAAGCAGATGGCTGAAGAGATCTGTGAGCCGTTAGTGACTATCTTTGAGAACTCATGGAGGACGGGAGAGATCCCAGAGGACTGGAAAAGGGCGAACATAATAGCTAGCTGTAAAAAGGAGACTAAAGACAACCCAGGGAATTACAGACCAGTCAGCTTAACTGGGGTACCTGGCAAGATAATGGAGCAAATAATTAAGCAATCGAATTGCAAACACCTAGAACAGGGGTGGGCAACCTTTCAGAAGTGGTGTGCCGAGTCTTCATTTATTCACTCTCATTTAAGGTTTTGCGTGCCAGTCATACATTTTCTCTAAGTCTATAATATAGAACTAAACTAGGCCTGCTAAACACAGGGTTGTGAGTTCAATCCTTGAGAGGGCCACTTAGGGATCTGGGGCAAAAATCAGTACTTGGTCCTGCTAGTGAAGGCAGGGGGCTAGACTCGATGACCTTTCAAGGTCCCTTCCAGTTCTAGGAGATAGGGTATCTCCATTATTATTATTATTTAACATTAAATTAAAATGCAGAGCCCCCCCGGACCGGTGGCCAGGACCCGGGCAGCGTGAGAGCCACTGAAAGTCAGCTTGAAGAACAGGAGTACTTGTGGCACCTTAGAGACTAACAAATTTATTAGAGCATAAGCTTTCGTGGGCTACAACCCACTTCTTCGGATGCATATAGAGTGAAACATATATTGAGGAGATATACACACAAGCTGAAAGTCAGCTTGCGTGCCGCCTTCGACACGCGTGCCATAGATTGCCTACCCCTAACCTAGAAGAAAATAAGATGATAAATAACAGTCAACATGGATTTGTCAAGACAAACCAACCTAATACCCTTCACTGATAACAAGCCTTGTGGATGGGGGGAAGCGGTGGATGCGGTATATCTCAACCTCAGTCAGGCTTTCGATACTGTCTCACATGACCGTCTCGTAATTGAACTAGAGAAATATAGCTTAGAGATGACTCTACTCTAAGATGAGTGCACAACAGGCTGGAAAAGTGTACTCCGAGAGTAGTTATCAATGGGTCGCAGTCAAGTTGGAGGGACATATCGAGTGGGGTCCCACTGGGATCTCTCCTTTCTCTGGTTCTAGTCAATATCTTCATAACAGATGTGGATAATGGCACAGCGAGTACACTTATAAAGTCTGTGGACCGTGCCAAGCTGGGAGAGGTTGAAAGCGCTTTCGGGGACAGGATTAGAAATTCAAAATGATCTGGACAAAGTGGAGAAATGGTTTGAATTAAATAGGATGAAATTCAATAAGGACAAATGCAAAGTACTCCACTTCGGAAGGAACAATCAGTTGCACACATACAAAATGGGAAATGACTGCCTAGGAAGTAGGACTGCAGAAAGGGATCTGGGGGTTATAACGGATCACAAACTAAATATGAGTCAACAATATAACACTGTGGCAAAAAAAGCGAACATCATTCTGGGCTGTATTAGCAGGAGGGTTGTAAGCAAGACACGAGAAGTAATTCTTCCGCTCTACTCGGCGCTGATAAGGTCTCACCTGGAGTATTGTGTCCAGTTCTGGGCGCCACGCTTCAGGAAAGATGTGGACAAATTGGAGAAAGTCCAGAGGAGAGCGACAAAAATGATTAAAGGTCTAGAAAGCTTGACCTGCGAGGAAAGATTAGAAAAATTGGGTTTGTTTAGTCTGGAGAAGAGAAGACCGAGTCGGGGACATGATAACAGCCTTCAAGTCGGTAACAGGTTGTGATAAAGAGGAGGGTGATAAATTATTCTCCTTAGCCCCTGAGGATAGGATAAGAAGTAATGGGCTTAAATTGCAGCTAGGGAGATTTAGGTCAGCCATTAGGAAAAACTTCCTAACTTTAAGGATAGTTAAGCATTCAAACAAATTACTTAGGGTGGTTTCGGAATCTCGTCATTGGAGGTTTTTAAGAGCAGGTTGGACAAACCCTGTCAGGGATGGTCTAGATAATATTTAGTCCTGCCTCAGTGCAGGGGATTGGATCAGCTGACCTGTCAAGGTTCCATCCAGCCCTGCATTTCTGTGTCTGATCTGCTTCCCAATCCACCACAGGAGCTGCTTGGCCTCCCGCGATCCATACTGTGTCTGGCTCCGGCCGGGAGCGTGTGTGGCTTTTGGACAAGAAATCAGGTGAGTGGCTCTGGTTAGAGATTGGGAGGGGCGGAGGATTTCCCAGGGGTCTGCAGCCCCCGGTCAGTGTCTGCGCCCAGCACAAGGGATGGCTGTTGAAGTAAACCAGATACAGGTTTCAAATGTGCCCTGACACAACTCAGCTGGGGGATGGAAGAATTTACCGTATGTCCCTGACTAGCTGCCCTGCCCCGCCGACTGCACCACTCCCTGAGCCTGTTACACATTGCCCACCTGGTGTGTGCTCATTCGCACCAGTCAAATCAGGACAGTGGCCTTTCACCCCCACTTCAGGGCAGCAGAGTCCCGCTCAGATTCTCCTGTCCTCTCCCACTGCTCTGTGTCTGTCTCCTTCACACAGGGTCCCTCCTCTGCGTCTCCGGTCGGCGGGGTTGGCCTGTCTGCCACTGCCAACTCTCGGGCTCAGTTTGCGTCGCTCTTGCACCGTCTGAATCAGCTCCTATCCCACGGAGCTCGGCAGTACAGATTGCACGGATAGCTGTCCCCAAGCTGAGTCCCCAGGGTGACAGTGAGGAAAGCCCCTTCCCGTCAGCGGGGGTGTAACACACACACACACACACACAGCTGTGGCGAGTGTGATCCGGTTCTCACAGCTGGCGCGCGCCTGTTCCCTGATTGCACAGTCATTTTCCCCAGCGCACAGTGGGTGTGACAGGCTGCCGGTGCCATCTGATAGCACCCTGCTCTGTGTACCCGCCTGTGCTATCCATGCCTGGCTCTGGAGAACCAGGCCCGAGGCCCATGTGCTGGCAAAGATGGTTAGCAGAGCTCCCCTTCCCCAGCCCCACCCTCCTGGGAATGCTCAGTGGCTGGGTCCCCTTGGGAAGCGTAATGCACAAAGCTGCCTCGCTCCACCCCTCTGGGGGCAGTGGCGCCTTTCTCTGTGAGCTGGTGCAGTTGCCAGGCTGACCATTAGAGGGAGACAGAGTCGTAGGCGCTAAGCGGGCGTATTGCAGAAGCAATCTGAGTGCCGCCATGCCACGGCAGAGCTAGCCGTGTGCCCATCCGGGAGCATTGTGCATGTGTCCATGCAGTGACTTCCCTCGGGCCCTGCCCTGTGTCAGCCATTCCCTTCGATTCCCAGTTCCTCCATCACCCTGGCTGGCCAGGACCCAGTAGGCGTGTGCTCCAGAGCGCCCTCTGCTGGAGAAGACACCTGCGTGGGGACCATGAGAGAACCACAGGGCACGAAACCTGTAATTAGCCTCATTAGGGCCGCAGCACAAATAAACCGGCTCCTAGGCTGTATGGAGCTCGGCGGCAGTACAGCCGTGCCTCCCAGCTGCATCTGATTAGGAACTTGTGCTGGGGAACAGCTGCCCGGGGAATATTGGGCTCTGGGTTCGGTTATGCCTGGGAACATGCACAGAGACGGAGACGCAGTGGCACTAGCCAGAGGGCTCCCCAGCATGCCGCCTTCTGAAGCTGCAGAACAGGGCGCCTAGCGGGGGAGGCACGAAAGGCTTCGTCCCTGAGAGAGCTCGGGACAAACCCCTGCTCCCCGGCTACACAGGCAGCTGGGCTCAGCCACGTCAGCTCCTGCGGCCCCCGGACTCCTGGGTCCTCGGCCTGCCTTGGGAGACCCGCCAGATCTGGGTGTTAGAAAGGAACCCTTGAAACCCAGCCCATGCGGGGCCGGGAGGAGAGGAGGAAGGGGGAGCTGGTAGGAACGTATTTTATGAACTGAAATTTCACGGAAGCTGAAATGTTTTGAGATAGGCTGCGACGAAGCGGTTTTTGGAGCAGGGGGAGAGGCGTGTTCTGTGGCCTGGAGCAGCGTGCTCCGGGTCAAAAAATTCAGCTTTGACCCAGGCAGAGCAGGGACTCCCCCGGCCCCGGCCATTGGCCTCACATCCTTGGACATTTTAACTCCTCTCTTTGGCAAAAACAGTCAGAGAGGCTTGGCTTCCATCCCAGGCAGAAGGACAATACATTTCTGCGCCTCGAAAGGGGATTGTCTGGTCGGCTCTGGAAAGGGTCCGAGCGGTTTGATAGTGGGGGAAGGACAGAAATCAAGGTTGTGGGTTTGTCAGTTCCTGGGATCATACTGCGCAATGGGTGTTAGATGGTTTATGGTGAAATGCTTCCATGTCGACATCGGCGGTGCTCCCATCCTTGTCGTTAATCCGCCTCCCCGAGAAGCAGTAGCTAAGTCGGAGGGAGAATTCTTCCATGGGTCTAGGAAAGTCTGAACCACATCGGTCACACCCCTGAGCGGTCCCATAGTTGGGTCGACCTAGTGTAAACCAGATGTTGTGACTGTGTACCAGGTAGCTATGCCATGCTCTCAGATCAGGTCCATCCGCCTTCGGTCGTCTGGTCAGGGGCCACCTGGATCCCACCCCTCATTGTGTCCCTGTCTTATGTACACTCCCTCCCTCTTGCAGAGGGGTCAGAGAAGAGCCACGAGATTGAGGATTGGAAAACCTTATAGTGAGAGACTTAAGGAGCTCAATCTGTTTAGCTTAACAAAGAGCAGATTGAGGGGTGACTTGATCACAGTCTAGCGGTACCTAGAGGAGAACAGAAATTTGATAATAGAGGGCTCTTCCATCCAACACGACCTGACAGCTGGGAGGTCAAGCTAAATACATTAACAGCGAGGGTTATTAACCATTGGCCCTGCTAATGACCTAGCGGCGCCAGGAACTCTCCTTCGCTGGACCTTTTCAGATCAAGACCAGCTGCTTTTCTAAAAGACCTGCTTGCGTTCAACTCGGACTAGGAATTAATTCAGGGAAGTCCTATGGCTGGCGGACAGCCAGGAGGTCAAACTAGATGATGAGGGTGAAGCTTTCTGAGCTGAACATCTCTCAGTGTGGGTCACGCCCCATCTCACCTGTTCTGTAAGCCCCAAAAGAGATAGGTCTAGGCAAGCGTCCCTATCTCACCGATGGGGAAACTGAGGCATGAGAGCCTGGAATGAATGGAGAGACTCGAACGCAGGAGTCTTGATTCCAAGTTCCCTTTTCTCTAACAACTGGGCACCACTCCCCTTCCCAAACCAGGAGCAGAACCCAGGCGTCCTGACGCCAAGTCCCCCCGCTCTAACCACTACATCACACTTCCGTGGAGACACTGTCTGTTCCATATGGAGTGTTTTATGACCCCACTAGCCCATTGCAGCCACAGGCTGGATGTTGTTTGCGAAGTGGAAACCTTAATGCTGGGGGGGGGGAGTGTGGACCTGGGAGCAGCCCAGCTCTGCCATGTGGTGACCCTGCATCCAGAAGGGTTGGGGGCGGGGGTGATAGTGTGAACGAGAGCAGTGTGGGGGGGTCCTTTTATTGAGCCTCATTTGCTTCCGAGCCCAGGTTGTAGGGGGCAGGGTGGAAGAGCCCTCTCCTAACCGCCGTCACCTGAATTCCAGATCTCCTGGTTTCTTCACTCTAGCTCCTTCCTGATGGCCTTCCCTGCTTTCCCCCCGACTCCCTCCTACCTTTGCCACGCGTCTAAGACCCTAAACATCCATGCGGTAAATTGCATCTGACATCAAACCAACTAACCAGCCAAGGGAAGACATTACGTCAGGCTCCTCCGAGCAGAGCGACGGCTGGGGTTCGGGGGGGCTGCTTCGGGGGAGGGGGTCCCGTGCCTCTAGGTTTATCTCTGTATCATTTTCTTGGAGCCCCGATTAACGAGCAGAGGGTCTAATCGAGGCGACAGGCTCCTTCACCGCGGTCTCCCTTGGTTTCCTTCCAGGGCCGGATTCGAACAAGATGTTGAGAACGCAGCCAAGCAGCCGGGGAGCTGTCAAGGTAAGTGGGGCCAGGGCCACCTCCCCCCAGCAGCGGCAGCTGCAGGGGCAGGAAGTGCTGGGGGTCTCCGCGGAGGAGAAACGGGATGAGTCAGCATCCCGGGCTGCCCATAAAACAGCCCTGGCCAAGCAGAACAAAAGTGGCCGTGTGCCCCCGGAGGCCCGGCTCTGACAGCCTGGCGGCGGGCGAATAGCTGTTGCGTGGGAGCGTGAACTTCATCTGAGGAAAGAGGAGGAGGCAGCAGCCATCATGGTTTCTTCATCATTGAGCCTCTTTAAATTGCGAAAAGGAAAAATTCCCATCCGGTTTGCAGCCCCCTGTCATATCGCAGGTGTGGGGCCGGCGGGGGGCCGGGTTCTGCCTGTTGTGGAGAGATGCAAAATTTGGAGCTGGATTCTAGGGGGAAAATCCTCGTGTTTCCATCCGGGGGGACTGGAGAGATCCGGGAGGCAAGGAAGGGGGTATGGGGCCTTTCGCTGCTAGGAGGCTAGTACCGAGCTGGGCCCAGGCCAGGGCACTGGCTGGATAAGGGGAGCTAGGAATGGGCTTTGGGGACTTGCCTTTCTAGGGTGCTGGTAGCGTGGGGCCTGTCACCTCCTGGACTCTGGTTTCCACCTGGTGGCAACCCAGAGCTGTGACCATGGGGGCAGTTCTTGCTAAAAGCCCCATGAACTGAACCCACAAGGGCCCCAGTTTGCAAACCGAGCTCCAGGCCTCCCAGGCTGGGAATGCTGGGACCCACCCAGACCCTTAGCAGCGTCACTCAGATGCAGGAAGCAGGTGGACCAGGTGCTGGCCTGGTTGGATGAATCCCTGAACCCCCCCCCTCCCCTGCCCTGTAGTTTCCCACCCTGACATTCCCCCCAGCTCTGCTGCAGTCTCCCCATTCCTGCCCCCTCTCCCCACTTGGTTCATTGTTGATATCTAGCTCCCTCTCTCTTCTCCTTTCCGTAGACGCCGTGACCTCCACGGGGAATCACAACAGTGCCAGTGACTCATCGTATGGTCAGTGAACCCCTCCCTCACTTTCACCCTCCCGCCAACCCTGCTGCCCCCCAGATCCCTCACCCCCAACCCTCTGTGACGTCTCCCCCCAAAGCCTCGGGAGGGACGGGCCCTACATGGTTTACTACTCATCGCGGTTCTGCTCTCATCCCCCACCCCGAGGCCGGGGAGAGTTTGAGGGTGCGTTACAACACAGAGGGCTTGTCCCAGTTCCACTGAGACCCCAACATCGGGACGTCCCATGAGCACACCATGCTGGGACGCCGTATTGAGACAGCCTATGGGGACAGGACAGTGAGACAGCCCATGTTGGGATGCCCCATGAGGACTCTATATTGGGATGTCATGTTGGGGCATCTCATGGGGATAACCTTTGGCAACGCCATGTTGGGGAACCTCAGGGGGATACCATGTTGGGACATTACACTGGGACATCTCATGGGGACGTCATATTGGGACCCCATGTTGGGACACCTCATGGGGATGCCATGTTGGAACACCTCAGCAGGAGGCCATGTTGTGAGACCTCATGGGGATGCCACATTGGACCACCTCATGGGGACGCCATGTTGGGATGCCCCTTGGTGACGCCATGTTGGATTATTCCATGAGGGTGCCATGTTGGGAATCCCCTGACCCCACAGAGTATTAGCATTGTGCCACTGGCCAGGACCCCCCTGTCTGCAGTACCACCATTGCTTCCTGTTGGGTAAGGGTAACACCCTCCACGAATCCCCCTCACCATCCTATTGGGACAGCGATAAGCTCCCTCAGGGCCAGGCCGGGTGTCTCCTGCTCTGGGAGTCTGGGTCTGCTGAAGCCTGGTGTCCAAAGATGGCTCCCACCAGGCCCGACCACGCCCAGACAAAATGCTCACCAGCCAGTGAGGCTTGGCAAGGTGGCAAAATGGAGAGAGGGCAGAGGGTGCCCTCCATGGGTGCCAGGAGTTGCGTTGCTAGTCTGTCACCATCCACATCGACACTAACCGGGTCCCCTAGCCGCCATTGCTAAACCCGTCACCTCTCATCACCCCACCCGCCATCTCTGCTCATCATCACTCAGAATGTCCCGCAGCCCTCTCCTCCAGGGCAGGGACGGAGCCACTGATTCCCAGAGCTCTGGAGAGAGGTTGGGAACCCAATGGCTCCCTCACCGGCCGTGCTGCACAGCTCGAGTCAGGCCCCGCCATGACGGCTCTCACCCCTAAGGTCGTGCTGTGAATACAGCAGGCCAGATCCTGGTTCTGTGGGCAGCAGCAGAATTCCTCGTAGCCCCCAGGCAGCCAGGACCCGACCTGTCCTCCCCAAGGGCGAGGTCTGGAGGAGAAAGCAGGGCCAGACGGCTGCGTGCGTGGTCACTGTTCGAAAGCAGCCGGGAAGGGGCAGCTGGGTTTATTGAAGAGAGGGGTTAGATTGCGGCGGGCGATGCCCCCTGGCATGGGGTGGGGGCTGAATCTGTCCTTTGGAGCGTCACAAAGAGCCGCGGCATGGGGCAGAGTGTGGGGTTGGTTTCTCTCTTTCTCATCTTCTCACCCCTCTGGACTGGGGCTGAGGACACAGGGACGGCCACGCGGCGCCGTAGCAAGTGAGGTGCTGGGCCCAGGCTCTGAGCGTAGGGCCCACGCTGGCTGCTCTGTACACGGAGCCGGGCACGGCATGTGCAGGTGCCCTGCAAGTTCCTCCTGGGCAGTGCTGGGCTTTCCCCCACCCCACCCACAGCTCTGCCGGTGCCCCTGAATCCCGACCCGCAGCCGCCTGCTAGCCCAGCCCTGGGCTCCCCTGACAGCTCTGCCGGTGCCCCTCAATCCCGACCCGCAGCCCCCTGCTAGCCCAGCCCTGGGCTCCCCCCACAGCTCTGCCAGTGCCCCTCAATCCCGACCCGCAGCCCCCTGCTAGCCCAGCCCTGGGCTCCCCACAGCTCTGCCAGTGCCCCTCAATCCCGACCCGCAGCCCCCTGCTAGCCCAGCCCTGGGCTCCCCCCACAGCTCTGCCGGTGCCCCTCAATCCCGACCTGCAGCCCCCTGCTAGCCCAGCCCTGGGCTCCCCCCACAGCTCTGCCGGTGCCCCTCAATCCCGACCCGCAGCCCCCTGCTAGCCCAGCCCTGGGCTCCCCCCACAGCTCTGCCGGTGCCCCTCAATCCCGACCCGCAGCCCCCTGCTAGCCCAGCCCTGGGCTCCCCTGACAGCTCTGCCGGTGCCCCTCAATCCCGACCTGCAGCCCCCTGCTAGCCCAGCCCTGGGCTCCCCACAGCTCTGCCAGTGCCCCTCAATCCCGACCCGCAGCCCCCTGCTAGCCCAGCCCTGGGCTCCCCACAGCTCTGCCAGTGCCCCTCAATCCCGACCCGCAGCCCCCTCCTATCCCAGCCCTGCCCCCTCCCCCAGCTCTGCCAGTGCCGATCAATCCCGACCCGCAGCCGCCTGCTAGCCCAGCCCTGGGCTCCCCCCACAGCTCTGCCGGTGCCCCTCAATCCCGACCCGCAGCCCCCTCCTATCCCAGCCCTGGGCTCCCCACAGCTCTGCCAGTGCCCCTCAATCCCGACCCGCAGCCCCCTGCTAGCCCAGCCCTGGGCTCCCCACAGCTCTGCCAGTGCCCCTCAATCCCGACCCGCAGCCCCCTGCTAGCCCAGCCCTGCCCCCTCCCCCAGCTCTGCCAGTGCCCCTCAATCCCGACCCGCAGCCCCCTCCTATCCCAGCCCTGCCCCCCCAGCTCTGCCGGTGCCCCTCAATCCCGACCCGCAGCCCCCTCCTATCCCAGCCCTGGGCTCCCCACAGCTCTGCCGGTGCCCCTCAATCCCGACCCGCAGCCCCCTCCTATCCCAGCCCTGGGCTCCCCACAGCTCTGCCAGTGCCCCTCAATCCCGACCCGCAGCCCCCTGCTAGCCCAGCCCTGGGCTCCCACCACAGCTCTGCTGGTGCCCCTCAATCCCGACCCGCAGCCCCCTCCTATCCCAGCCCTGCCCCCTCCCCCAGCTCTGCCAGTGCCCCTCAATCCCGACCCGCAGCCGCCTGCTAGCCCAGCCCTGGGCTCCCCTGACAGCTCTGCCGGTGCCCCTCAATCCCGACCCGCAGCCCCCTGCTAGCCCAGCCCTGGGCTCCCCACAGCTCTGCCAGTGCCCCTCAATCCCGACCCGCAGCCCCCTGCTAGCCCAGCCCTGGGCTCCCCACAGCTCTGCCAGTGCCCCTCAATCCCGACCCGCAGCCCCCTGCTAGCCCAGCCCTGGGCTCCCCACAGCTCTGCCAGTGCCCCTCAATCCCGACCCGCAGCCCCCTGCTAGCTCAGCCCTGGGCTCCCCACAGCTCTGCCAGTGCCCTCAATCCCGACCCGCAGCCCCCTCCTATCCCAGCCCTGCCCCCTCCCCCAGCTCTGCCAGTGCCCCTCAATCCCGACCCGCAGCCCCCTGCTAGCCCAGCCCTGGGCTCCCCACAGCTCTGCCAGTGCCCCTCAATCCCGACCCGCAGCCCCCTGCTAGCCCAGCCCTGGGCTCCCCACAGCTCTGCCAGTGCCCCTCAATCCCGACCCGCAGCCCCCTGCTAGCCCAGCCCTGGGCTCTCTGCACCTAGGCCCACCCTACAGTGATCAATGGGGCCAGGACTGAATGGAGCCCAGCGAGTGAGCTCCTCCTTCCCGCTCCCTCAAGGGGGGTCTCTCCAGGGCAGGGCCCAGGCCCATGGGCAGGGGGGCAGGGAAGCTGTCCCTGCGTATGCTCTGTGCAGAGCCAGCGTTGATCTGTAGGACTCCTGTTGCAGCCACCAGTGGGATGGATCCAGGAGGGGGTATTTTACCACCCAGCAGGGGGTGCTGGGCTACCTGGTTTGCCGCTGGCCTCTGGCCCCTTGTGCCGGCACTGGGAGTCACTGGTGATAACGCAGTAGGTGGAGGGGGGTGATCCAGCCCTCCAGCAGGTTGGAGGGGGCCCCGTACCCGGATCCCGCAAGGGTGCAGACTCATGCTGCCATCACCAGCCTGCTGCGTCCCCCTGACGTTTTTCTTTGTCGCCGGTAACGCAGGGCAAGTCCGACCCGCGGGTCCCACCGCCAGTGCCGCGCCCTTCCCGGCGCCCACGGGCCGTACCCAGGCGGGCACGGCCCGAGACGCCCGGCCCGCCCCTGGCGCCGGGGACCCACGCTCCACCTTACGCGTGGCTGTAAACACTCAGGGTAAGAGGGGATGTGCCCGCGCGGAGCTGCACGACGGGCTGTCGCCAGCACCATTAACTCAAGCCCCGGGGCTGTGACGGTTGCGGTTCCCCAGAGCGAGGATTAACCCGCGGGAGCATGGCACCTGTTTGCAAGCGGAGAATAATCAGCTCTTTCCCGTTTAGTGGTGTTCGGTGGGGGGGGGGGCAGTGCATAACCCCTGGTGTGCAAGGAGAGGGACAGGATCGGGGGTCAGGGTATGAGAGCGGTGTGGGGCTGGACTCAGGGCCCATCTAGCCCTGTGTCCCGTCACTGGATGCTTCAGGAGGGGCGGTGAACGCCACCACAGGCGGGGATGCTGCTGGACCGGGGCGAGGATTAGGTGACGCAGCAGGTTTTTCATCAGAAACTGAAACTTTTTGCAAGTTTGCGCGGGACGTTCTCTGGGCCAGGCTGGGATTTCACTTGCTGGGGGAGAGAAATACCTAGAGTGAGCGAGCCTCCCGCCCCAGAGGAGCCAATCGCCCGGTGCTCACCGCTGTCACCTGGCACGGGGCGATCCCTGCTCTGAACCTAGGACTCCTGCATCCCAGGCGACAGCCCCAATTCCTGGGCTGCTGGCTGTTCTGGGGAGGGGCGGGGCCGCTCTCGCTGGCTGGGTTTTCGTGAAGAATGGCAAAAGGGCGCGGGGTTAGCCCCAGGCCACACGGGTCGTTCTGAAATCCTGAATATCCCGGCTATAGTGCTCTGTGTGTGAGAAAGAGAGAGAGCTGTGTGAACCGGGGGGGGGGGGGGGGGGGGGAATGGGGTGCACAGGGTGTTGTGTGTGTGAGGTACGTGCACAGGGTGCTCTGTGTGTGTGTGAGGCATGTGCACACAGGGTGCTCTGTGTGTGTGTGTGAGGTGTGTGCACAGGGTACTGTGGGGGGCGTTTGCACAGGGTGCTGTGTGTGTGAGATGTGTGCACAGAGTGCTGTGGGGGGACGTGTGCACAGGGTGCTCTGTGAGTATGTGAGGCGTGTGCACAGGGTGCTGTGTGTGTGTGAGGTGTGTGCACAGGTTGCTGTGGGGGGCATTTGCACAGGGTGCTGTGTGTGTGTGTGTTTGTGTGTGTGTGTGAGGTGTGTGCACGGTGCTGTGGGGGGACATGTGCACAGGGTGCTCTGTGTGTGTGTGTGTGAGGTGTGTGCACAGAGTGCTGTGTGGGGGCATTTGCACAGGGTGTTGTGTGTTTGTGTGTGTGTGAGGCGTGTGCACCGGGTGGTGTGTGTGTGTGTGTGTGTGTGTGTGTGCGAGGCGTGTGCACAGGGTACTGTGGGGGGACGTGTGCACAGGGTGCTCTGTGTGTGTGTGAGGTGTGTGCACCAGATGCGCTCTGTGTGTGTGAGGGATGTGCACAGGGTGCTGTGTGTGTGTGTGTGTGCACAGGGTGCTGTGGGGGGCATGTGCACAGGGTGCTCTGTGTGTGTGTGTGAGGTGTGTGCACAGGGTGCTCTGTGTGTGTGAGGCGTGTGCACAGGGTGCTGTGGGGGGCGTTTGCACAGGATGCTGTGTGTGTGTGAGGCGTGTGCATAGAGTGCTGTGTGTGTGTGTTTGTGTTTGTGTGTGTGTGTGAGGCGTGTGCACAGGGTGCTGTGGGGAGCGTTTGCACAGGGTGCTGTGTGTGTGTGAGGCGTGTGCACAGAGTGCTGTGTGTGTGTGTGTGCACAGAGTGCTTTGTGTGTGTGTGAGGCGTATGCACGGGGTGCTGTGTGTGTGAGGCATGTGCATAGGGTGCTCTGTGTGTGTGTGAGGCGTGTGCACAGGGCACTGTGTGTATGTGTGTGTGTGTGTGTGTGTGTCGGTGGGAGGTGTGCACCCGTGTGGTGAGCGGTGCGTACATGTGTGTGTCATGGAGCGGCTCATCCTTAGCTCGTCTCCCCTCGATCCCCCAGGCCATACACAGCAGAGCCAGTGTCTTGATGGGGAAACAGGCCCAAAGAGAGGCCGGGACTTGCCCAGGGTCCCAGAGGGAATCCGTAGCAGAGCCAGTCCCACCCCCTGTCCCCAGCACGAGTAGGACTCCTGGGTTCTGTTCCAGGTGCTGGGTGGGAGGTGATTAGAACCGGGATCTGCCCGGTGTCCATGCTGCAGTCAGTGGGACCATTGGCCCCGCTGCCCCAGTGTCCTGCCCTCTGCCCGCTGAACTCAGAGCGAGCGCTTGGCACTTGCTGCTGCTCCCTTAGTGCCAACAGGGAAGGAGCCATCTAACCTCAGAGCAGAACCCAGGAGTCCTGGCTCGAAGACGGTGGAACTCTGATGCCTTCCCCCACCTGAGGCTTGAGGTACGACAGGCTCCAGCGCTGTCAGTCCATCCCTTCTGCAGAACTCACATGCCGAAGAGAAGAAAATGAGCCCACCCCTTTGGAGAGGGAAGGCACGGATGCCTTTTGCCTGGGAGACAGCTGAAGGGCCAGAGCCGAAATGGCTTTTAAAAGCCAAGCTGATTGGGGCATTAGGACTAATGTCTGTTTAAAAAAACCAGCCAGACACACAACAAGCTATAAAACCAAAGCCAAGCAGCGAGACGGCGCTGCTCCTGGCAGGAGGGAAGGCGAGAAAATAACCGTCAAATTGCAGCGAGGGCTCGGAAGCAGGCTCTGGAGTGAGCGGAAATGGGTCGTGAAAAGCAGCCAGATTATCTCCCCCCCCCCCCACACTCCCACAGATGAAAGGCTTGTCTGGCCTTATCCAGTCAGCACTGGCACCAGGATGGGCAGGGGGAAGCCCACCGATTGCTGGCAGCTCCGAGCCCTGGGTAAAGGCTCCGACCCAGCGGGGTACTGGAGGATCAGAGGGGACGATTTCAGGGGAACCTCCCCCACCTCTCAGAAAAAATGACTCATTACCCGCCCCCCCTTCCCCGATATATACTGCCTGGAAAATCAGTGGTGGGGTTGTGAGCTAACGGTTAGCGCACGGGACTGGATGCAGGACTCCTGGGTTCTATTGGCTCTGGGAGGAGAGTCTTCGCTAGGGGTTAGAACCGATAAATGTAGTCACGAGTCCTGGCGTCTGTTCCCAGCTTGCAGGCAGGCAGTGGTCTCCAGTGGTTAGAGCAGAAGGGGCTCCTGGGTTCCAGTCTTGGTTCTGGGAGAGGAGTGTGGTCTAGTGGTTAGAGCAGGGGATGGGGAGCCAGGACGCCTGGATTCTCTTGCTGCCTGCTTGGCTGTATGAGAAAGTTATACCAGTATGAGATAAGATGAGTATTTAAACCACTAGAGAGACCCCGGAAGCCTGTATCTCTTTTAGGCTTGGCATCTATCACTTTGGACAGGGCTTATGCTAAGCCGGAAAAAAAGCCCCTCGTCCTGGGATAAAGCGTCCCCCCATCGGTTATAGCTAGCACGGTTTGAATTCACACCTGGGCTACATGTAAAATGCAGGTCGACATAGCTCAGGGGGGTGAAAAATCCACAGTCCTCTGCTCCGCGGCTGATTCCTACAGCAACCGGGAAACCCCGTCTGCCGCTGTAGGAAGCGTCCGCACTACGGGACTACAGCGCCATCGCTGGGCCGCGCTAGCATCCGTCGTGTGGACGAGCCCTGACACCAGGATAATGTACCCATGTGAACAAGCCCTGACTCAGGGTGTGGCCTGGCTTCTGCCGCCCTCTGCACCTTCGCTTCCCCGGCCATCAAGTGAGGGAAATGGGCCGAATCCGTCCCGGGTGTAAGCCATGGGCCGAGCGGAGAACTGACTGTGACCCTGGACGCCTCTCCCTCGCAGGGCGCCCGTGAGGCTGAATTCATGTGAGCAGGGGCTGGCAGGGCTGGAGCAGCGGGGTGAGCAGTTCTGCATGGGCACGGTGTCTGATCCCTTCTAAGTCAGCAGGGCGGGAGCCCTGAGAGGGGTGCCCCAGGGTATTGTCCCTGATGTGACCTTCTAACCAGGAGTCAGTCGAGGACCAGCTGTTGTCACTGCTCCCAGAGCCAGGCGAATAGAGCGGCTCCTGGGGAGCCTTTCCCAGCGTGGGGCCTGGGCCCGACTCAAGGGCCTTCTGCAGCAAGAGGAGGAGGGTGTTTGGTGCCATTCCAGGGCGACTGAGCAGAGCCCGGTGTTGTTAATAACCAAAACCTCTCAAAGCCTCTGAGAGTGACCTTACTGCTACAGCTCTCTTTACTTCAGCCCCCCTCTGACATGCAGCTGCCTCTGGGGTGGAACACAGCAGCTCTTTATATAGAGCTCATCCACTCACCACTAGCATGCAGCCACCTCTGGGGTGGAACACAGCAGCTCTTTATATAGGGCTCATCCACTCACTAACATGCACTCACCTCTGGGGTGGAACGCAGCAGCTGTTTATATAGGACCCATTCACTCACCACTAGCATGCAGCCACCTCTGGGGTGGAACGCAGCAGCTGTTTAACAGCCATGTAGACCAGACATTAGCCTGATGCCCAGACTGTAACGTCCAGTCTGAGACACCAGTTCCCCTCCACGTTCCCCTGCCCAGCCACGCAGCCTCAGTGGCTTCCCCCGTAAGCCGTGCCGGGACAGACTCCGCGGCACAGATGGGCGGCACCAGCTCTCCCGCGTGCGATCAAAGGGCCCTGCCCCGGGAAATAAATCAGAGCTGGAAATGGCAGGTCCCAGGGCAGACCGAGGTGCCCCATACCGCAGCCTCGGAAAGCCAAGCGTGCCTAAGGTAACCACAGTATTCCCCCCACCTGTCATGGAGTGCCCGGGCGATGCTCTGGAACTGCTCCCCACAAAGCCAGTCAGGACTTTGGGGAGCCTCCTCTCCCTCGGAGCAGACCGTCTTCAGGGCAAGAAGCTCACACCGCTTCACCTCCTGGGTCTCTCCTGGGAGCATTCAGCATATGCCCCTCCATGCGCTTCCCACAGCGAGTCCGCCCCGGCGGGGTCCTGGGGAAGCCAAAGGGTTCTGCACCCCCCACTTCGCAGTCAGACGTGACTCTCAGCCAGCCAGTAAAACAGAGGTTTATTAGATGACAGTAACGTGGTCTAAAACAGAGCTTGTAGGTCCAGCGAACGGGACCCCTCTGCCGGGTCCATTCTGGGGCCCAGCGAGGCAGACCCCCGTCTGCCCTCCCTTCCAGTCCCCAGCCAGCTCCAAACTCCAACCCCCTCCAGCCCCCCCTTCTCTGGGCTTTTTCTCTTTCCCAGGCCAGGAGGTCACCTGATCTTTTTGTCTCCAACACCTTCAGTTGGCACCTTTGCAGAGGAGGGGCCCAGGCCATCAGTTGCTAGGAGACAGAGTGTCGGGCATTTATGTACCCCAGCCCTTTGCTCTACAGCAACCATACACCCTTATCCCACCACCTAGATACTTAAAAAGAAGAACAGGAGTACTTGTGGCACCTTAGAGACTAACAAATTTATTAGAGCATAAGCTTTCGTGGACTACAGCCCACTTCTTCGGATGCATCTTCTTTTTGCGGATACAGACTAACACGGCTGCTACTCTGAAACCTAGATACTTAAGAACTGCATAGGGGAAACTGAGGAAAGCATTAAGAACAGTCCCACTTCGTCACCCCACCCCACCCCTATACCTCTCCCTGAGGCTGGACATGCCCATGGGGTCAGATTCTCAGCTGGGGTGAACGGGCGTCGCTCCATTGGAGTCAATAGGCCAGATCCTCAGGTTATGTAGCATGGTTGACTCCGATGGAGCGATGCCCATTTCCACCAGCTAAGGATCTGGCCCCTCGTGGCACGGGGAGACGAGCTCGGCTCCATACCGCTTGCTGCCAGCGGGCTGGGGAACACTCATAAAAAAGCATCTCGCGCTAGTAATTGCGCTCTCCCAGCTGCAGGGCTGAACTGAACAGCCAGAGGAGGGGTTCAGCCCCCAAGGGACTTTGAAAGCACGGATTCCCGTGAACTTTGGCTGAATAACAGATTGGTTGTGCACAGACGCGGATTTCCTGTGTCATTCGTCAAGCTCCCATTTTTAACAAAATGAAGAGGGTCCCCGCGTCCAGCAGTCCTGCCCCTTGCTCCCCACAGCGAACCGCAGCGGATTAAAGGGATCCGCTGTCTTTTCTTTAAAGGCCTCGCGTGGCTTGGCTTTTGTAAAGCGAGCAGCACCCAGCCGGGGCAGGAGGGAGGGCAGTGAAAGCAGTGGAGGGGGCTCTCATAAGCTGGGAGCTGCAGCTGTGGTAAGAGCGCTTAACGTGTGCGACCCAGCTCAGTTAACAACTGTGACCCCTTGTGTCTCCCCCTTTAAGCATAGGGCAAAGGATACAATAAAATCCCCTAAAATGAAAGGCATTGGAGCTGCAGGGTTCCTAGGTACCAGTGGGTTAAAAGTCAGTGGCGAAGGGGTTGTGGGGTGGATTGTGGACCGGTTCCAGCCTGTGATGTGGCGCTTTGGTGTTTTCCCAGCCAGGGAGCAAATTCCTGCTCGATGGAGCTAAAAAACAACCAAAAAAAAAAGAAGAAAGGAAAAGAAATCCAGTTCTCTTCCAGCCTTCTCCCCTTCCCCCTCTTCTGGGATTTTTAAGATTGATGCCTCAGCCCAGTGGAAAGGCTGATTTCAGCAGGGGCTGGGTTGGGGGTTTTAACTCCCAAAAGCTCGGGTGCAAAGAAGCTGTTTTGATGGCTTCGCTCTGGGGAGACTTTTGCCTTTGGCAGATGCCGGACTGACCCAGTTCCAGTCCCCCTTCCCTCCCGGCTGCCTGGATAAAAGATCTACAGATGTCCAACTCTCCCCGCCCGAGTAGAAAGAAATGGCCCGTTTCCATGGATACTTTATTACCCTTTTTTTTTTTTAATGGAAAAAATCGTTTTTTCCCTTGACTCTCAGGGTTTTGTACCCGGTCACAATAATCAGCCGCCTCCCGTCTCTTTCATTTCTCGCGCCGTACTTGAAAAAGTCAAGGCATGAATGGGAAGATGGTGCCTTTTTTCCTGACCCCTGTGGCTAACATAAAATGCCAATAGTCTGGCCGAGCTGTGGGAGACTACGCACATCCACATGACTTAGTGTCGCGATCCCCTCACGTTCATCTGAACCGTGCTGGAGCTTGGGAGGAGGAGTCAGGACCCCTGGGTTCTATTCGAGAGGTTGGGGACTGGCAGTCGGGACCCTGGAGTTCTGTTCATGGCACCAAGAGGAAGTGTTTCCTAGTTGTAAGAGCAAGGGAATAAAAGCCAGGACTCCTGGGTTCCTTTCCTGGCTTTGGGAGGACATGGGGCCTCATGGTTAGTGTGGAGGTCTGGAATCCAGGACTCCTGGGTTCCACTGGAGGGTATTGGGTCTGGAAAAGAGGATATTTTTAGGAGACCAAAACATGGATCATGGCCCTTTGTTCTCTTGGTCGACTGATCAGCTGTTGGGTGAGCGTGAGTACTCGGGGTAGGGGCCCCCGATCCTGTGTCATGCGCTAGCCCCTCCACATGGGCATCTTCCCCCAGCACCGCTGTTGCTGCTGCATGGAACGCGTTGCTTGCCGCTGTCCCCCGCACACGCTTTACTGCCACGGCCGGCTGACCCGCTCCCCCTGCAGCTTCAGTTCCCCAGTGGCACAAATGCTTCTCCTTTAATTACTAACTGCATGGAGTGTGATTCGTCCCTCGTGGCTGGGGAGGGCTGGGCAGGGCGCTGCTTCTGTGCCATCGGCCTGGCCTGCGCAGCGCCCTGGTGTCTTGTGCCGTTTCAGGACAGACCTGTGCTCATCACATGCCCTTTGGGATGACTGCAAAACAGCACAGCCCTGCCGCTGACCCCCATGGCCCCAGCTGGGTCCCTGGGCTCTGTTCCCCTCCTGCCTTCCCATGGGAATCTCCGGGGTGGGTCAGGACAGGGCTCCGGCCAACAGCAATCTCCTCTTGTCCAGTGGCTGGTACCAGCTGCATCAGAGGAAGCTGCCAGGATCCTGCAGTGATGGGAGAACCTGCCCCCAGGGAATGCTCCCTCCTGACCCCAGGAGGGGTGGCTGGATTATGCTCTGCAGCTTGAGGGTTTCTCCTGCCTCTGAGTCCTGAACCCTCCCTTCCCTACACCCATCATCCCAGCAGGACCCGCATGGATCTCTCCACAAGCTGCAGGGATGGGACGGGCCCAGTGGCTGCTCCACCAGTCAAATCCCCCAGGTCCCTCCCTGCTGCCCCACTCGCCATCTCCCTTTGCTACCCTGCACCCCCAGAAAGAGCTAAATCAGCAAAGACCCACAGGGGCCACACAGCTAGCCTGGGGCTCAGGGCAAGTTACACAAAGCGGCCCAAGCCAAAGGCCTTGGAAGCCAGTGGACAAACTATGGACAAACAATCCCCATATCCCCTCTATCTATCAATCTATCCCCATACACCCCCTTTATCTATCTATCTATCCCCACACACACCCTCTATCTATCTATCTATCTATCTATCTATCTATCTATCCCCATACACCCCATCTATCTATCCCCACACACCCCCTCTATCTATCTATCTATCCCATACACCCCATCTATCTATCTATCTATCCCCATACACCCCCTCTATCTATCTATCTATCTATCCCCATACACACCCTCTAACTAGCTAGCTAATCTCTTTTCTCTCTCTTTTTCTGTCCCCTAATCTCCTTGCCTCTTTTCTCTTATCTCCATGTCTTTCTTGGGGCCCAATGGTGACCCCCTCCTCAGTGCCCCTTATTGGCCTGATAGCCAGTGGGAGTGGGGTGGGGGAGGGTCCTTTCCCTCTCTCTCCGTGTCCATGTTTCCTGCTCTCTTTTTTCTCTAGTTTTCCATTCCTCTGTCTGCTCTTTAACTCTCTCTCTCTCTCTTTCTCTGCTGCCAGCTTTCACAATTAGCCATCAGGCAGCCTGATTGCTTTCCCTGCCACTCTGCGCTTTAGGCCACTCGTTGCTCTCCGCAGCCGCCTGCCTTCTGGCTGCCTTGGGCTCGGCTGCTCCATTCCCTGTTTGGAGCACGCAGCTTTGAAATTAATCAGCTCCCCCCGTACAGTGCCATTAGAATAATGCCTCAGCGGCTTGCAAAGGGGAAGAAAAGAATAAAGGAGCAGAAACAGCTGCAGCGGCCCGGCTAACAGGATGATTGAATTTCAAGGGATTTTCCCACAGGAAGCTGACACGTTGCCGTCCCTAACTGGGTAAACTGGTGAGGACCCATCACCCCAACCTCCAGCAGAAGCCACTTGGGTTCTTCGGGCCACCCCCGCTGCTGTTTTTCATCGTCTCTCGGCAGTATTTCTGCCCCCACCAGAGGCAGGGACTGTTCACCATCCCCCATGTTCCCCCAAGATTTCCATCCATATTGTTTGTGAGCACAAAGTTCAAAGCAACATCCAAGACGTGACTCAACAGCCAAAACTTTAGTCGAGCGCAAGGTTTTGGCGAATCCAGGGGGAACTGGGTGAAATTATCTGGCCTGTGGCCATATGGGAGGCCCACCTGCATGATCTAATGGTCCCTTCTGCTCTTAACACCTCTGAAACTGTGGCCTTCAGATGCTCATCTGAACCCACAGCCTGAATCTCCTCTTCATTCCATCACTGTGATTCTGTTGACTTTAAAGAAGTTGCTCCCAAATGAGGCCTTCAGGTGGCCTTCTTCGCTTGCCCATCGCTAGAAATAATAACCCACTCCCTCTCCCACCCCAGGCACTCTGGGAGTTTCGCACTAGCTCCAAAGAGCTGGCATAGCTTTCCATGCAGGACAGCAGCCACTGGACCAGATTTCACCCCTGGGCAAACTCAAAGGAGTTATTTCAGGCAGGAATCTTCCATGTTGCACCTTCATTGACTCCATGTTGGCCATCCAATTCCATTCCCCATCTCATGTCATTGCCCCTTTCTGCAGTCCCAGAGATTATTCAACAGGAGCACAAATTCGGGGATTTCCTTGGCTTGTCCCTATTTCATTCTGAACAGAAAACAAGAGAGAAAAGACGCCGTGAGCTAACGTCTCCGGACTCTCCAAAATGGGCCCCGACCTGGGAAGGGTATTTTACTCAGCTCCAGCCCACGAAAAGGACATTCCTGCCCCAGCCAATTCTTCTGAGACTCTTGAGGATGTTGATGGATTAACCTCCCGTCTAACTCTCTCTTTGTGTGTGTGTGTTGTGTTTCTAGGCGTGCGGCAGGAATCCGAAAGCGAAGACGGCTCCAAGAGCGTCCATTTCACCTTCCTCATCGGCTGCGTCTTTGTGTCATTCGTCCTCGGGGCCTTCTTTTCCGGTTTGTTCGTCTCCTGCTACTGTAGCCACGTGTTCCAGAAGACCAAGCACGTCAGCACGGACCCTGAGAACACGATCCAGCGCCCCCTGTCTCTGCGGAGCTTGGCTAAGATGAACGGGCTGCTGGACAACCCGTCCAAGGATGGGCTGACAGAAGCCTCCTCTCCGAAACTGTACACCACGCTGCTGCCCAGTGAGAAGGAGCCGCACAACGGAACGGCCAAGGCCGGCGTGAAGGAGCACCCGGAGCTGTCCGGTTTGCCCACGCCTGAGTCCACCCCGGAGCTGCCCATGAAGAACATGAAGGCCATCAGGAACCAATGGGAGAAGAACCAGAACTGCAACAACGCCAAGGAGTCGCAAGGCAAGGGCCACCTGTTCCCCGGCCCCGTCTCCGGCACCCAGGTCTTCCAGTTCCCCGGCGCCATGGTGCTGCCTAGCAACCTCCAGGGCTACGACCCGTCGCTGGCTGGCTACCCGGATGAAAAGAAGATCCCCAATGCGGAGCGGGTGCTAGTGCGCCACTCCCAGTGCTACCTGCCCAAAGGGGTGGAGGTGACGACGTTGGAGGAGCTGCTGAAACACCTCCACGAAGCTAGCGGCTCCCCGAAGAAGCTGCCGAGCCATCAGCCAGCCATCAGCCCCCACGCGGCCATGTCCTTCGCCAACAGGGTGCAGCCCAAGATCCCAGACACCGAGAGCGCCCCCTATTACAGCTCCTCCACCCTCCCCAGGGACAGCTTGCCCCGGAGGCTGGACGTTCCCCCCGACGTCACGCCGCAGTCCTGCCTGGAGAAGCAGCCGCCGCCCAGGCACCCGTCGCAGAGGCACTCGCTGTGCTCGGCGCAGAAGCTGATGAACCTAGCGGTGGGCGGGGGGCTTATCTCCCGGCAGCACAGCCTGAGCCAGGCAGTCCGGCAGCACCCGCCCCCCGCGCTCCTGACCCGCATGCACTCCACGGGCACCCAGGTACCCCTCGAAGAGCACGGCGTCTTCCAGAGCTCGCTGCCCAGGCCCGGCGGCATCAAGAGATCGGCCTCCATGAAGCCCGACGTGCCCCCCAAGCTGCTCTTCATGCCCTCGTCCCCCATCAAGCCGGCCGCCCAGTTCAAGTACTGACCCCGCCAGCATGAGCTGGAGGGGGTGGGGGGGCACTGCTTGCCGGCGCCCCCTGAGCCCCCATCCGCGGTTCCGGGTGGGGGAGGGGAGAACAATCGGCAGCGGCCGGGCGAAAGGTCCTGCCCTCTGCCCCCTGGATTTGTAGTTTTGCATCTAAAAGAGCCTTTTTTTTTTAACATGCATCCAGCACACGTCCCCTCCTAACGCCCGAGCTTCAAGACCATGGGGCGGGCGCAGAACATGTCCCCCAGACCTCCTGCCACCACATCCACCCCTCCCCCATAAAAAGCTGCGGGGGCCACGCTGTCAACCAGCCGCCTCCTTTCCCGCTCGGCCTGTTACGATCTGCGGGGAGGCAGGGCCCGAGGGAACGGAAGCCGGGCCAGCCCGCCACGCCGCAGCTGCATTTTGCTTCCAAACGACGCCAAGAACCAGCTGGGGCGGGAAGAAAAGGGGATCACGCCCCAGTTTCTGCCTCGTCCTGCCTCCCCCCCAGCCCCCGGTAACCCGCCGCTAATTGGTTTTATTTATTAGACGAAAGTAATTTAAACGCAAAGGCCCCGTTGTAGCATCGGCCCGTGCTGGAGCCAGAGGTTTGACACCCAGCGGCGTCACCGCGGCCAGGCAGATTTCAGAGTCCTCCGGGGCAGGAGAAAGCATCAGCCTGGCACAGCCCGTCGTGGGGCAAAAGTCAATTTTGGGGGGAAGATCAGAGCGCTCCCAACCCGGCCAGCAACTCGAGGGCTAGGAAGCCTCAGACAGATGGCCCTACGAGCCTTGTGGAATATATATAAATACTGTACATAGCTATGAATATATATATATATATTTCAAGGTAACTTCGCATACGAGAAGTCAAATTTATCCTACCGTGTAGGAGAGCGAACTGTGCACAAGCCAATGGTGCTGCAGCCATGTTCATGCGGCGTCGGGACAGACACAGCCCGCGTTGATGCCTGAATTATATAATCTCGTCATGCCCCAAATGTTGGGTCGTTTTTCGGGTGTGGGTGGACAGGGTCAATTACCCACAAATGAGCTTTGTACCAGAGCGTTCAAAAACAACAACAAAGGAGTGGCGCCGGCAGAGAGCTCCAGTGTTCAGGCTGAGTCTGATCATCAGGATAAGTGCTGGGGGAGGGGGGGAATTTTCCACTGGGGTACAGGTCTGATCCATCTCATTCCCCCCCCATTGGGGTATGGGTCTGATCCATCTCATTCCCCCCCATTGGGGTATGGGTCTGATCCATCTCACTCTTCCCCCCCCCATTGGGGTACAGGTCTGATCCATGTTATCCCCCCCCACTGGGGTATGGGTCTGATCCATCTCACTCTTCCCACACACCCACTGGGGTACGGGTCTCATCCATCTCTATCTCCCCACTGGGCTATGGGTCTGATCCATCTCACTCCCCCTCCCCCATTGGGGTACGGGTCTGATCCATCTCACTCCCCCCACTGGAGTATGGGTCTGATCCATCTCACTCCCCCCACTGGAGTATGGATCTGATCCATATAATTCCACTCCCTTGCACTGGTGTATGGGTCTGAGCCATCGTCACACACACACACTCTGGGATATGGCCTGATCTCTCTGACCCCCCCACAGCACAGGGATGTGGCTCTGGTCCAAAGCCCACGTCAATGAGAGGCTTCCCATCACCTCCAGCCTGCGTTGGATCTGGCCCCAAACGCTAGAATTTCAAATGTGTCAGCACCCAGCCACCCCGACTGAGAACAGACACCCGCTCCCCCACTGAGAACAATGGAGTATCACACACACACTACTATTGAGAACAATGCATCGTCACAGAAAACAATGGCGAATCCTCCTCCCTCCCCCACTGAGAACAATGGGAGCAGGAAATCTGGCCCTGCACAAGGCTGTGGGGGCACTCGACTGGGCCCAGCTTTAACCACGGGTAGGAACTGAAACCTGAGCCATGGGCACGCTCTGATTTTGGCTGAAGTCAGTTGGGAGCAGGGTTAATTTACACAGAAATGAGCCTCCGCTCTTCCCAGAATCAGAGTGAAACCAGTTTGACTGGCCTGGTGCAGGCTCCTGGTGTTTAGCCAGCGCCACAGGCCCAGAGGAGCGCCACTGAATTCGAGAGCGTTACGCTGGTGTGAATGTGCCCAGTGGAGTCACGCCAGATTCACACTGAGCTCAGAAGCCAGCCAGTGATTTTAAAGCAGAGCGCGTGGGGGGCGGAGGGGCAACCTTGCCTGTGAGTGACTCCAGTGGGCCGTGCCCTGGGAGCCCAGCGCAGGGGGAGGGCTAAGGGGTGCTGGGATCCTCAGCGGAGCTGGATGTAAAGCAAAGGCCACGTCTTCCCAACAGGGCACCCGATGCCAACCCAGTTCACTGCTGGAGTGTAAAGAGAACTGAACCTTCAGGAGACCTAAAGTCCGGGCTGTCCCTGTTAAGGGGATGTGGGGTGGTCCCATCTACACCACGACTAACTCAGGGGACCCGGGAGCTCATCTGAGTCTTCTACCTGGGCTAAATGCTTAGCCTGCCTGCGTTAGGGGGCCCAGTAAGACCCAGCCTCACTACAGTTTTGGGCCACATAACATTGCAGGGTTACGTACCATTGGTTTTTAATAGCCAGGTGCCTGCAAAGAATGGGGCAGTGATTGTAAAGGGGTATGTTGAGGGGGAAAGGCTCTGTTTCCCGAGAAGGCTGCTTCTTATATTCCCTGGGCATTCCTTCCCAGCATGCACTGCTGCTGAGTCTACAACGCCCACCAGTCCTCCTGGACTACAAGTCCCAGAATGCTTTGCCAGGCCCCAGTACCAGCTCACCCCTCAGGACTAGTCTCTGCGGTTGGTCAGCTGGGAGGTTACCGTACACGGCCCATCGACCTCAGCTGCAGGGCATGCAGTGGTGGCCAGGTGAGGAAGAAATTACACGTGCACCTGCCTTGGCCTCTGGTGGAGCCGGGCCACCAAGCTGGAGGGTTGATTTGTCTGCTCCGATGCCGCAGTTCTTACAGCGTCTCGCAGGATAACAGCTCTAACCGGGCCGTTAAAAGTCCGGTCAGCGGCGCAGGGGGGGCCTGGGGCTCCCAGAAGCAGCCGCCAGGTCCTGCAGGGAGGCTCCATGCACTGCCCCGGCCCCGACTGCTGGCCCCGCAGTTCCCATTGGCCGGGAACCGCAACCAATGGGAGCTGTGGGGGCGGTGCCTGTGGGCGCGAGGGCAGCACGCGGAGCCTCCCTGGCTGCCCCTGCGCCTAGGAGCCGCAGGGACCTAGCGGCCACTTCCTGGGAGCCATGGTAAGCGCTGCCGGGACCCCACACCCCAATCCCCTTCCCCAACCTGGAGTCCCCTCCCGCACTCAAACTCTCTCCTGGAGCCTACACCCTGTAGCCCTCCACACATCCCAACCCCCTGCCCCAGCCCTGAGCCCCTCCTGCACCCCAAGCCCCTCATCCCCGGCCCCACCCCAGAGCTTGCACCCCCAGCCAGAGCCCTCACCCCCTCCCTCACACCCCAATTCCCTGCCCCAATCTGGTGAAAGTGAGTGAGGGTGGGGGAGAGTGACAGACAGAGGGAGGGGGAATGGAGCAAGTGGGGCGGGGTCTATAGGAAGGGGCGGGGCCTCAGGGATGGGGTGGGGCAGGGATGTTCAGTTTTGTGCAATTAGAAAGTTGGCAACTCTAGGAGACCCCAGCACACACACACAAACACACACACGTCCTGCATTTCCCCCACACCATCTGCCCCGAAGCACCCAGCCCTCTCCTGGAGCACGCTGAGCATTAAGGTCCGCATGACTCCTTTAGAAAGATAAAAGCGCAGCTTATTCCAGGCCCTGGAGGTAACGAGCCCGTCAAGGCAAACCCAGCACTGGTAGGGGGCGGATTAAACTTACAACACGTTTATTGACAAAAGCTGGAGGTTTGAAGTGAGCCCAAGTACAAGGGATAAAGATAAAACAGTGACAAGCAAATAAAAGTGACTAAGTGGCTGAGACGTCATAAGCTATAGCCTTGGGTCAAGGCTGATTTCCAGCCAATCCTTTTCCTGCCAGCCATGGCTGACCTCCTCTCAGTCAGAAGTGCAAGGAGCTGCTTTCCCTTGTCTTCCTGGGGGAACCATCTTGGCCTAAGCAGGTTTCTCACTCTAGTCAGTTCCCAGGGACTTCAAACCCCTCCCTTCCCCCTCGCTGTCCCTTGTTTGCCCCGTACGGCAGCACCCCGCCCTCCTTGGCCCCGCTGCTGCTTCTGGACGCGCTGCCACAGTCCCTGGGCAGCTCAGGCCGCTTCGCCCAGCCCTGGCTGCGGCGCTGGGGGGTGGCCACCCTGCGGCCTCTGCAGGCGGCTCCATGTGCCCCGCGGGGTGGCCCCCAGCCCGAGTGTCCCCCGCTTGGAGCCTGCCCGGCCCAGCCACAAGGTGCGGGCACTGCTCCCCCGTAACACGAACCGCAGTGGCCCCTGGGTGCCCCCACGCACGAGGCGCAGCTGCTGTCAGGGCCGGCTCTAAGCTTTTGCCGCCCGAAGCAAAAAAATAAAAAAGGTGACCAGAATGCCGCGCCGCCCCAGGCACATTGGTTTGCTGGTGCCTAGAGCCGGCCCTGTCCATCTGTCTGGGCTTGCAAGAGCTGTGGCCCCTTGCGTCTGTCCGGATGGCTTCGTCTATCATCCTAAACTCATTGTTTTGTCCCCCAGACTCGGGCTGATCCCCGCAGTTCTCCCTGCCTGGGGACTTCCCACCCCTGCCCATTCATATATAAATGGGGTTTGCATTGGGTTTGGCCTCACTTTTGTTAATTTCACTGGAGACAGGTAGCAGCTGCCTTCCCTCCTGTCTGGGAGAAAGCCTTCGGGGCCAGACTTTACGGTGTAATACCAGTGAGGAGCCATAATTCCTCCCCTAGTGTTAATACAGACATGTTACAATATTCATCACCATTAGCGTTCATGAGCGAGCTGACTAGCTACTCTTTTACGACAGTCATATTGTCTGCAATCAGTTCATTGACCTGCCTGGCATTTGCGGTGCCGCCTCCCCGTCTTTATCATCCAGTTAACCACTGCAGTGCGGGCTCAGATGAAGTCCCTTTTCTCCTCCTCTCCTCCTGAGCACCGGGCTGGTCAGCCAAGTCAATCCACACTCCTTTGCCTAGGACAAACCTGTTCATTGCCTTGACCAGGGCTCGGCCGTCGGGTTTTACCCACGTTCCAATGACATCACCGGGAGAGAATTTATGACTTGACATCTGACGCTGTCACAGAGATTTTACAATGACACCATTGACCAGTGTGTTCGCGGTTGTCACATGATAGCTCACAAGGCAGATTCGGTACAAATAGCCTTGCAGTAGCGTGTACAGGGCCGCCCTTAGGATTTATGGGGCCCCACGCGGTATTATTACACTGGTGCCCCTACACCGGCGCATTCGGCTCTGTGAATACGGCCCCTGACTTCTGCCTAGTAAGGAGGCTGCAGCACTTGCTGGGTGGGCGGGAGGTGAAGGGTTGTGCTCAGAGACGGCAGCAGAGCAGCATGGGGGCGTCCGGGCTGAACAATCAGAAGGAGCAAGGTGGGAAAAGACCCCCGCCCCCCAGCTCTCTCCTCCCCTCCAGCTCAGGCATTTGCTGAAGGTTTCATGGCATCTCAAGGCCATGGCCTAACAGTCCCTCCCCAAGCCCCTGACATGGGGACCAAGCCCTCTGCTGATGTAGACCATTGCCTGCTTCCAGCCGTTTACACTGGGCGGGAATCTGGCCTTCGCATTCCCACTGATCACCAGCAGACGCAGTCCCATAGGAGGGTGCTGGGCCTGGCCAGACCTGGCCAGAGAGTGAACGAACCAAAGGAATTAGCAGGCACAATAGCCCCCATATGACACCATGTCTCCATCCCCCTTTGGCCAGGGCAGGAGCGTACCCCATTGTCTATAGTTCACCCCCAGCCTCGTCGGCTCCCCCTGCAATCCCTGGAGACAACCCTGCAGCGAGAATGGGCAGGAAGAGTCCCCTGCTGTTCAACTACATTTCCCCTGGGCTTAATGTCACCCCGTCCTCCTAGCGCTGCCCTGGGGTCACCCAGAGCTCCCCTAGGCACCCAAACCACACCCCCTCCTGGGGTGTTCACACCCTTCACTAATAGCTGTATGAGGGGAGCTCCTAGCAGCCCCAGATGAGATCGGGGTGGGTGCTCTGTGCAGACACAGAGAGACACTCCCTACCCCAAATTGATCACAGGCTAATTAGACCTGACAGACCTGGCCAGGAAGGGAAACTGAGGCACAGAGCGGGGCAGGGACTTGCCCAAGGCCACCCAGCAGGTCAGAAGCAGAACAGGGAACAGGACCTAACAGTTTTCCAAGGCTGACCAGACATTCAGCCCCCCCATCCTGTCTCCCTGACATGGCAGCACAAAAACACCATTGCAGTTGGCAGCTCTGAGTCCTGCCTCACTTGGTCCTGTCTAAAAGCCATGCATGAAACGAGGGGCCGGGTCTCAGCCTGGTCGTTGGTGGGTGGCCACAGCGGATGCCCAGCAGGAATGCCAGTGCCATGGGAACACAGATCAGAGGGGATTTGGATTACGGCGGAATGGGCTGTTGTGGGCCGGGGGGGGCAATTAGCTTGCTGGGCAGTTTTCCTCCATCAGAGCAGGCGAGCCGGGAGCCAGGCGAGCTGAGTTCTAAGCCTGGCTTCGCTGGAAAACGGCCACAGGACCATAATCACTCCGTGCCTCAGTTTTCCGCTCTTAAGAGTGGAGACCGTGGTAGCGCAAGCCCCACGGAGCAGAGCTCTGTGAGCACTGCTCATTGTGACCACAGCCTGCCCTAGTGATGGGCTTTGCCCAGCATGGGGTGTAGGAAGGAAAGGAGCGTTGATCACACCTTCCCAGCCCACGGTCGGGCTGGGATCCTTTCGTCACTTTGTTTTCTGAAACTCATAAGAACATAAGAACGGCCAGACTGGGTCAGACCAAAGGTCCATTCAGCCCAGTATCCTGTCTTCTGACAGTGGCCAATGCCAGGTGTCCCAGAGGGAATGAACAGAACAGGTGATCATCAAGTGATCCATCCCCTGTCACCCAATCCCAGCTTCTGGCAAACGGAGGCTAGGGACACCATCCCCGCCCAGCCTGGCTAATAGCCGTTGATGGACCTATCCTCCATGAATCTATCTAGCTCCCTTTTGAACCCCGTTATAATAACTCCTTTCCCCAGCGGCGGGTTCTGGGTGATTTGCCAGCCCCATTATGAGCTGATACAGGGCACGTAGCCCAAGGAGGCTGGTACTCTGGAGATCTTACCTGAAATTACTTCCAAGAGCAGAGACGTTTTTAAAAAATAAGCACGTGTGTGTGAGCGAGACACGGCACATCTAATTGGCTGGGCTTGGCTGTACGAGTTAGCTGAAAATTACCGAGCTGGAGTGGAAGCGATTTGTTCAGGCAGTGAATTAGATACTGCAGTGGCAGCCAGCCGGACGTACCAAACCTCATTTGCCCCAGCGATTGAATGTTCCAGCAGGCTGTGGATGGTTTCCATAGAGAAGGACCAATTGAGGCAGCACATACACATACACACACACAACGGGGAAGGTCTGTCTCTAGTCCCCGCTGCGTGCCCCTCTGTAGCCCTGCCCATGGGCTATGACCCCACCCGTCCAGCAGGGCGGCAGTACAGTGGAAGGTTTCAGAGATAACGAATGGGACGGTTCACACCTCTCGGAGCCGTCGGGTCAGGCTGGCTGCAAACTCAGGCAGGCATCAGTTACACTCAGGGCATATTTTCTTGGCATCCCCGAGGGCTAGAAACCTGTTTAAAAAACCCAAGAATGTTGCGATTCCGCTCTCATCACGGCAGACTAGGTGCGGACGCTTCAGGCCTCAACCCAGCTCTGGCTGGCTTCCAAATTAGTGGGACCAGGTTCACAAGCTGGCCCTGTGGAGGCCCGAGTGCTGCCCTGCACTCCAGTCCCATCTGGGCCTCGTTACACACAGGTCCCTTCTCTTTACTCTTTGTGTTAAAGCAGAGGCTACAGGCCCCAGCTGAGATCAGGGCATCGGTGTGCCAGGCACATGGGGAGAGGCCGGCCCTGCCCTGACGACCTCAACACAACTGACTTTGGCAGAGCCGCCATGACAATTAACCCAGCGTCTCTCTGTGCCCCAGGGCAGCCTCCTTTCAGGGCCTAATCCTGTGATGGCCGCAGTTGTCCGCTGAAGCCAACAGCAGCTCTGCACCGGAGAGGACACAGGAGCAGGGCCCCTCCGGCTTTCTGGTCTGGCCAGCGTTATCCTGGGTGATCCCTTCTGCAGCCAGCGCTGACAGGCCTGGTACAGCATCCTCACCCCAGCTCCGCTGCGGAGCCGGCAGCTAAGTACAGCACTGGAGCAAGAAAACTATTCCAGCTCCTCACAGTCTTTAATGTATTCAACCTTCCAGCCCCCAGCCCCACCCCCCGAGGCAGGGCTGTTGTCCCCAGGAGACAGGTGGGGACACTAAGGCACAGAGACACTAAGATTACATCCGCAAGTCTCCGTGCCTCAGTTTCCCTTCCCACTCTTGTCTACTTAGACTGTGAGCTCATCAGGGCAGTGACTATCTCTCATGCTGCGTCTGTGCAATGGGTCCCTGATCTCAGCTGGGACCACTAGATGCTGTGTTAATATGAATATAAATACCAGATATGTGGCTAAGCACTTGGGCTTCCCAAGCCACCATCTACAGACGGCGTACCTGGAAAGGCAGCTAGCACACAAATAACTTGCGGAACTCACTGCTACATGATAAACAAACGAAGAACTGAGCAAGATTTAAAAAGAAAGGAGTGAGAGGCATATCCAAAGAAACAACTGTGACGCTGGCTAGGTTGAGACACAGTCATGAGCTAGGGAATTTGCAGCTGCTCTGAACAGGCTCTGTCTATTATACAAACTACAAACACAAAGCGGCTTCTGTGCAGCTCAAGTTCCAACACTGTCTCCTTTGTTTACCAGGAGTCACACCCTCTACAGCAAACAGAGTCCTCTAGTGGCTGAATAATGCATTACAAGCAAACCTCTTGTCATCCATCCTCAAGCTTCAGGGCATAAGCTGATCCCCAGCAGGAGGTCAGGAAGAAATGTTCCAAACCTGTTTTCTTCTCCCTGCTGGGTGTGGAGCTCAGCTGATCAGTCCAATCTGCTCCAGGAAATAGTTTCATGGATTTTAAGGCCAGGAATCTGACCCCCTGCATAATAAAGGCAACTCATACAAATCTGAGAGTGGGAAGTCTCCCTGTTTTTGTAAAGGGGAAACTGAGGCACAGCATGGGTAAATGATTCACCTGACAAGTCAGAGCCAGGCATAGAACCCAGAGGTCCTGCTTCCTGTCTCCTGCTCTGATCGGTACGCCTCCACCCCTCCCATGGCCTCAGGCAGGTGGGCATAACAGTAGCAGTGCCTGACCCAGTGCCACTAGAACTGCGTACCCCGACATGGTCAAAGGTGAGAGGTGACTCATCTTCCTCAATACACAATTACACACACAATCCACACACCCCACCACATAGTCACAACTGATATAAAATCACAGACACAAACACACACAATCCGCACACCCTGCCACATAGTCACAATTGATATACAGTCACAGACACACACACACACACAAAATCCACACACCCCGACACACAATCACAACTGATACACAATCACGCCCCAAGCCGCCACAATCACACACCTCCCAACACATCATCACTCTCACCCACAATCACCCCCCCAAAACACACATAATCGCACCCCCATCCCATCTCCCCATAATCACACCTCCCAACACAAAGGCACACACCATGCAAAGACCCACAGAGAAGGGGAGAAACAACTGATCGTACAGGTGGAACCAAGCAGACAAACGCACAAGGCTCCCATGTTGCAAGGGAGCGAAACATTTTTCTCCACTGATCAGCCCGGCTTTTTCCTACGCGCATCATATTTCGAGGCAACCCCCAGAGCCCCTCACTGACATCCCCCCCTCGTGCTGCACACCCAGTCCCTGCCGCAAAGAGCTGACAGAGCCCGGAGAAGGGACTTGCCCAAGTCATGCAGCAGGCCCCTGGCTGAGCTGGGTAGAACCCAGGTGTCCTGGCTGCTCCGCCAGTGTGTGGTGCACTACGCCACGCCCAGGTCCGCCCCCGTCTCCGCTGCATCACCATTAATTCCAGCGGCTCGGCGTGGCCCGTGGGCTCAGGCTTTACAAAGGGCTCGGCCCACGTGAGCTCGGGGGACAGCTGGGGAGCAGAAGGTGAAACACGGCTGCATGTGGTTGTATTTTCCTTCCCAGCACCCCACTCAGCGCCCCCCCCCCCCCCCCATCTGCTTTGGTTTGTTTTCCCACCAGCTCCGCTAACAAGTGCTATTTATAAAGTCCTCCTCTCCCCCCTGCCCGAACGCTCTTAGATTTTAAATGGCTTAGTTTAAAATAATAAGAGGAATGTAGCTACACAGCAGTGCGACTGGCTGGCTATTGGCCAGGCGACGACAATCGAAAGCAGGTGTCCCTTGCTGGACGGATCGCAGCCAAATAAGGCCAGGAACTGAGCGAGCCTCGCCAATTTCCCCTCTCCGTTCCTGCGGCCAGGGCCAGAGCAGAGGGCTAGATCCTCGGCTGGTGGAAATCAGTGCAGCAGCTGAGATCTGGCCCAGAACCTCTGGCCCGTGTTTGCTCCGGTGGTTCTTTAGCTGTCCAGGCTAATGGGGAGCTGTTGCCGCGTCTGCCCTTCGAGGGAAAAACTGACAGCTACGCTGCGCGGGCTGGGTTGTTATTGTAGGGTTGCGCCTCAGCACGGGGACTGAGCCTGTCTGTTTTCGTAGGCTCATCCGTCAGTGCAAGGGCTGTGCACACCGGCTTGTTATCGTCAGTCTACTCATGAGTGCTGGGGCCGTGAATGCCGGTTTGTTTTCATAGGGCTTTGCATCAGCGATGGGGCTGGTTTGTTATTATAGGGTCAGTCGGTGCAGGGGCTGTGCATGCTGGTTTGTTATTGTAGGGTCAGTCAGTGCAGGGGCTGTGCATGCTGGTTTGTTATTGTAGGGTCAGTCAGTGCAGGGGCTGTGCATGCTGGTTTGTTATTGTAGGGTCAGTTGGTGCAGGGGCTGTGCATGCTGGTTTGTTATTGTAGGGTCAGCCAGTGCAGGGGCTGTGCATGCTGGTTTGTTATTGTAGGGTCAGTCGGTGCAGGGGCTGTGCATGCTGGTTTGTTATTGTAGGGTCAGTCGCTGCAGGGGCTGTGCATGCTGGTTTGTTATTGTAGGGTCAGTCGCTGCAGGGGCTGTGCATGCTGGTTTGTTATTGTAGGGTCAGTCGCTGCAGGGGCTGTGCATGCTGGTTTGTTATTGTAGGGTCAGTCGCTGCAGGGGCTGTGCATGCTGGTTTGTTATTGTAGGGTCATCAGGGTTGCACAGGGAGGATGCGCTCTAGGGCCAGCAGAGGTATTTTTGCTGCTCCCTTGCTGGAGTTCTGTTTCAAAGGCGAGCGGTGGCTCACCATGCATCGCCTTCGCCTCTTACAGCGCGGCTGATTAATATTCTGCGGCGGGAGGCCCAGCTGTCACAGCGAAGGACTGCAAGTGAAACGAGTGGGCTCCGGAGGATTGGCCTGGGAGCGTCCCGAGTTCATAAATAATCCGGGACTCACTGCTCCTTCTTAAATATTTGAAGCAGAGTTTTTCCAAAGGCAGTTTAAGTGCTCCTTGCATAATTCTGGATTTAATGGCACTTCAAATAAACGAAACGGATTCAAATCCTGGCGTGGGATTCAGAGGGACTGGCAAAGGAACAGCCTCAAACCAAGAAACTCCCACCCCATCAGCGTAGCTAGGCCTAGATAAACACTGGTTTGTTATTGTAGGGTCTCCTGCTCAGTCTGGCTTTATTGTAGGGTAAAAATTGTCCTGATGTGCCCAAGCCTCATTTTCAAAAGTAACTAAGGCCAAGATACTCAAAGGTGTGGAGGTTCCTTATTCCCACCGATTTTGCTGGCTGTTGACCTCCTAAATACACAGGAGTTAGGCACCTAAATACCTTGGAGGAACTTGGCCGTAGTACTTTTGAAAATGGGACTTAGACACTTTGGAAAATGTGACCTAGTCTAGTGACTCGGCCACTGGACCAGGAGTCAGGACACCCGGGTTCCAATCTTGGCTGAGCCGTATTTTTTCACTGGAAATGATCTGCCCCACGCAAATGTCCATTTTCATTCCAATTTTCAATTTGCAGACCAGGGCGAATTCAACCGAACAGCATTGTGTTGGATCGACATTACCAACCCCAGCACGGTTCCGTTCGGGGTTCAAACAGCATTTCATTTGGCTCTTTGGCCATGGAAAACCATTGGTTTAACCATTTCACATGGGGGAGTTTTCGATTTTTTTCATTTACCTTTTCCGATGGAAGACGGGGGAGGTTAGAGTCGAGACAGGAAACACTTTTTTGAACTGAACAAAGTGTGAAGAAAATTCTGAAGCCGAAGGGACCACTGTGCTCATCTAGTTTGACCTCCTGTGTTACACAGGCCAGAAACCTGCCCCCCAAAAATTCTAGACTGTAAAACGGCCAATGAGAGCTACTGTCTCTCCTTTTCCTAACTTCTCCCAACCTTTCTCCAGGGGCAATAAGAGACAAGGCCATATAAACCCCGAAGCCCCAAGCCAATATGGAAACAGACCTTTTCGATTTCCCAAAACGAAACATTTTAAAGCCGAAACAAAACCAGAAATTTGTCCCTTCCTAGCGGCCTGCCATTGTGAAATGTTCCTTTTCCCGATGTCCCATGATAAACTGGGGTTTTCCAGTGGGAAAATCTTTCAGGGGGATTTTTTCCAGTGCCCCAGCTGGTTCTGACACTGGCCTGCGGGGTGACTGTGGACACTTACTCACTCCAGGCCTCAGTTTCCCCTGCCACCTTTTATTTACACTCTGAGGCCCAGATCCTCAAAGGTAACTCTCATACACCTTTGAGGCTCTGGGCCTAAGCGCTTTGTGTCTCACTCTGTGTCTGGGCAGAGCCCGCCCGTGGAAGCCTGAGCTCAATTGGCGTTACCGTAATACACCTAATTGTTTTCTCCGGAGGGCTGGGCTGGTGACACACATTTCCTTTGTATTTTTAAGAATGGACAGTAGTGAAATACTTGTCTGGAGGAACCCTGGGTGTTTCCCAGGGCCTGGGGATCCCAGGGAAGGAGAGGTGGAGGTTTATGCCCCTGTTTTTCCAATCCGGTCCGGATTTGATTCAAAGCCATCCGACCTGAGTCTCTGGCGCAGGGCCCGATTTTCCTGCCCCCTGCCCCTTGTGCACGCATCTACACCAGAGCCCAGTGGGTGGGAAAAGCCACCCGAGCCAGTGGCTGGCTGCCCATGCTGCACTGCGCAGGGCAGGGGAGAACCGGGCCCTTCACGAGCTTGCTGCTGAGACGAGTTTGCAGGGTCTCAGCCCAGTTCCCCGTGCACACAGGCCAATGTCATCCAGCCGTCACTCCAGCTGGCTCCGCTTGGCTCCCTCACGATCAACCACAGAAGAGAGGCCAAGGATCGAGGGGGGCTGCCCTTGTGCCTCACTGAGGGGGTCCAGCAGGGCAGGGGGTGGGGCAGATGCTGACTGGGGCTAAGCGGAGGCATCCAGCCGGCAGAGCCCTCACTGGAGATGCAGCTGCAGGGAAGAATGGCCTGGCCAAATTAACTCCCTGCCCTGGATGGGGTGTCACTGAATCCCCATTGTGCAACCTCCCCGCCCCAGCATCCTGTGACACCCCTCGCCCCGCCGCCACCTACCTGCAGGAAGCTCTGCTGTGAATGCAGCTCCTTAGGATTGCAAGGCCCATTCATCGCCCAGCCGGGGAAGGAACTGCTCCGAACAATGCAGCCACACGGGGAACAATGCCTGGGCCCGGGGCACTGGGCAGCCAGGCTGAGACCCATTGTCAGAGCTGATCTGGGAGAAACGGGGAAGTGGGGGGAGGTACAACCCTGCTGGCCCCCCATGAGCCTGTGCTCTGCTACACGCCTCTGCAGCGCTCCTGGCCCCCATGTACTGAATGCACCCGAGGGCTGGCTCAGCCGTGGGGACCTGTCTGTTGCTGGGCAGGGCTGGGCATTTGTGTGTGTGTGTGTGTGTGTGTGTGTGTGTGTGTGTGTGTTCCTTCACGCCAACACATCCAGACACACCAAGTCCCAGGTGCGCCGGTGGGGGTTGGGAGGCCTAGAATTGTGGAGATCCGGGTGTCCGTGGCTCTGTCTGCACTGCAAAAAAAGGGGGTTCTTAACTGGGGCTCCCTCACCCAGTGCCCATAGCAATGAAGACGCGGCCACTTGGCTTTTAGCTAGGGTGAGGGGCGCAACTGCCCCCCCCCCAGGCTGCCCGACAGACTGTCCCTGGCGCCATAGCCGGAGTTCAGAACACCCCTCTGTGTGTGAGCGGGGCTGGGAGGACGGGTTTGTCTGTGTGTGTCGCTGTGGGTGTCTGTTGGGGGGGGAGTGGGGGCAGAGGTGTTTGTGTGTGTGGAGCTGGGCATTTCGTGGCTCTGAAAGGAAGGGGGTGTGGATGCAGAAGTGTCGGGGAGGGGAAGGGGGTGTATATATGTGTGGAGCTGGGATGCAGGTGTGTGTGTGTGGAGCTGGGATACAGGGAGGGGTGTGGAGCTGGGATGCGGGGTGTGTGTGGAGGTGGGATGCAGTAGGGTGTGTGGAGTTGGGAATGGGATGGACGGGTGTGTGGAGCTGGGATGCGGGGCGGGGGTGGAGCTGGGATGGACGGGTGTGTGGAGCTGGGATGCGGGGGTGGGTGGAGCTGGGTGTGGATGTACGGGGAGCACTGTCAGGCCTGTTGCACCAGGATTTTGCACGTCTGGGGCAATACCAGGGAGTGGCAAATCCTGTGCCCAGGGCGGGGCTGTCACACAGGGTGGTATCCCTTTAAATTGCCTGTGACCCTTCTAGCCGCACTCACTGCGTTCTGTGTTTTAGAAGCAGCCAGAGCCGCGGTGTGACTAGGCCTGGCCCATTCGGCCCATTCGGCTGTAGGTGCTATCGCCTTGTCCCTACTGCCTACCTATTGCTGGGCCACCACAGATTTCAAAGCGCTTTGCCACGAAGCTGGGTATCCTCATACAAATGGGGAAACTGAGGTACAGAGTGGGGCCGTGACCTGTCCAAGGTCACCCAACAGACCAGAGCCAAGAATTAGAGCCCACCCACTCCACCCAGGTCCTAGGGCCCTGTCGCCTAGACCACGCCAATAAACTATGGCTTGTCTGGTGCCTTCCTATCATGATGTAGGGAACTAACGCCACAGTGGGGGTGGGGGAGTGGGGGTGGGGGCTAGCCCGGGTCTCAGCCTGGACTGGATTCTGGGAACTTTTATTTGTCCTACTCCTAGAACAAATCCCCATTGTATTTTTAAAATGATTTTGGGCCAAACCTTTGTGTCTTGCTAGCACACCCTGGTGGTGAGCCCTGTGTATTACGTGCTCCGATTGGCTCCATGCCAGTCCTTAGCCACCTCACACTATGGCTGGCGTCCTGGCCGACGTGGCTTCCCCGGCGGCCTCGTGCCAGGCTGTGCTGGGAGACAGGCTGCTGGAGGCCGACTCGCCTGATCTGGCAGCAGGAGCTTAGCTCGGGCAGCCCGTGCTTCCCCGTCACCTCCCCGCCTTGCACAACCCCCAAACGAAGACTGGGCCCGAGGCAGGATCCGCTGCTGCTGCGGGGAGATTCAGCCATCCCTTCCGTGCCACATGCACGAGATCCCAGCGTGTGTCATGGGCAGGGCCAGTGGCACAAGGGCAGATCCATACCTGTACACGAATGCACACACCCACACGCATGAATGTACACCTGCCCCCCACACACATACACACACAAAACCCTTCCTGTCGCACACGTGTTCCTCACACATCCCGGGGCACAGCCAGGCCGCTGCTCTGGGTCGATGGGGTCATGCAGGAGTACCTGGGGCTGCACCGGACTCAGCCGGGAACTTCTGAATGGGAGCCAGCCAGGCCCTTGGAAGTAGTTTTGCCGTAAAAGGAGCAACGTCCTTGTTCCAACAGCCTCCCCTAGTGGCTAACGCTGGCTTAGGAAGTGCTCGCCCATCGAACTTGGTGGATTCATTGCACCGTAGCACCGACGGATGGATTTTTTCTGCATGTGGAATATCCTTGCGGGGATGGAGCAATTTGCTCTGCAGTCACCACCCGCTGGTTTAGTTATTGATCTATCGATCATGCACCGTGTTACGCTCTCTGCATCGACTGGGAACGTTTCTCTGACCATGTTTCCTGTCCGCTTTCTGTGTCACCTCAACCGTTCCACCGCCAGCTCGGGCAGGTGGCTCGACTCTGGGAAGGAGGGCAGAGCTGGTGGCCCGTTGCTTGGGTGAATACTGGGAGAGGGACGTGTGTGTGTGTGTGTGTGTGTGTGTGTGTGTGCGCGCATGTGTGTATGCACGCATTTGTGTGTGTGCATTTATATTTGTGTGTGTGTGTGCATTTGTGTGTGTGCGCATGTGTCTATGCACACATTTGTGTGTGTGCATATTGTGTGTGCGCATTTATATTTTTTGTATGTGCGTGCACATTGGTGTGTGTGAGCGTGCACATCTGTGTGTATGCATGTGTGTGCGCATGCATTTCTATGTGCGCACATTTCTATGTGCATGTGTGTCATAACTATAAAGGGAAGGGTAACAGCCCTCCTGTGTACTATAAAATCCCTCCTGGCCAGAGACTCCAAAATCCTTTTACCTGTAAAGGGTTAAGAAGCTCAGGTAACCTGGCTGACACCTGACCCAAAGGACCAATAAGGGGACAAGATACTTTCAAATCTTGGTGGGGGGAAGGCTTTTGTTTGTGCTCTTTGTTTTGGTGGTTGTTCGCTCTTGGGACTGAGAGGGACCAGACATCAATCCAGGCTCTCCAAATCTTTCTGAACAAGTCTCTCATATTTCAAACTTGTAAGTAAATAGCCAGGCAAGGTGTGTTAGTTTTTATCTTTGTTTTCTCAACTTGTAAATGTACCTTTTGCTAGAGTGTTTATGTCTGTTTGCTGTAATTTTGAACCTAAGGCTAGAGGGGATTCCTCTGGGCTCTTTAAGTTTGATTACCCTGTAAAGTTATTTTCCATCCTGATTTTACAGAGATGATTTTTACCTTTTTCTTTAATTAAAAGCCTTCTTTTTAAGAACCTGATTGATTTTTCCTTGTTTTTAGATCCAAGGGGGTTGGATCTTGATCCACCAGGAGTTGGTGGGAGAAAGGAGGGGGGATGGTTAATTTCTCCTTGTTTTAAGATCCAAGGGGTTTGGATCTGAATTCACCAGGGAATTGGTGAAGAGTCTCTCAAGGCTACCCAGGGAAGGGAATTAGCTTTGGGAGTGGTGGCAGCGGACCAGATCTAAGCTGGTAGTTAAGCTTAGAAGTTTCATGCAGGCCCCCACATTTGTACCTTAAAGTTCAGAGTGGGGAAGCAGCCTTGACAATGTGTGTGCACTGACATTTGTGTGTGCGCACGCATTTGGGTATGTGTGCACATACATTTGTGTGAGTGCGTGCACATTTGTGTGTGCCTGTGTGTGTGCATTTATATGTGTGTGTGTGTGTGCTTGCCTGTAAATCTGGTAACAATTATTGCAAGCTCTCCAGGGCTGTGACTGTCTCTGTTCTCTGTCTGTACAGCGCCTAGCACAAAGGGGTTCTGCTCCATGACCATAATACACAATTAATACTAACAACAAGATGTGTTATGGTAGAGCCTGGTCCTGGGTGCTTAATACACTTGAAGGATCAAGGTGGCTTCCAACTCTACTGGAGGACCCTAGTGTGGGGGGAGGAGGGTCCGGCTCGAAATAGGACATTGTCACACAAGTACCAGACATGTCCACCCCTTGCGGCGGCGTGTGGGAATAGCACAGGGATTCCCTGTGGAATCAGGACTGGCCTCTCAGCTGTTCCTTGATGAGCTAAGTCAGAGAGGGAGAAGCAAAGCGGCAGATCATGCTGATTCTGCCAAATAATTCGGCTTCCTCCTGGCTAGAGGCATTTCAGAGGGACCTGACCAAGCCAGGTGAATGGGCAGCACAATGTCAAAAAAAATGGCGTCGGCCAGTAATAGAGGTCAGAAGGAACCATCTGAGTGAGGCACGTGCCGACCGGGTTCTCAATGCGCTGGGGAGGCAGGAGAACGACTGGGTGTTACTACAGACAGCTCAATGTAAACTTCTGTCCCGCCCCGTCCAAACAAACAAACCAAGCCTTAAACTGTCGAAGGATTAAAATCCGAACCATTGTCCAATCCCGTTATGGAAACCAGCGGATGGCTGTGACCAGCAGTGCTGGGCTGGGTTCTGAGAGCCCCATGTCAATTAGAATTGATTAATTATGGTCACACACCCCTGTCTTGGAGAAAGCAGAAGTAGGGGTTCAGAGAGGAGTGATGGAAACAATCAGCAGCCCCGGGCAGCCAACATGCTTTAGCCCAAAGGGCAGCAGACTGGGAGCCAGGACACCTGGGTTCCAATCCCGGCTCTGCTACTGAGTGAGTCACTATCCCTCTCTGTATCTCAGTTTCTCCTCATGCCCTTTGTCTCTTTATACTGTAAGCCCTTTAGGGCAGGCACGATCTGTTAGCATGGAATGTACGTACGTATGTACAGCACCTAGCACGCTGGGGCCTCTGGGGGCTGTTGGGGTCTGATTAACACTAACCTGTTCCCCGCGGTTGGTCCTTCCCTGGTAGTTCTGTGTGGGCTCTCCATGGCCCTGGCAGACTCTGGTGGGGTCTCCGCTCCCGTGACATTGGTGGAACCTTCAAACCCAGCCTACGACCCACAACATTCACCATTTCCAGCCAGAGGGAGAATTTGATGGGCCAACAGGTCCCCCTCGTGGCCAGAGAAGCTCAGCACATGCTCATTGGCGCTTGGACTCGCTGATGTCTGTTAGTTCTAGCCAGGTAGCCCCTATAGCCCCGAAGCCAATTCAGGACCCCAGTGTGCCCAGCGTGAGAGACGGACCCAACCCTGACAAGCTCCCAGGCTCAACAGACAAAGGGTGCGAGGAGAAACAGGTTTGTCACAGGCAGAGCCAGGAATAGACTCCCAGCCTGTGGACTCTGTGGCCCATGCTGCTGCTCGAAAAGGCCTATTCCTGTAGGCCCCACTTAACCGGTAGCCCCAGCCAGGATGTATTGGGATGCTCCATCCAACATATATCCTAGGGCTCTGGCCAGTCCAATCTGGCCTTTCTTCCAGGGCTTATAAACGCTAATCTTCTAGCTCAATCATTTACTCAGCTCTGAAGACCCTGAGTTTGAATACATTGGCACGAGTGTTGTTGCTATTTTTTACCATCTGTATTCGGGCAGCACCTTCCCCAGTCATGGCCCAAGACCCCAGGGTGCCGAAAGACACCGCCCACCCCAAAGAGCTAAACGCCTGGTCTCCGCGGCTGTTCAGAAACCATTTTTGCAGCCCCAGCCCTAGTGAATTTCCCTCCCCTGCCCCGATCTCTCTAACCGTCATTTGTTTCGCTCAGCACAGTCCGGCCGTCAGAGCCAACCTGCGCGGTTTGTTTCAAATGCCCCAAAGCTGGTCATTTTGTTGTTTAAAAAGGAAGAATTATTTGAATCTCTTCCCCCCCGCCCCTGCACACACCCCCGCTCACCCAGGGGCAAATCAATGTTCTCTTCCGCTCCTAGGAGCACATATTGTGATAGATGCAGCGTGCACAGTAATTGGGATAAATGGCGGATGCAAAACCCCATTAGGAAGCTGAAATCTGTACTGGGCTGGGCACCAGGGCCTGCTAAATTCTAAGCGAGTGCAGCGCTCTGAGCTCTGCACCACACTGGAAGCAAGGCAGTGATGCGATGAATGTCTGCGCCCTTGAGGATAGCTTGTCTCCAAAGGATCCCAAAGCCCTTAGGACGGGATTGCCAAAAGGGTCTAAATCCCATTGCCCCTTGGAAAATCCAGCCTTGCTGAGCTGACAGGATAACTACGGGGCTGTTGGGCCGTCTCCACTGCAATCCAGCCGCCTCTGCGGTGGGATGTGGCCAGCGTTTCACGGCGCACGGTGACCCTTTGGGACAGGAAGTGAAAAGGCGCTGATTGGTGTGGGGGCGCTGGGGGATGGAACGGATGAGCGGGGCTGGAATTTGGGTGGGACGCTGTGATGAACCCTGAGTGCAGTGGAAAATCCTCCCAGGCCTTTAACGCTAATTAGTGCCAGCTGTACGCTAATTGCTTCCCAGAAAGACGGGTGACCTGGCCCTTGACCTGACGAGCTCACAATATAAACATACTGCAATGGATCAATGTTGTCACAATTCAGGGCAACTGCCCCTGTGTTCCCCTTCTGTAGTCCAACACGGGCAGCCACCAGCCAGGTTCCAGCTCCCCTGGTTGGCATCTGTCCTAGCGGAGACAAGCGTCTCTCTCCCTCCTGACCAGGCCTCCCAGCTCCCCGATTATACTGTGGATTCACCAGCCAAATCCGACTGTCTCAGCAAACCTGCTTTGCCTTTCTGCTCATAGACGGTGACAGGGTATTTGCTGCGGCTAGCAGGGGCCGCCCAACCTTTCCTGTACAAGCCCAGGTATTCGTAGGGTAGAAGCACTACAGAGAAAACAATCAAAGAACGTACACACGCGCTAATCAGCTCACCAGAGATCCCCACAAGGGCCCTGCCGGGCAAGGCCTCCATAAGGCGTCTCTGGTGAAGCCTCAGCTGCGAACTAGCACCTAGTCTTCTGGGGCCTCAGTGGGCCCACTCGTTCCAGCCTGTCTCTCAGGATTGGGGCCTTCTGTGGACCAGGGAACCTGTCCATTTGCTGCTTCTATTGGGGCCGATCAATAGTGCTAACCCCATCTGGCCTAGTGGTTAGGGCAGCATGCTAGGATTGCAAAAACCTGGCTTCAGTTCCCACTTCTCCCTCTGAGCTGCTGGGTGAACTTGGGCAAGTCGCTCCCCCCCCCCCTCTGTGCCTCAGTTTCTCCATCCTTTAGCAAGACCGTTGAGCTCTAGGAATGAAAAGTCTCCTGGTGCAAACCTGGTGCACTTACAGATGAGCTCACATTGCTTCAGGCATGCAAGGTAACGAAACCAGGAACACCCAGGGTACAACAAACACTTTAAACAGCCGTCGCCAACGCAGTGAATGAGCCAAGAAACGGACGCAGAAAGGGGAAGCATTTGAAATCAATAAGCATCAGAAAAAAGTCCGTCCCCTCCCAAGAAAAAGAGGGGGGTGGAGCTCCCACAGGAGGGGGGAGAGGGATCGGCAGCTGGGGGTGGTGAGGGGGTTCAGAAGCCAAGTGGGACAGCGGCGCTCCCATGGGAGGGGGAAGAGTGATCAGCAGCCAGGAGCCAATTAATGATCCTTCCCCCTCCCCCATCCTTGCTAAGCTCCAACTTTTATTCCCATGATGCACTGGGGATTTGGTGGGGCCCAGATGACTAACGGCTCTGGGGTTTGTGCCCAGATGCCAGGGTGATGGGCGGGGAGGCGTCACTAGAAATGGCTGGGTAGATTTGAATTCCCAGGCTCCGGTTCCCACTCTCGCTTGCACCATGGCCAATCGGGAGCCAACACAGGGATGCGGGGTGAGCTGGAGGAGAACCACCAGGCACTGCGCACTGGCCCCCGCCCCCACAGGCTGCTGTTGCTGGGACACCCCCAAACACACCCGCCCAGCTCATGCTCCCGGCTGCGGGCGGGTTCCCAGCCAGGCACGACAGCAGGGAGCTGGTCCTCATTCAGTTTCATTCTGATTAAATATGCTCAGAGGGGGGAATGAACCAGAACCATTCAGATCCCACTGCCCACCCCTCCGTTTATTTGCTGTGATGAACTCCAGTGCCGCTGGTGGGAGTGCAGGTCCCTGGCTCCAGGACCCCACCAGGACTGGTCTCTTCTGGCATGGAGCCACTTCCGGCCGTGTCAGGCTAAACTCTTCGGATTCAATATGCCAGAGTCACTGGCTCTGGATTCCCCCTTCGTGGGGCGACGGCACAATCTGTGATTTCACATGGGCCGTGAGCTGGGTGGATGGAGAGTCACCGGTGCCCCCAGCCCTGCTCCCTTGGGAGAGACGGGACCAGGCTGGGCTGCAATGAGCATAAAGGGGGCTTCTTTAGTGAAGAGGCTGCAGGATACAGACAGGCCCTGTGGTTCCCTCTGGCTCTTGCAGGCTCCCTCCAATCCGGGCCTGGCTCCTGTGCTGTTGCAATGGATGATGGCTGCACTACGGTCACCTGCTGCTTTCCACTGCGCGGTCAGCCTGGCCCCGGCATCCTGCAGCTCTCAAGGAGGTCCGGGGGCTCAGCGTGCACCCTCCCACACACACAGCGCTTGGCTGTTCAACCAGCCCCAGTGCAGGGAGTTCCCCAACTGGCTGGGAGGTGATGGAATGGCCCTCAGCCCAACGGGGAAGGGATAGCTCAGTGGTTTGAGCATTGGTCAGTGTGTGTGAGGGGTGGGGGGTCTGTGTGTCAGGGATTGGTCAGTGTGTGTGTGCGGGGCTTGATCAGTATCTATGGTGGGGGGTCTGTGTGTATGTGGGTTGTCAGTGTGTGTATGGGGTTGGTCAGTGTGTGTGTGGGTTAGTCAGAGTATGTGTGAGGTGGAGGAGTCTGTGGGGAGGTTGGTCAGTGTGTGAGGTGGGGGGTCTGTGTGTATGTGAGTTGTCGGGGCGGGGGTTGGTCGCGGTGTGTGTGTGTGGGGGGGGGGGGGAGGTTGTAGGGAGGTCTCTGCTGACCAGTCAGTGGGTGAGAGGGTCTGTGTGTGAGGGGGTGTCAGTGTGTGTATGAGGGGTGGGTTGGTCTGTGTGTGAGGTGGGGGGGTCTGTGTGTATGTGAGTTGTCAGTGTGGGGCGGGGTTGGTCGGTGGGGTGGGGGAGGTTGCAGGGAGGTCTCTGCTGGCCAGTCAGTGGGTAAGGGGGTGTAGTTCTGTGTTTGTTGTGCAAATACTCCCTCCCCAAATACTCTCCCCTGTGCCCACAGCCCCCCCCCCGCATTCCCCTCTCCACGCATTCCCAGCCCAGCTGCCGGGGGCTCCGTGCCACCCTCTGCGGCAGCTGGCAGAGCCAGGGATGCCCTGAGCTCCGCACAGAGCCCTCTGCACGTTCAGCCGCTCGGCGCGCACCCTGCTCGGGGGTGGCAGGTCTGGGCGCAGCCTAGGGCACCACCAGGGGCAGCCCCATCCCTGGCCACTGGGCACAACGCGTGGGCAGGGACGCTGGCTCAGGCATCACTCGGGCGTCGCTATAGATACTGGTTGCCATGGGCAACTGCTTCAAAGCATCCCAGGCATCGCTGTGTGCGTGAGATTGAAGGCGATCAAGCCGCAGTCTCTGAGAAATGGGCAGAGGGGCATGACTGGGAGATCAAGGGGGTTCGGGGGCCGACGTGGGCCAAGGGAAGGGCTAAACTTTGGGGACCGTCTCCGGCCTGTGTCATCCAGGAGATCAGACTGGACGAGCACAGTGGTTCCTTCTGGCCTTGGAATCCGTGAATCTATGAACCGAACCCGTCCCGCGTTGAGCAGCCGGCGGCGTCTCCCTACAGCACTCTGCGGCTTGGGCAGCCCATCCCCGCTGCTCAGCATCCCAGTGGGCATCGCTGCCAATGCAGAGCCCCTGGCTGGGGTGGCGAGGGACTGTGCCACACATGGAGTTCTGCGCACCGGCGGTATGTACCAGCATGCCCGCGACAGGCTCTTCCTGGGCGTGTGGCTCTCTCCTGAGCCCCGACCCCGCTCGGCTCTTGTGCAGGGGGCGGGATGGAGAGGGGCAGGTTCATGCAGAGAGATGCTCCGGAGTGGGACGTAGTCACTGATCCTCCCAACTTCCAGGGTGTGCTGTGTGTACAGGGGACAACTTGGTGTCCCTCATACAGCGTGTGTGTGTGTGTGTGTGGGGGGCTCTAGAACAGGGGGAGGGGTGAGTGATTCAGATATAATGTACCAGTGGGGAAAGGTGCATGTCTGCATGTAACATGTATAATGTGTTTCTCTGTCTGCATAGGTACATATAGACACACACTCTATATATATACTGTACTGTGTATAGTATAATGATAGAGGTGGGGTGTGTGTGTGTGTGTGTGTGTGTGTATATATATATAGAGAGAGAGAGAGGCTATTTGTCCATACTTTGTATTAACGGGGAGAAGTGTGTGTTTGTGTAGGCTGTGTGTGTGTCTATATCCAGTACTGATGGGGAGAGGGGTGTGTGTGTGAGTGTGTATGTGTGTGTGAGTGTGAGTGTACAGGCACATGCATGCACAAGTCTCCAGGGGCAGGCCAGGCCAGGCTCTCTGTGTGTGTGTGTGTGTGTGTGTGTACAGGTGCATGCACGCACAAGTCTCCAGGGGCAGGCCAGGCCAGGCTCTGTGTGTGTGTGCGTGTTAGGCTATGTGTGTGTCTATATCCTGAACTGATGGGGAGGGGTGTGTGTGTGTGTGTGTGTGTGTGTGTCTATATCCTGAACTGATGGGGAGGGGTGTGTGTGTGTGTGTGTGTGTGTACAGGTGCATGCACGCACAAGTCTCCAGGGGCAGGCCAGGCCAGGCTCTGTGTGTGTGTGCGTGTTAGGCTATGCGTGTGTCTATATCCTGAACTGATGGGGAGAGCCAGGACTGGACCACAGGAGATGGATCACTCGATAATCGCCCTGTTCTGTTCATTCCTGCTGAAGGCCTTGGCACCGAGCACTGCCAGAGCCAGGAGACTGGGCTAGAGGGACCATTGGCTGACCCAGGATGGCCGTTCTTACGTTACAATGATAGAGCAAAGGCAGAGGCAGTGAGACTTATGGGACATCAGCACAGCAGCTGGATAGACGTATGTGCACCCGCTCTGGCCGAGCTAGCACCCTGACAACAGCAGTGTAGGCCCAGGTGGCACAAACAGCGGGAGGGGCTGTCTGCCTGAGTATATACCTAATGTCTCGGATGGGATCCTGCTCAGGGCGACTAGCTCCTCCCACTGCTCACACCACTGCGGCTGCCCTACCATTTTTAAACACAATCCGAGCTAGCGCAGGTATGTCTCGTCCAGCTGGAAATGATACCTCCAGATCGACATGCCCATAGGCTCAGTGGTTTGAGCATTGGCCTGTTAAACTCAGGGCTGTGAGTTCAATCCTTGAGGGGGCCACTTAGGGATCTGGGGCAAAATCAGTACTTGGTCCTGCTAGTGAAGGCAGGGGGCTGGACTCAATGACCTTTCAAGGTCCCTTCCAGTTCTAGGAGATGAGATAGCACTGCCACTGGTCTGACTTAGGAGCCAAAGGCTAACAAGAGTTGGCTCAGCCGTACTTAGACCTAGTGGAAATCTTGGGATGCCCAAGGACTGCCAAGCAATGACACGGGGAGGGCCTACCTGTATCTGAAGGCGCTGAACCCTAAGATGGACCAAGATCAATGGGGTAAAATTAGCTAAAGGAAAAGGTGATTATCGACTGTTATGGCCGCTTCTAGGGTGCTCATTACATCACACCTGAACACTGAAAATCAGGCCAGACTCCCTAATGGGGACAGTTGCAATATTATAGTAACTAGAGGCCCCCCAGTGGGATCAGAGCTCCGTTGGGGTGGGTGCTGCAGAGACACAGAGTGAGAGACAGTCTCTGCTCCAAAGAGCTTACAGCCCGAGCAGTCATAGAATGGGAGGGGAAACTGAGGCACAGAGAGACGACCGGAGCCAGGTGACCCAAGTCATTGGCCAGCGTTCCACTCACTAGAGCACACTTCCTAAGTAAGCAGTGGGCACTCCATCCGTAGAGACTGTTACACTGCATGGAACCCATCCTGCACTGACCAGCTGGGAACAGGACAAGCTCTGGCCTGGCAGAGACCTCTCCTCTGGACAGCAATGCTTTGCTCGTCTCTAGACCCTTCCAGTCAGAGGAGCTCGCAGCTGGGCTGTGAAGAGAATCTTGATGGAGAGGCAGCATGGCCTAGTGGGGAGGGCACTAGGCTGGGACGCAAGAGATTCGGGCTCTATTTGGGATTCCGCCACTGAGCTGCTGCGTGACCTTGTCCAAGCCACTTCGCCATCTCTCCCTCATTTGTTCATTTATCACTCCTAGGACCCCCAGTCTTGGATCAAGACCCCATTGGTGCGAGGCATTGCACAAACACCCAATGAAACTTACGTTGCAAACTCTTGGGGGCTCTCTCAGTTTCTGCACCTAACGCACCTGATGCAACGGGGTCCTGATCTTGGCTGGAGATTCTCAATAATGTTTCGGAACCATGCTTCTGGGCTAGCATCCTTCCCCGCTTCCCCCGTGCAGAGACAGGCCTTGCAGATCACAGCTGTGCTTTAGATCCAAGCCCCATTGACTCCCACTTTTCCCTAAGGCGCTTTTAGGAGAGTTAACAAGTGTAGGGAAAATGACCAATCAAACCTTTAAGAACCCTGCTTTCAGGGTGATGGGACTAGCTGCTCTGGAGTCTGCACAGTTCTGTGCAGGCAGCCGTGACTCATTAATCTCTGGCTGAGGATGGATTGACTCATTGGCTGGCGTTTGTTGACTGTACACAAAATCGTTTGTGCGGGTTGTAATTAAGGGCCCGATCCTGCAGTCTTTCCTCAGGCGTCTTGCGATCTGCAGGATTTGAGCCAATATTTGGTGCCATCAGTGCAAAGCCTGCTGGATTTCTAGCAAGGATCAGACCCTTGTAATGCTTCCACGGCCTTGGGGAGCGGCCCAGCCAGTGCGTTGTTACACTGAAGGCAGTTGTTTGCGGTGTCCAGAGCTGCACAGATGTCATTTCTTTGTTAGGGGTATGACAGTAGCAACTAGAGACCCCAATCAAGACACAGCAGCCCCATCAGCGCCAAATTTTCCCAGCGCTGGTGGGTGCTCGCCCCGGACCCCGCCGCCATTCCAACCCCTTCCCCAAAGTCCCCGCCCCAACTCCCTGCCCCTATTGGACTCCTTCTCCAAATCCCCTTCTCCTTCTCCAAATCCCCACCTCTTCCCGCGTTCCCCCTCCTCCCCCCTCCCTCTCAGCGCTTGCCGCCGAGAAACAGCTGTTTTGCGGCCGCCAGGGCCCGCTCTAGGCACCAGCGCTCCAAACATGTGCTTGGGGCGGCACTTTCCAAGGGGCGGCACTCCGGGCCCCCCCACTTTTTTTTTTTGCTTGGGGCGGCAAAAAGCTGGGAGCCGGCCCTGGCCAGAGCCCTGCCGCTGGAGAGCCAGAGCATCGTCCCCTGGAGTCGAGCCCAGGCTGTGGCGGCGAGAGGGGCTCCTGGAGTGTGTGAGGAGCCGGGGAGGGAGGGAAGCGGGGCCCGGGATGCAGGAGGGAGGAGGGGTCCTGCTGCTGCTCTGAGTCTCCCCAAGGCGGCGTGGCGTTTCCCCGCCCGAGCGGGCTGTGCAGGACGCCGCCAGGCTGGGCAGGGGGCGCAGATCCCGGCTCGTGCACTGATGGGGCGAGTGGCTGGGAAGCCCGAGCTGCCAGGGAGCTGCCATCACCCCCTCCTGTCCCTGGACCCAGTGCGCTGCGCATCTCCCCCGCCTCAGCCCCACGCTGCTTGCCCCAGGCCCCTACAGCACCAGGGGTGGGGAGAGGCAGAGCCCGGCTCAGAGCGGGGCAGCGGGGGATACTGCCTCGCCGGGGGACCCCTGCAGCTTGGGCACCTGGGGGGTCAGTGTCCGTCCTCTCAGCTCTGCCTGCACGGGGCTGGGGAAGCAGCTGTCAGCACCTGCCCCTCTCAGCCCTTGCACCCCCATCCCGCTCGCAGCCTCTTCACTTGTACCTCCCCCCATTGCTCCTTCGCCAAACCCCTTCCCCTTGTACTGTCCCTTCACCCACACCTCTCCCCTTGTGCCCTCTCCCCCAGCCCTCTCCTCCCCCTGCACCTCTTCTCCCGCAACCCTCCTGATACCCCCTCTCCTCCACAAGTACATCACACCCCGCTTCTCTGCCAGTGTAGAGCCCCCAAGCACCCCCACACCCGCTCCTCTGCCTGAACCCGCTTTACTAGATCCCCATCCCTTTCCAGGTACAAGGTTTGAGGGTTAGTCCCTATGCCTTCCATGTGCATTTGGAGCACTAAAGATGGGGTTGCAGGGGATGGGGGGGGGGTGAGATTTATAATAAAATGAAGTAAAAATAGGAGAAACGGTTTGATCCCCACTGCAAGTGTAAACGGGGATTACCGTGGTGAACGAGGAGATCACGGTTTGGGGGGGGGAGCCCACGGCTGGGGCAGCATGGGGTGCAGGTGGGGGGGAAGAGAGAGCCGAGGGCTGGGGTGGCAGGGGGTGCGGGTGGGGGAAGCCACTGGTGTGGGGGGAGAGAGCCCAGGGCTGGGATGGGGGGCAGCCAAAATTTTTTTTGCTTGGGGCGGCAAAAAACCTAGAGCTGGCCCTGGCGGCCGCAAGCGCTGGGAGCCGGGGGGGACACGGCGCACTAAGGCGAGGAAGCGGAGCGGAGGTGAGCTGGGGGGGGGGCGGGATGGGAAGCTCCCAGTGGATGCAGAGCACCCATCAATTTTTCCCCATGGGTGCTCCAGCCCCAGAGTGGGCGCCTATGAGCAGCCCTTGCACTAGCTCTGTAGAAATATAACAAAAGGCAAATCTCTGTCCCAAACAGCTTCCAATCAGAGCTGGACCAATGCCTGAATTTTTGGCAATTTTGATGAGTTGGGGGGACATTTCATTTTGGATCAGACTGAAAAGGGAAATATTTTGAAATTTTTGGCAAATTGTAAAATAAAAAAAAACACTCACCAAGAAACATATTTTGGGTCAAATACGACGTTTAATTTGACCCAAAACAAACTTCCAGTTTCAAGCACTTTTATGTTCTTAATTTAAAATAAAATTAAAATAAACTGACAAACAAAGGTGTTTTGAACCAAAAAAATCGAAACATTTTGCAGGGAGAGGGGTATAACTCTGTTTTGTTTTCAATGAACAATGTGATGAAAGCGCCATGAGCTCACGGAACAATTTGATGTCACCAAACCTGCTTCTTTTGCTGAAAAAAGTTTTAGCTGAAAGATGTTTGTCCTGCTCTACATACCATCAACACTGGGCCAAATTCCACCTCCCCAGGGGAGTAACAAAACCAGAGAAGTGTCTGGCAGTAGTCAGGGAGAGGGGAGTCTGCGATATGTAGCTATAGGCTATTGTCAAAAGAAAGCTGAAGGAGACAGATGCCTCAAACCCACTGAATTGCCCTTTGAGGAATTATTGGTTAAACTGAAAAACATGGGGATCGATATGAAAATCCATAGGTGGATAAGGAATTGGTTAATGGGGAGAATGCAGCGGGTAGTATTAAAGGGTGAACTGTCCGGTTGGAGGGAGGTTACTAGTGGAGTGCCTCAAGGTTCGGTTTTGGGACCCATTTTATTTAATCTATTTATAACTGACCTCGGAACCGATTGCAGGAGTGGGCTGATAAAGTTTGCGGATGATACGAAGGTGGGAGGCGTTGTAAATTCGGAGGAGGATAGGGATATCCTGCAGGGAGACTTGAATGAGCTTGTGAATTGGAGTATCAGAAATAAGATGAAATTTAATAGTGAAAAGTGTAAGGTGATGCATTTGGGGATGACTAATAACAATTTTAGTTACAAGATGGGGACGCATTGGTTAGAAGTAACGGAAGAGGAGAAGGACCTAGGGGTCCTTGTAGACCGCAGGATGACTATGAGTCGACAATGCGACATGGCGGTGAAAAAAGCCAATGCTGTCCTGGGATGCATTAGGCGAGGTATATCTAGTAGGGATAAGGAGGTCCTGCTTCCGTTGTACAAGGCGCTGGTGAGACCTCATTTGGAGTACTGTGTGCAGTTCTGGTCTCCCATGTTTAAAAAAGATGAACTCAAACTGGAACGGGTGCAGAGAAGGGCCACTAGGATGATCAGAGGAATGGAAACCCTGTCGTATGAAAAGAGACTAGAGGAGCTTGGGTTGTTTAGTCTGACAAAGCGAAGGCTGAGAGGGGATATGATTGCTATCTTTAAATATATTAGAGGGATTAATACAAGGGAGGGAGAAGAATTATTCCAGCTTAGTACTAATGTGGACACAAGAACGAATGGATATAAACTGGCCGTGGGGAAGTTCAGGCTTGAAATTAGACGAAGGTTTCTGACCGTCAGAGGGGTGAAATATTGGAACGGTCTTCCGAGGGAAACGGTGGGGGCGAGGGACCTGTCTGGTTTTAAGATTAAGTTAGATAAGTTTATGGAGGGAATGGTTTAATGGTAAAGCATAGTAGTCAAGGAAAACCAAGCAATGGTACGTAAATAGTATAATGGCTGACAGGGGTCAGGCTGGAGACTCTTGCCTATATGCTCGGGGTCTTACTGATCGCCATATTTGGGGTCGGGAAGGAATTTTCCTCCAGGGCAGATTGGCTGAGCCTCTGGAGGTTTTTCGCCTTCCTCCGCAGCATGGGGCAGGGATCTCTAGCAGGAGGGTCTCTGCTGATTGAAGTCACTTAAAACAGGATTGGGGACTTCAACAGCAGAGTCCAGGGAAGGGGTAGGGACGGTTTTATGGCCTGCAGCATGCAGGGGGTCAGACCAGATGATCATAATGGTCCCTTCTGACCTTAAAGTCTATGAGTCTATGAGTTGGGTGCCCAACGACCTTAGCTCCTTTACTCTCAGTCACAGAGGGGTGTGCTAGCGTAGTGCGTGTGTGTGACAGCTGTGCAGAGTGTGTGTGCGTGTGTGAGAGACAGGCCTTGTTCTATATCAGGGGTTAATGGCTTGCGCCCGGAAGATATCGGAGTGTTTTTTTCATACATGTACTGAGGTAAAATCACCTCCCTACCTCTGCTCATTCCTCCCATTTATCCATCCAAGGATCGCATTAGCCTTTTGCCCCAGCGTGTCACCGAGAGCACGTGGCCAGTGCTTGTCCACTGCGTCCTCTAGATCCTTTTCAGACCCTCTGCTTTCCAGCAGACAGCCACCGACTCTGTAGGCATAGCTGGCCTTCCTTGATCCTCAGTGCATACCAGGGCTGCCCAGAGGATTCAGGGGGCCTGGGGCAAAGCAATTTTGGGGGCCCCTTCCATAAAAAAAGTTGCAATACTATAGAATACTATATTCTCATGGGGGCCCCTGTGGGGCCCAGGGCAAATTGCCCCACTTGCCGCCGCCCTCTGGGCGGCCCTGGTGGATACCTTTGCATGTGGCTGTATTAAAACAGTTTGTTGGAAAGGGCCCAGCTTACCACGCGATCCAGATTGCTCCATATGACTGCCCTGGACTCACTAGTATCCACCGCTCCCTCAATCTTTGTGTCATGTGCAAATTTCACCAGCAGTGATTTTATATTTACATCCAGATCATTGATGCAGCTGTTGAAGAGCATTGGGCCTACTGGAGATTCCTCCTGAACCCCCTCCACTCTGTCAGTTACCCAGTTCTAAATCTATTGAACTGTTGCCCGATTTATAGTGTATAGGGCTCATTTCGTAATCCGAATGTGGTGCTGTACGAAGTCAAACACCTTAAAAAAGTCTGTCTATTACAGCTACCCCGTTACCCGGCCCAGCCAAACCAGTACGCTCCTCAAAAGATGAAATCAGGGTTGTTTGGCATGATCCATTCTCCATAAAACCATGCTGAAGAGTATTAATTGTACTGCTATCCTCTAACAGGGTAGCAGTTGAATCCTGTATCAAGTTTTCCATTATTTTGCCCAGGACTGAAGCCAAGCTAACGAACTGGCCTACCCCGGTCATTCTAAGTAGCACTCTCCCAGTCTTCTGGAATTTCCCTGCTGTTCCAAAATGGATTAAAAATGAACAGCAGCAGGTCCGAGAACTCCTCTGAGACCTTAGTGTTTCCCGTTGCCAGGCTACCACGAAGGAGGCTGCATGGCCTAGTGGATAGAACAAGGAATTCCCAGCTCTGTCATAGGGAAAGTGGCTTGCCCAAGATCACCCCGTGCCGTGCCTCAGTTTCCCCATCTGCAAAAGAGGGATAACGACCCTGGCCCTCCAAGCAAAGCGCTTTGCTGCTGAAAGGTGCCAGAGAAGAGCTGGGGATTAGAATTGAGGGAGCATGTAGACAACTCTAAATTACCCAGCGGCAATGGCCATGATGAGTTGTTACCCCCAGTGGGGTGGAAGAAGCCAGGAAACCCCACCGATGCCCCATTTCCTCCCTCCAGCCCCACCTCTGCCCCAGCTGCTGGGCTTGGAGGTAGCAGAAGAGCCATGATGGCTCCCTACACTGCAGCGATCCTTAGAGCTGGGTCCAGGGCCACTCCCCAGCTGTGGGGGGCAGAGGAAAAGGTGGGAGCCCCATTGCCTGGGCTGCTTGAAACCAGACTGAGCAAAGCCCCGCCCCGGAGGACTAACCTGCCCTAGGCCCTGGCTAAGGATAGGGCTGCTTAGTGCCCTGGGGATCTAACAGTGAGAAGTGCTTTCTGATTGCAGGCCCCGTAAGTAGCCAGTGACGACCCTCCGGGCCCGTCGTTCCTCACCATGGCAGAGGACGTCCTCAGTACCACCCTGTCCGTGCCGGGAGCTGCCCTGCCTGTGCCAGGAGTTGCCCTGCCCATTCCGACCCCGTCCCTGACCTTGGAGCAGAAGGCAGCCTTTGTCTTCGTCTTCTTCCTCTTCATCTTCCTGGGCCTTTTGATTGTCCGCTGCTTCCGGATCCTGCTGGACCCGTACCGGAGCACGTCCTCCTCCACCTGGACGGACTACATGGAGAAAGACGCGTCCGATTACCGCCTCCCCTGAGCATGGGCCTGGGGCTGCAGGGGGCTCTTAGCAAGGGGAGAGGAGGGATTCTCATGACCCAGGCAGCCCGGCCTGCAGAGCTTGCCAGGACTCTCGCTTTCAAGACAACAAGCTACCTGCAGATAGGAACACACCCTGGTGGTGGTTGCCCTGAGGTCAGAGCAAGCCCTTAGGCATGTGCCACTGGCTGGAAGGATGCGACTGCGGGCACTGACCAGCGGCCCTCTCATGCAACCGCCAGTCAAGTCCCACTAGGGAAAAAGGGGAGCTTTGTCCTTCGGTCAGCACAACAGATGGTGCCTGAACTCTAGCCCTCGCCCGGGTTACACAGGGCACGATGCTCTCCTTGGCTTCTCCTTCCCCTTGCCGGCTGTGATGGCACTCGTTCTCGCAGCTCTGAGGTGGAGTGACAGACACAGTCTGTACACCTGTAGAGTCTCGCTGGCCCATGCAAGGTTAGGGAGGGACCTGAGAACAGCCAACACTCCTGCATTTATCAGGGGATAAAATCTGGATGGGGGAGTTGGGCAGTTAGCAAGAAGTCACAGTCATCCCACAAGGACATGAGGAGTCAGCCGGTGGTGGTGAACCTAATCCAATTAAGTCACGTTCTATCCTACAACCTGTCTTTGTGCAAGAATCACACGGATGCAGATGATAAAATGGGATAGGAATCAACCAGTCAACCCAGACAGCTGTTTCCACATTTGATTACCCTGGTACCTACTGAGGTCATCAAGGTCTAGAGATCTAGGGACTTACATCTCATCATGAGTCTCTGAGCAACTCTGATAATAGCTCCCTTCACTGATGAGCAACACTCGTCTTCACACTGTAACTTGACGATTAACTCCCAGGTGGTCCACAAAGTACCATCAAAGGCAACAACTTTTGGATTTATGCTGCACAGGCAGGAGCAGACGTGGCTTAGTTTTCCTCTTCCCAGCCACGTTTTTCACTCTTGGGTGGTCACCTTTGCTCTTCCGCCTATTCACGGTGAAGTGTTGGGGGCGGGAGGTTTAAGGCGAGTTTTTCATGTTTATCGACTACAGTTACAAATCTGACATGGCCATTCTTTGCCTTGATGGTTTAACCTTTTTTTTTTTTTTTAAATCTGGAACCAAAAGTCAAATCCAGATGCTTAATAAAGTGCTGGTTGTTCTAAAGCGGCCGTGAGTTCTTGGTTGCTAAAGAACACATTTCAGCTCCCTTCTGATGAGGTTCTCCCAAGCCCTTTACCAAGGTGATATGTTATTTCACAGATGGGGAAGCAGTTCCATTCTATATGCATCCGAAGAAGTGGGCTGTAGTCCACGAAAGCTTATGCTCTAATAAATTTGTTAGTCTCTAAGGTGCCACAAGTACTCCTGTTCTTCTTTTTGCAGATTGAAAGTGACGTGCCCAAGGTCATGCAGTGAGAGAGCGCCCTGGTCTTTGAACCTAGATTTCCTGGGTCCCAATTCTGGGTTTTACCCATTATATACCATGGAGGGTAAGAGAGGAGAGATGGTTTTCATAACTTGTGCCCCCACTTGTACAGGAGCGCTACATGGATATCAGCTAATACCCATGTGTGAATACAGGGGCCTTCTGCTGGCTAGCTGAATCATTGGTTGGTAGTGATACATTCTTGCTTGCATTGCATTTCCCAGAAACCACTCAGCTCTGAGCAGCAATCACTGAATATTTGTGAGATTTTTTTCCCCCTTGAGTCAATCATTTCCCAGAACTGCTTTTTAGCTCATTGGTGGGCAACATGTGCAATCCTTTTACAGTGTGAAGCTCAGTAGGCCCTGGAAAATAAACATCTGTTTAGCTACAGAAAATGGTACAGCCCAAGATGAATTTCTTTGTGTACTAAATGCTCTACTAAATGTTTCTTAAAGCCCCAGCTTCTGGAGTCAGGTGACTATGTGGGAATCTCAGCTTTAATTTTTTTTTTACACATACATTTTAAAAGGGAAGTTTCTAGCTCTCCTTATTCAGGAGAAATGCTGCAAACTGAGCCCTAACTTCTCAAAAACCACACAGCAAATAAAAAGCCCCCCCGTACAATTTAAAATCTCATTATTTTAAAGCCAGACAGGTCATTTGGGAGGGCTTAACTCCCGGTTCTTGAAAGCTTGGGTTGGAAATACTGTTGCACCGTTTAGATACAAACCCACGTCTTAGAGGTAAAAGGTTCCTTATCAAATTACCAATTGCCTGAGCCAGCCAAGATCATCCTTCTTGGAAAAGCACAGTTGACCGCATTAAATACTGGCAACATTTGTCTCTCTCCAGAGGAACCTGGTCTTCTGTTGACCAGTGGCTAGTTGTTTCTCTTCTCTCCCCCTCCCGGACAAAGAGTGGCTGCAGCAGAGGGCGATTCATAGACATTTAGTCCATGATTGGGGCTCGGAAGGGGTGAGGGATTTGGGGCAGTGCAGACACCCCCCAAGAATTCTGGGGCAAATAGGTTCAGGAACACTACTTACCCCTCCTTTCCAAGGTACACGCCAAGGAGCGTATGAGTGGATCTGGTTGCAGGAGCACTCCCTGCCCCTTAAACCCAACTGCCAGTGCTCCATTTGGATGGTCTTGGGTCCTTACCCCTTTCCCCTCCTGCAGCTGCACTGACTCCAATGGTGAGGTGGGAAATGACTTAAAGTCTTCAGTTCTGCCACCCACCCTCTGCTTCCACTGCAGGAGAGCAGCCCGAAGGGTCTAGCTGATCTGCCCCTTAATGTTGGTTCCCCTCCACTGCTGGATCCTACAGCCCAGTCTCCCACATTCTGCGTGAATGGATGTTTGGACTGCAGAGGCAAGAAAGCTTAAGAGCAAAATATTAAGAACCATTTCACACGCATTTGGGGTAGGACCCGTTACCATTCAGGACTTCTGGGGTGAGGGTCAATCCCAGCAGCACCACACTGGGACAAAGGCAAGTGCTTTACAGTAGCGCTTTCTCTCTTGAGTGTCTCGATCACCTATTGACAAAATATGAAACAATGGTGAGGCTCTGACCTACCTATCCTCCCTTCGCAACATGAATCAGCTGGGCAGGGGAGGTGTATAGACCCATTGTCAGAGGAGGCCAAAAGCCTTTTTGCTTGATGCTGCCTATACATGAGACCAATCCTGGCTATTTTAGTGTTCTGAGTGAGCACTGGTTTCCTTGAAATCTAGCCTGTTAACTGTGTACTGATGGAGGGACAGGAAATGCCTAGATAAGCCACCCTGTGCTTTTCATCTTCTGGCAGCAAGCTGCTACTCTTCAGTGGTTTCTCAGGAAAAATTATTATTTCTCAGTTGAACGTCTGCTAAGCTATTATAAATCAATGTGGCAGCAGAAGCAAAATGGATCATAACTACCCCTAAAAATGTGGGTTGTTAGTCAATACTTCACTGCAAGAGAGGCAATACACCTGGAATTTTAAAGATTATTCCTTGTTCTCTCATTGAGCAGACAGCCTCTCTGAAACCAGACAAATCCAATACCAGGGGCATTCTAACTACAGGCAGTTCCCCAGGGTTTAAACTCTTCTGAGCTAAACAAATCATCGCCATCAGACCAAAACCCGGCATTTAAAACACCAGGGGTAGGACTTATTTTCTGCAACCAGGATCCATTCATTAGGACTCTGCAGACTTTTGCAGTAAGTGTATGAAAAATGAGATGCACAGAAATCGATTTCTTAACAAAAGACACTAGCTGCCACATAGGCTTTCTGTGAAGTCTTTCCTTGCAAGGAGGTTGTGCGGATGCTGCAGTTGTTATAAGTTGCAGAAAAGCCCAGGACTCAAGCCTGTTCTATTGTTACACAGGTATAAATCTGGACTAACTCCTCTAAAGTCAGTGGCTTGACACCTATGTAACAGAATTTGGCCCTCGGTCTAATACTCAAGTCAAATCACCCATAACCATGCAGAAATCCACACGTAATAAACATGTTAATATACTTACATCTGCGCCTAAAAGTGCTACAGAAACCTTCGAGAGACTCCCTCCACATGGTACACTGCCACAGTTCAGCTCTGCAGAGACTCTTGGTACAAATGAGAGGGCGTTCTCTGCGAGGCAGCCTTGATTTTGTAACTCATTCCCCTCTCCTGCTTCAGTCCCCCAGAGCCCAGATTTGTTGACCTGCTGCAAAAGCCACCTTTCCCTGCTCTTTGTCAAGACTGTGGAGGAGGGTGCGGGCTAAGGATTTTAAACATTTGAAGAAATAAATACATCAGATAATTAAGCCTCATGGCACAGCTGTGAGAGATACCAGTTCTATACAAGGCTAAAAACCTTGTCCAAAACTTACCAAGCAAATCCATGCGGGAGAAGGGAATAGGGATCAAAACTTGACTCCTACTCTAAAAGGACTTCAGCAGGCTGAGTATTTTGTGGTAGGGTAGCTGGAATAAATCTCTTCTCCCAGCACTGAGTGGAGTGTGGAATCTTTTGTACATTGGATAGGGGCACTAGTTCTGACCCTCTGACTACTGTATTCCTCCTGGGAAGGTAATGTGGCAGCAAGGCTGCACATTTTAATACTGCAGAGATTTTTGATCACTTTGTTCCTCTGTGAAAGTCCAAGAGGAATGTGGAGATCTGGGGTCGCTTTACTCATTACTAAAATACAGCCACCTCTGGGGTGGAACATAAAAGTATTTAACAACTCACAGCAACACTAAACAGTTTGCTACTGAAAGTTCAGAAATATACTCATAGGGGGGAAAACAGTCCTATGGGATTTTTAAATCCCATAGTACTGAAGCGCTGAATAAAATCTCAAATGCAAATACAAATGTTACAGTAACCCATACTGAATGCAAGAAAAAAAGGCAAGCATATACATGACTGGCATTTTATTAGGAAACATAGTACAAAAATGTATATATACACGTTTAAATTTAACATTTGAAAACATTCTAAATATAAAAAGAATACTTAAGCTTTCTAAAGGCATCCTGTACATAAAGCTATTAAGAATCTTTTACAATTCTGGGCACTTAAATGCTTAATCACAGTGCTAATTGGATTTGTAATGGAGTTTTTGTAATGAAGTGGCAAATAGGATTCTGCCATACTGATAATAAATATACACACAACCCCTAGGATGTTAGGGATTCTGATCTGATACGGGTAAGGTTGCAGAACCTGGGCATTTCTCTCCAGAGAACTGCAAATCTCAAGATAAGCCAGGGAACACTGGTCAGTTCATGCAGGTGGCAGAGTAAAGGAAAACTCCAAGAGGTCTTTGTTAAGTGACGGAGGATAGGTCCACACTGCAATAAAAACCGCACAGCACCAAGTCTCAGAGCCTGGGTCAATTGACTCCGGCTCACAGGATATGCTGCGGGGCTAAAAACTGCAGTGTAGACATTTGGGTTCAGGGTGGAGCCACGCCGCACACTCAGCAGTTTTTAGCCCTGAAGCCTGAGCCCAAGTCAGCTGATCTGGGCCAGCCACAGCCATGCAGCGGGTCTTATTGCAGTGTAGACGTAACCTTGTCGACATGGGGAAGTTTCCCAGCATAGCTGCAGTGGAATAACTGGTCTGGTGTAACTCCCTGTGAGGACACTATTCTACAATAAAAGTGTGTCAACAAAGGGAATTATACCAGAATGGCTTTAGTTACTCCCCTATGGAAATTTCCCATCAGAGCACACAAGAGCTTTTTGGGAGGACATTTATTATTTAAAATCTAAAGGAATCCAACAGTTTGGTTAAAGTTTACACGACCTGCTTAATGTTCTTTTCCTCTCCTCTGGAGAAGTTTTGCAAAGTTTAAGTCACAGTTTAGAATAATGGAACCACTGATGTAGAAACAGACACGGGCACAATTCAACTTCTATCCCAATTACAACCAGATCATGTTCACCTCATATGACAAACATGTTAAATGGATGTGAATTAAACTAGATTGCAGGTGGAAACCTAATCCCTACAGTCAGGACTCAGGCAAATCTCATGGATTTCAAAGAATTTTACCTGAGTAAAGACTGTGTATGCAGACCCATTAAATTGCTAAATGTTATGTTTCCATTCTGGGATTCTTTTGCTTTAGGGTAGCGTTTAGTCACCTAAAAATATCTTCATATAAAAAAGGAGAAACCAAGTAAGTTAAAAATAGCACTTTTCAATAATGTTCATTTGAAACCAGTCAAATCTCTCCCGCCTCTCCCACTCAGAAATGCAAATCCCCAAATAAGACAGAACTTGTAAATTGGTCTCTTGAGTTGGAAATTCAGGCCGGGTGTGTGGGAGGAGGATTTTTTTTTTTTTTAAATAAGTGCTAATGTACAGACAGCTCCCTTTCTGCACACAGGTTAAGATGAAGAGCTTATTTTAGGCTTTTACATTTTTTGTAATCCTTTATTGCTTGATTAAAAATCTGTAGGGTTTGGAGGAGATGAGCTAATGCAGGCCTTGATCTTGCAAACACCCAGGCATAATTTCAATGGGACTATTCACATGCATAACATTGCTCAGATGCATAAGGGTTGGCAGGATCTGGGCTTAAGACAAATCTCTACATTTTTTCCTTGTCCCTTATTTAAGAACAGCCCATAAAATATCTGTGTAGCCTCACCTAGCCTTGTGGTTACCAGAATATAGCACTGCCTCTCTGTTCAAAAGCCAGCATTCATCATAGAACTGCCATGGATAAGGGCATACAAAAGTTGGAAATTGTCTTTTTGAATGTGCTGCAGCCTTAATTCAGACATGGTGCATGAAAACTTCTAAAATAAAACACAAAATGGTGAATTTTTCACACTATACAACATTAAAAGAATACTGTGCTTTTTTTCTTTAAAAAAAATTGACTCATTTTTAAATCCCAGACCCCTTATTCAGAACTTTTTTTTTTTTTTTTTTTTTTTTTGAGAGAGAGAGAGAGAGAGAGAGAGAGAGAGAGATATCTGTTTCCCAGTAGAAGGGTCTTTTAAGCAAACTTGAGACAACATAGGGGAAACAGTTAAAATGACTATACACAAAGTGCTGTCAAATGCAGACTTTTTTTGCCAGCTTTTCAGTTATTGTCATCTTAGGTCTTGCAAGTAACTACAGTAGGCACAATTTTCAGGCAAATGTAATTTAAACTTGACAGTGTCCCTTTAAATCTGTAAACATTTTGTTAAATCAATTTCTCTCTGGATTAAGCCTTGTGATGCAATTACACAGTGTACAATAAAGAATTTCAGCTCAGACAGTTGTAACATGTACAGAAAACAAAGCAAAAGAAATGAATGTATTTTCCAATTCAGAGGAAACACTGGTTCTGTTTTATAGTATTGAAGTATATAGTGAAAATGTAAAATAAGTAGGAGTCCTGTTTCTCCAAACTATCATTAATTTTAAAAATCCATTATTAAAGCCTTCCTCAAAACATCTTTTGGAAAAGATATAAAGTCTTTTTATAAATAGTTACACTGCTTATAAATAAATGCACTTTGATACATAAAACCAGTAAGTCCCATGGTAGATTTTACAATACAAAGAAAGTAGTTTCATAAGTCTTTCCTAAAGCGGTTAGTGAAAACAACCAATAAAATACTGTTAAAACTTAGCCAACTGTTTTAAACAAGAAAAACCACACCACATACACAATTTCTGCTTGGACTGGACTGCCAGGGCATATCTTTAAATTGCACAATATTTCAAAGAACCCCACCCCCCCGCCCCCCCAGGAAATATTTCTGAAATTTATGGACTGTTAAGTTTTAATTGCACTACAATAAGTGATGAAAACACAGCCAAATTCACCTTGGTGACTCCATTGATTTTGGGGGGCTTATAGTAGGGGTGACTCTGGCCCACTACTTTAAAAGAAAGACGAATATGGGACACACTTCCTACTTTGGGTATATACACAAATGGTGCAACCACCCTCCGCATAGGTTATTGCCTTATGGCAGATTACACTCTTACCTGTATGTTCTGCAAATAGCAAGTGTCCATAAGATTACAGGTTATTAAACTCTTCCCAACAAACTGTTCATGACTTTGGCTCACATCCCCCCCTTCCCCTCTCCATCTTATAAACCAGCTTCTTTCCTATCCCCAATCCAGCTGCAAGAAGACTGACAGCATGTTTTGCTGAATCTTGCTTTTTGATTCTTAATTGTTACATCCATCACATCTCCAAGGAGATGCTTCGAAGTTTGGTGAAATGCAACTTTCCAAGAAGGACCTCATTTCATTTAAATTCATTTTACTGGATTTTAACTGGGTTTATATCGCTGACCAGCCTTTGCCTGGCTTGTCCTTTCTTAGATCACTAGTTGGGGTAGGTATTGCATTCTGTGCGTTTGTATAGCCCCTATTACAACATGTCCTCAATCCCAATTGAGGAATCTGGACACTACCAAGATTCACAGAATGATATTTTAGCAGTGATTGGCTCTACCAAAGAAATTTGGCCCTTTTTGTTTCTCATTCTGAAGTTGCTGTCCAAAGCTGTATGTTTGATTCTAAAAGTCTGGGCCTCTTCACTGTTACCTTCTATCCACAAGAACTAAATAGAGGAACATTTACATAGAAGAGTTTGACACTCCTATCTTCTACTAACAAGGAGTCAAAGTCCCTCTCATGGCTTCCACTGCAGAGACAAAGATTTGATCAGAGTGACGATGTAAGATCCCCTAGTTACTGATTCATGACTCCAGCAACCAACACTTACTTTGGGGGAAGATGGGAAGCTAGACAAAATAAACCATCCCTAAAAAGTCCATCTAGACAAGGAGAAAAAACTCCAAACACTGAAATCAACAAGAAATTATTCCAAAGCCTAACTGGTAGATACCCCAGTTTTGTGCCACGTAACACTAGACTGAGCAAAACCTCAGAAAATATAGTAGTCCTGTATTGATAGGGATATGGACTGTTTACCAAACAGAGTTGGAAGAGATCTAGCTTCTACAGTTCTTTCTTTCAAATTAAAACTAAACAATGCTTTTCTCCTAATCAGGAAACATCTCTGTTCAGAAGTCATCATTCTTTTTCTAATAAGACTACCAAATTAAAACTATTTGATTTATATTAATCCATCATTACAATGGATAGTTCTTCTTCCTTCATTTCTAAAGGCACAATGTACTATCTGCACTATCTAAAAGAAGCTTTGCACTGTAAGCATATGTACAGAATAAATACAACTTACATATGTACTCTGCAGTGTGGATGTATACCAAATTCTGCTCTATTTCAACCATTCAATCCAAACGGCGACAATGAGGGTGCATGGATGTAATGGTAGAATTTGGTACACTATCTATAGATAGAGAACTGTTAGGGCCAAAATGCATGGTCAAAAATAATTTATGTGAGGTGCTTCAATCTTTCACATTTTTTGAGTGAGCAGAGGCAATTCATTTTGAACAGGAAATAGATCAAATGTTTGAATGCAAATGCTTTAGAATAGATAGTTAATAGAATTCAAGCTGCGAAGACAGGCTGAAGTTACATTTTTTAAAATGTATGCCAATCTCATGCTCATTAATGCGAGAGGCTAACAGCACCATACAGAGCAAAACCTGATTCAAAGAGGCCTCCACGGCTCCTCCCAGGACATGACCTGCAATGTCATTGCTATCAATTCAAAGCCACTCTTGAGCAATCGCTATCCTAGGAACCTGAGCCATGCTTGTCTGATGTGAACCAGTCTCCCCTACACAGAGGCCAATTCATGGTCACCTATGACCATGCCCAGGATTACAGTTCACGACTCCAGAAGTTAGTATTTTTGTGGACTAAAAAAAAGTCTCTGCACGATTCATCTCAAATGTCCTAACATGGGCATGTCTGCTAGAAAAGAAATATAATGAAAGAGGTATCTGTATCAACACAAAACCACACTATCTGGACACACACTGCTGGAAATAAGAACAATACAAGACAAACCTTTGCAACCATGAAATTGAACAACTACCATGAATACTGCCAATCCTGACAAACAGCAGAATTTAAGCAGGAGAGAGTGCATTATGCAAACTGAAGCCATGAATTTAACGATACTTGCCTTGGAAAGGGAAGACAGATTTTTCAAAACTTGTCAAGAAAGCGGTATCAGTTTTTCAAGCTAGAAGTGATTTAATACTTTCTAAATACTGCAGCAAACTGGTCAGGCTACATTCTTGTGAAGTTTTTCCTCAATTTAAATTGCTTTACTCATGATCATTAATTAAGACTACCATACCGTAAACAATAGTTCCCACAGTTAATCATAGCACTTCCAATAATTTTGCTTCGGTTCTGTAACAGAAAAGACAGACAGTTCTGCATGTGATACATGTCTCTCACTTTAAAATACAATCTCCCAGCCTGCAACAGGCAATACATATAGGCAACTTCTTTACTCTGCATGGGTCTGCAAGCAAATAGTAAAGAAAAAACACCCATAAACATTTTAAGATCAGTCATGTGTTTCAAATTTTTTTTTAGTATATTTAAAATGGACAATTTTGATTAGTAAAGATGTGAGATGCCTACCCACTTCCAAACAGAAACATACCAACCTCCCGGACTGTCTTATAAAACACAACTTCACAGACATTTTATTTTGCATATATAAACAGTTGGTGCCATTGAATAGCACAAAAATTCTAAAAAGAAAACTTGACCGAGTTTCATAAAACTGAAGGGTCTAATTTTTACCTGGTATCCCTTTAGATAGTCAAGGGTTCAGATGTAGATAGCGCTTTCAAAAACAGACCCAAAAAAGGCAGTTTTAATATTCCCTGATATCTCAAATTGCTTAAATGCTAAAGAGCTCATGCAAACGTAGCCTGTGCTTTGTTCTTGTAGGAGTACTGTATTTTGGATTCATTTTTGAAACAAACGTATCCTCTACAAAGACCAATCCATTTTCCACCTTCTCTCAAAGGGCTTTGGAAGATATTGTCAATAGTGTTTTATTTCAGCAACGAGGTTTGCTTTCCAATAAAAGCCAGCTTTTTAATGAAAAGTTTATACCCTCAACAGACTGTTTGAGAGACTCCAAAGCATGGTTTCCAATCTGATAACTACACACAAGGGTGCAAATAGGTCATTGCATAAAATTTGTTTTCAGTGCAGTAAATTCAGGGCAGCTGAGCGCTATTACCAGCTACTTTGGCAATGAGGTACTTCTCTTTCCCCACCCACCCCTTTCCCTCCCACATTATAGACCTATGACACAAAATAAGCTTGTTGGTCACTTGCTGGCTAAATTTATTAGGGTACTTTTTAAAATACCTTTCTCTCAACTTCAAACTATAAAAGCACCTTTGGCTTTGTGTTCAAAGCAAATTAATGTTATGAGCTGCAGGAGAGATTTTATCCCTCTGAATGGAACCACACAAGCAGTTCAGTTCAATATTCCAGTAGACCACTTAGCTCACAATGTTGCTTGTCAACGGCATCTCCTTTAAAATAAATGTTTGTCCTTTAAAACCGGAGTCGGTAACCCACAGGTTACGCCGTTACGGTTTCCACAGCAATGTCAGTAGGCTGCTCCGTTTCCACCACAGTTGCTGCAGACCCTTCCATTTCCTCTGACGATACCACAACTGCATCCACCTCAGCAACCTCTTCAACCACTGTAAGCTCAGCACCATTGGGCTGCTGTCTTGCCATGGCTTCAAGCTTTAGCCGGTATTGCTCCGCTTCCAGTTCTTTCTTCATTAGCTGGCTTCGATATTCTTGCGCCTTTCTGTTTGCCTCGTGCAACTGCTGCTGTAACATTTCCCTTTCGTTATCGTCCTACAAAACAAGACAGACTGACTAGTGCCCAAATGAGTCAGCAGCTTGCGCCTGGACCTGGGATGCAAGCACTAATACACAATACCTAGACACAGGTAAGAAAGGACAGACCAAGTGCATAGAGAGATAATGGATGTCTCAGGGCATAGGGATACAAAGCCTTTTGCCTCTACTCATTGGTAAATCTAAAACAGGGCTGGGTTGTATCACCTAAGGGCTGATTAATGGCCTATGTTAAGTGAAATCAAGTTGCACAGGGTATATGTTAAGGCAGAAACTGTCCGCTGGTCTTTTCAGCAAGGTAGGCTAGGGACAGTTCTCTAGTATAAGTGACCCCATAAGGATGGATTAGTGGGGTTTCCATATTTCTTTATCATCCAGATGCAAAAGCAACAGTGTTGGCAACTGGGGAGAGGGCTAGAGAAACAGACTAAACAAAAAAAGAATCCACAACACCTAGTGGCCCCCCAAATCAAAAGGTAAGTTCTGCCACCAAAAACAAACAACTTATCCAGCACCCTCCCACTTGGAAGGATATGTAATCTGACTTTCTTTAAAACAGCAGCTGGAATGTGAAGAGTGGTCAGTCTCGCATTGGATCTGTTCTCACTGCAGTTTTAGAGGGAGTTCTAAATAACAGAGCAGAGTACAATGCTTCAACTCAATAGCCTGTGCTCAAAAATTAACTAACTGACAAGATTACACAAAGAGTGACTTGGAAGAGACTCTTCCTTCCACCACCAGCAACTCAATTGCTAACACCACTTGCCCTGTGGCCTCGTGGGCAGAGCACTTCACTGCCATGCGGAAGACTTGGGTTCTTATTCCCTGCTCTGCCACTGGCTTGCTGGGTGACAGTATGCAAGTCACTTCCCCCCTTGCTGTGCCTCAGTTTCCCCCTCCTTAAATGGAGACAATGATACTCACCTCGGTAAAACATCTGATATCTACTAACGAACAGCACCACATAAGAGTTAAGTGGTATTAATGTATTGCATATTAACTGACCATACAGATTGAGTAGAAAGAATGAGAAACATTATAGTGAGTTTTCAGAAATGGGAAAGACATGATCATGATGAAATTTAAAATCAACTCGGGCCACATCATTTATATTGAGTGTTATTTTTTAACTATACTTGAAACCCTACATTCTCAGTTCAGTGCAGACTGATAGTTTAGACTGCACTCATTTTCTATGAAAGTTACAGACAGGAACTTTTACCTTGTTTTCTTCCAAATCATTTACATTTTGGTCAATTTTTTGCTTCTTCGCTGGTGGATGTTCTTCCTCTTCTACATCATCATCATCATCTTCTTCTTCAATAACAGTCTCTTCTGCAACCTGACCAGCAGGTACAGTTAGAACTACAAGTCAAGGAATATTAAATGCAGGAAATGAATATACAATGGATTACAGATGCTTTCATACATAAATCCAGAGACACAGATTACTTCAAAATTAATGCATGAGGGAGGTGCTCTTCTGCACAGAAGTGGTGGGAAACTTAAATCAGTAATTCTAAATTCCACTGAAGGGATGCAGAGCTACTTCAAAATTAATGCATGAGGGAGGTGCTCTTCTGCACAGAAGTGGTGGGAAACTTAAATCAGTAATTCTAAATTCCACTGAAGGGATGCAGAGCTTCTTATCAAGTCCCGGGCTACGTTTCCTTGTTCATATCTTGCATTAAGACATCCTATTTGCTACAGCAAGAAGAAAGTTTCAGAGCCCATTCACCACCTAGCTGGGAGAATCTTAAGTCAAAGGTGAATGTTTTTTGTTAAAAACTCCCCCTATTTTAGGGAATACTATAGTTCTTTCATCATCCTGTTCTTGTCACTAGCATAGCAATTGAATTAAGAGGGTACATAAAACTTGTGAATATTCCAGAGCACAAGTACATTATAAATACATAAACAAGCTTTTGTTCAGGGAACCTGATATGTAACATTTCATTCTATCAGAAACAGATCATATTTAGTTGGGGATTGGTCCTGCTTCGAGTAGGGATTTGGACTAGGTGACCTCCTGAGGTCCCTTCCAATCCTGGTATTCATGATTCTAGGATATGAACTACTGTGTTCTATCAAAAGTGTTCTAATTAGGAACATTGACAGAACAAGCTACAGATCAATAATTATATGTAGACATTTGGCAAATAATTCTGAATAATAAATTTGAGAAAATTGCTTTCCATTCATGGATAGTTTGCAAACAAACAGAGGTGAAATGAAAATAAGTACCGTATATACTTGTTCATAAGCCGAATTTTTTTAGTAAAAAAGGGAAGCACCAGAGAAGGGGGTCAGCTTATGAATGGGTATAGAGAGGGAGAGGTGGGACACAGCCCCTCCCCCCAACAGAGGGAGCAAGGAGAGGCAGCACAGCCAGAAGGGAAGAGGTAAGGACAGAATCTTTCCGCTTCTGGCCACGCTGCTCTCCCCCAGCCTCTGAAGCAGGCAGGCTGTGGCCGCGTCGCCCGGTCTGGCCCGCCGGAGCAGGCTGTGGCCAGGTCAGAGACATCTGCCACTGGCCCTCCCCAGATAAGGTGGGAAGGGATGAGATGGGGAGAGTGTGGGGGATGGTCACAGGGGTTACTCCCCTGACTCCCAGCTTCTCCTCCCCAAAAAATCTCCCCACCAGTGGCTGTCCTGGCCCAACAGGGTAAGCAGCAGGTGCGCCGGGACACTTTGTTTACTTAGTATCAGAGGGGTAGCTGTGTTAGTCTGAATCTGTAAAAAGCAACAAAGGGTCCTGTGGCACCTTTAAGACTAACAGAAGTATTGGGAGCATAAGCTTTTGTGGGTAAAAACCTCACTTCTTCAGATGCAAGAAGTTTACTTAGGTTTACCTCTGTGCCTGCGGACGTTCAAGGTAAACAAGCCATCTTGGCCCGTCAACAGCTTATCCTGATGGCCCGGGAGCCAAAAAGTTTGCTGATTCCTGAATTATAGGGTTGGCTTATGAACGGGTTATAAAAATTTCCATTTTTACTTATCCATCTTGGTGGGGTCGGCATATAAACGAACTGGCTCATGATAGAGTATATACGGTAATTCATTATGACTGGTCTGCCTCTCTATAAACTACCTATAATTTTGCATAGGTTTGTGAAACTGACAGATTAGGACGATCTAAGACAATATAATTAGAGTAATGGGATGAAAAGGTATACTTAGCCTGACAATCAAGAAGGGGGGAAAGGATAGCTCAGTGGTTTGAGCATTGGCTTGCTAAACCCAGGCTTGTGAGTTCAATCCTTGAGGGGGTCACTTAGGGATCTGGGGCAAAAATCAGTACTTGGTCCTGCTAGTGAAGGCAGGGGGCTAGACTCTATGACCTTTCAGGGTCCCTTCCAGTTCTAGGAGATGGGATTGGTTCCTTATATATGGAGATATCCTAGCCTAGCTGGTGGGAATGCACCAGATAACCTAATAGAATTTATGATAAATATTTATCATTACACATGTTTCACTCATTTTAATTCAACTATTAATATTAAAATAAAAATGTAATACTATGTGTTAAATTAGAACGATTATGTAACTAGCTTCAGTCATAAATCTTAATTCTCCTCTCCATTCCTTTAGAGAGCTCACTTGGAAGGTACACATTTGTAGCAGCACATTACAAGTAAGCTGAACTACGTAATGGCCTCATTTTTCCTTCCCCTCCCTCCCCCCCCCATGCCTACTTTCCCAAGATTCACAGACCTAAGTCTATCTCTATGCATCTAACATAGCTTTTATTTTTCTTAACATTAGGAAAGTCTAAAACTGGCTTACGGTTTTCTAAACTGAGTAGCCTCTTACCTTGCTGTCCATCTTGCATGGTCACTATAAACGGCTGGCTGATACCACTAGTAGGAATGGCTGTTTGGAGACTGCCCAGTGGAACACCATCTGTTACTATCGTAATGACTCGTTGACCTCCACTGCCAACCACCTGCTGTATTGCAGAATCTACAGAAGTTGCTTCCACTATTTCCTCTGTGTTAGCTAGAGAAAGCAGAGCAAAACTCCCAAGTTTATTTAAATTAAGAAAAAGCTACACTTGGAGTAAATGAGTCAATGTTTACTGCACAAGAACTGCAAACATTGAAGCATCTGGTATGGAATAATCTGCAAATGTTAAAAATCTAAAATGGACAAAATAAAATACCAATACAAGCACAGCAACTTTTCAATGGTAAAAATAATTCTCTTCAGATACCTAGATGAATTTAAAGCACCAGCATTCACAAATACAAATAAAACTAATACAGTAAAAAGTACTCTGTGTCTGAAAAAAATGGGTTCAAAGGTTTAAAAAAAGATTACATAATGTTTGCTTTTAAAAGATGGCCAACTTGATCATTCTAAAGTCAACTGGTGGTTTCCACACTCTGCACATTGTACATATACCATAAAGCAGTGGTGCTCAACCCACGATCCAATCAGCATGCAGCTGTGACCCATGTGACATCCTCAGGGCCATGTAGGAAGTATATATATTGTGTGGCTGCAACCCACATAACAAAGAGCTGCACATGTGGCCCACAATGGAAAATAGGCTGAGAATCACTGCCATAAAGCATCAAACAATTTAGAATAAAGTACTGTAGAACCCTGTTTTATGAACCAATTGGGACTAAGGAGTTCATAAAATCAGAAAGTTCAATTTTATGAAGATCTCAAAATTACAGCAGGCACAGTGCATAAATTGCAGTTTGGTGCTGTAAATTATTTTCTTTTTGTCCTTCAAAACCACTGCAAAGCAATTTCCAATACACTGATGGCATTAGACATAAAGGGGTGTCAACTTGCTCAACGACATCACTTTTACCATGCGATTATTTCCCCCTCTCGGGTCAGGAAAAATAGTTCATGTAAATGGATGTTCATAAAATTGAGATTCTATGGTATGCATAAAAAGAATCCAAATGTTACCAAGACCTCAAGACAGCCTAACACTTAAAAATAAATAAATAGATAAACAAACCACAATGAGGCTTTGTAAAATCAGGGGGAACATACAAAATATCGAGGTGGCAATAAAATCATTCCAAACTATGTTTTGTAAAACTGGAGTTTGAAAAAAAATATCACTGTCCATATTTGTGTAGTAAGGAGCATCTGACAGAGATACAGGCTGCGTCCTGTTCTATTTTTATAACACGTAGTTGGACAGAACAATTCTAACAGGATCCAGGTGAAAACAGGATAGAGTGAAAGACTGGTTAGTAAAAAATACGTTGGTGCTTCATTCAAAGAAGTAACTATTGTCTGTAGAAATATCTGAGCTATGACAATAGATAAATCTATTAGCCTTCCAACTACTGCCAAATATTATATCACTTTGCAACTCTCGAGTTATGCTGAATGAATTCAAATCCTTTTTACAAGCTATACTTAAGTAACCCAATTTCCTTATGATTTCTTGCAAATTATACACTAGGGACTAAATACATTGATGTCAATGCCAGATTCATCCCACCTACCTGTAGATCTGTTTGAATTGGAAAGGGGAGCGGATGCTTCAGCGAGGGCTGCAAGCGTGGCAAGCACAGAGGTTGTTGAGTTTGAAAACTGCACTGTAGATACACGGGAATCACCTATTTTGAGGAAATGAAGGCAAGTGAAGGAGATTTGCAATCAGAGTATTCTACTATACTATTAAGACTACTAAAAGAACCGTTTAAGCAAAAAAAAAAAAAAAAAAAAAAAAAGCTGCCAAAAACCTACTGCTTTACTGGGGCTGTTTTTCCAGCCTACAATTCATACCTAGCATACCCCACTTCAAGATCTGAAACAGTCCCACATACTGTTCTTAGAACATGGTTGAAATAAATACCTTATATTGAATATTCATTTTACTGGATTTAAAAATAAATGTATTGGAAACAATGCAAAGGAATTAAATGGAGTAAATTGATGCAAGCTAACATGACTTACTCCAGCATTGTCACAAAGATCACCTTCAAGTGGCCAGATGGTAATCCACTGGGCTGTCAAAATCCAGATTTTGGCACCACAATTAGCTTTCCTTCTGAACAGATGTGAACAATGTTTTCAAAGCCACACATGATCAAAACACAAGGCCTCACCAGCACAGAATAGACACAGTCTGAACATATTAGCATTATGCAAAAGCGGTTGCTATACATTTAATTATATTTACTTGACTTTGCAGTGTCACATTAATTTCAATTACAGAATTACAAATACCAAATTTTTTTTTAAAAGCCTGTTGACATAAGCTAATTATACAACCCAAGTTCTTTTACTGTGAGATTTTGCCAAAGTATTGACTCCGTTCAGCATTGCTTTTTAGAAAACACATTTTGTTTGTTACAAATCAACAATCAGAGCTTTTTCTTGAAAGCTAAATCAGTCAATTATAACCACTTAGCCATTTCAATGTATGGTTTGAAAACCAGTTTCACAAAATAAGCCAGTCAGTCGAAACACAACAAAGGAACTGGTGTAAAGACTATCAGAGTCAGCATATCAAGTTCTTGAACTGCAGATCCGGCTTTGTGCAAGGAATAAAAATCATCCCAATTCCAGTGCAAGACGCTTCTTCCCTCAACTGAGCACAGTAATCCATTACACTGAGACAGCAGTGACTGAACAGAAGAAAGAAAGAAATCTAAGTGGGACCAAAATTAGTATATTCAATATGCTATTTTCAGAAAGTTGTAACTTATTTCTGAACAAAATTTCTTCAGGCAAATAAAAGACATTCGTCCTCATTAAGGAGTTTGTAGTTTTAAATAAACTTTTTAGTCACCTACGAGCAAGAAGTGGTACAAAAAGTGTCTTAACTTATGAAAAAAACATTAAACTATTACTTGCTGTGATTGAAGTACAGTCTCTAATGCCCTCTTGTGGGCAAATAAGATAAATGCTAATGGGATAAGGGTTTGCTGGTCCCAACAGACCAGGAGTTACTATTGGCAGGAGCAACAGAGGGTCCTGTGACACCGTTAGTCTTAAAGGTGCCACAGGACCCTCTGTTGCTTTTTACAGATTCAGACTAACACGGCTACCCCTCTAATATTGACAGGAGTAAAGTTTTAGAGTGTGGCACCCAAAAAGAACAAAATGGGAAAAATATATTGGCCTTTTCATATTTTTAACATTAATCGGGTACATATATTGCGGGAATGTCCTTGTTTTAGGACAAGGTGTGACATTATCCATCTGAAGCTCTTTTAATCCTCAGGTGGTGGTTGGTTTTTTGGGGGGAGAGGGGTGTTAATTACTTCGGCAGCACATATACTAAAATTGGGATCTGTCAATTTAATAAAGGAGTAAACCACATGGTAAGTTTCTACTCAAAGTAAATTCAGAGCCTCACTGAAGTCAATGGGGCCACACACAAGATTAGGGTGCCAATTGCAGCATTGGGCCCTTAGAACAGGAAACATCCACATTTGTAATATTGCTCCAATCAACTCTGGCAAACACTCATGCATGTGAACAGTCCCATTAGCTTCAAAAGTTACTCACATGCAGAAGTGTTTGCAGGGTCAGGCCCTCAACTTGCTTCACAAACCTTGTATTTAGAAGCCTCCTTAAGACTGAAAAGAAACAGTAGTTTGGATTTCCCAAATATAACAAAAAACCAACACGTTATAAGGTCTCACGTAAGAAAAAGAATTTATATTCGGCCTTAAATGAATTTTTCAGACAAATTTACGGAAATAACTAGCTTCCTCATTTTTTCGCTCATCTCTAAACTATTGGCTAGGAAAAAAAAGAAGTTGAGTAACCTGTACACCTAAGATAAATGGAAAATCATTGCAAATAATGTGTTTCCTTATTTGACATTCAAATACATGAGACGACTCACTCTGCTCTTCCAGTTAATAAGTAATAAAACAGAGTATTGAATGAATCCTTGACAAATTTAGGGATTAGGTACCAAATGGTGAATATCTACTCAAATTTTACTAGTGGAACTGACATTGGCCACTGTCGGAAGACAGGATACTTACTAGGCTAGATGGACCTTTGGTCTGACCCACTATGGCCGTTCTTATGTTAACTACCAGTGCATTGTAATTTGAGTCCTTTACATTTCCCAAGTTATGAAGGTTCTATTTTATTGCTTATAATACACACAGAGCCAGATTCTCAACTGGTGAAAATAGCAAAGCTCTCCCCTGACTCAATGGAACAAGGCTTTTCATGCCAGCTTAGGTTCTGGCCCATTATCTTTTACAGATAAAATGTATATTTTGATAGGACGGATATTTTAGTGCATTCCAATATGTTTTAAAGAACTTTCTCTACTAACTTGAAACATCTGCCTTCTATAATTCAGAAGACTGAATTGAGAAATGCAGCTTTCTAAAAACCTTTACACAAGAAATATTGTGGAGAAACATTTTTCGCCTACATGTTCACAGAATCTTACCTGAGGTTGTTTTGGTGTTTGCTGAAGAAACAAAACTAGCAAGATTGAGAACTTCCCCTGATGCAAGGATAAATGGTGAGGCAACAGTCACTGTATTTGTGACAGGATTTGATCTCTCTGGATTCATGTTCACCTGATTCTGCATTGCCTCCTTAAGAAGAAAAAGCAATTAGGCACACCTTTGATCTCATCTCCAATAAGAGAAATAATACTTGGCATCCATACAGCATTTTGGGGGCCTGATTCTCTGCATCTTGTGTAGTCAAATAATTGTATTTGCTTTGCACTGGTGCAAAAATAGGTTTAAAATACTACCAAATCAATCAGAAATGGCAGCATTTTACACTAGTGTAAATCAATACACAAGTTGCAGGGCAACAGAGAATCAAGCCCACTATTTAAATAGCCTTTTCCAAACATTAACTAAGCAACCGTGTAATAACATTAAAATAATCTGCTTCTTCCATTCCCATTTCCCAGAGGCATGTTTCCACAAACATTCCAACAACAAGAGAGTCAATTCCAGGAGTCCAGAAGCAGAGTTTCTGAAGAACTGCGTGTCTGCAAAGAAAACCAATGCAGCTCAGAAATGTTGAACATTATTCTCCAAATCTACCTTAGTGATGAAGAAACGAATATCAATTGACATTGCAATATTTTATACAAGTTACCACAATTCTGATTCAGGCATGCAAAAGAGAGTTTCTGTAGGAAATGTTCATTCTCATCGCATTGGCAAATGCAGTAGGCAGATAGCTTATAATTACAGGGAAAGTACGTTCACAAATGTCTTCCTTAACCCACCTGCAGCATTACCAGAGTCTCTGCATTGTTCTTGTCCAGGGCTATATCAAAGGCTGATTTATCGAACTTGCTGAAAGCATGAACATCAGCTCCATACTTTATAAGCAGCTCTACAACATCGCGATGGTTGTGTTCTGTTGCCCAGTGCAAGGCAGTCATCTTCAACATGTCCTTGGCATTTACATCAGCACCATTCTGAGAGAAATAAAAACATTGCTTTAAACTAACTGTATTTTTTTCAGAGCATGGCCTCTCCCTGATTCAAGAGAAACAGGCTAAACACAAAAGGTGGAATCACAAAGGTACTTCTGCACCTAAATCCCAGACTTAGGCAGCTACGTCCCAGTTTTGGTTCCACTGGAATCCACAAAACTCCTGCCGAACCCTACAAGTGCCTAAACTCACTCAGCGCCTACTTTTGTCAGAGCAAGAGTTCCCTTGGCACCTATGTTCCTGCCTCTGGGTATGTGCACTGCTGCCTACCTCCCACCAAAGCCCCAGCGTGAACGTGGTTCACGAACAAAGGGGAAGACAGACATTCGGCCAACTAAGACACATGCAGGGCTTGATCCAGTAGGCATACTCAGAGGTGCTTGAGGCACGACTCCAAGTGGCAGGTTCCCATTCGTAGACAGATGCCTCCCTGTAGCCCAGAGTTAGGCACCTATCTCTGATAGAAGAGCAGAACATAGCACACGCCCCTCATTAGCGTCTCCCCTTGGTAGCTTAGGGTGGAGCTGCCTACCATGCTGGCTTTTGTGGATTGCATTCCAACATCCATCTCCCCTCATTCGTGGTATGGAATATAGACACCTCGCCCAGCTTTGTGGGCCACAGTGTTGTCCCTGTGAGTGTCTAGGCACCTAAAAGTTAAGTGCCACCATCATGCTCAGCATTGCAACGTCTAAGTCCCTTCATGATCCCACCCAACGTGCTGTCAAATATGTGCGTATGCATGCGCACATACACCACTTAAGAATTTAGAGATTTGCTTTGGTACTAATTTCTTACAATTATACTCAGCCTAGGTATTATTTGTTACAACGGGTAAAACAATTCAGACAATAAAATTATTTACGCAAACAGTGTTGCTTTAACATCATTCTGAGCTTTGTGCTTCCTGTTCTCCTGCACAGGCATCACACTGTTTTAAATCAGCATTTCTCAAAGTGGGGGTCCCGACCCAACAGGGGGTTGCAAGACTATTGTCGGGGATCACAGTATTGCCACCCTTCCTTCCTCCTTCCCACCACAGAAGGGGGGAGGGATAGCTCAGTGGTTTGGGCATTGGCCTGCTAAACCCAGGGTTGTGAGTTCAGTCCTTGAGGGGGCCACTTAGGGATCCGGGGCAAAAATCAGTACTTGGTCCTGCTAATGAAGGCAAGGGGCTGGACTCGATGACCTTTCAAGGTCCCTTCCAGTTCTAGGAGATTATATTATTATAAATGGAGATATCCTAATAAAGGGTGGCATGATATGGGAATGAGGGGTGGGGGTGTTGTCACAGCCTGAAATATTTTCAAAGGGGGGCCCAGCAAAAAAAAAAAAAAGTTTGAGAACCCCGGTTTTAAATCTCCTGTAGTTATCACTAAATTAAGCAGTGATTTCATTGAATAATTCTGAGGTTTTCCTTAGAAAAGTTTTTTAAATGATACTTAAGAGGGGGAAGAAGTTTTGTAATTCATCCTACCAATAAAAATATCTAATTGGCATTGATCGACCAATAACTTCTTCACATAGAGAGTAATGCCTAATAAGGGACATTACAACGTAATTGACCGGATTTATATTCTGCAGATTGATACACAACATCTCACTTACCCTAATTAGCAGTTCTACAATATGTGTATGTCCATCAGCTGCAGCCATATGCAATGGTGTCCTGTCCACTTTGGTTCGAGCATCTCTGCTAACACCTGCTCGAAGCAGCACTTCTGCTGTTGAATAGTGGCCATACTGGGCCGCAAGATGAAGAGGTGATGTCCCGAGCTGTATATTAAAAAATGTTTTTAAAAAAGTTCTGTTCAACGTAGGTGTGGAAGCACATATTTATCTCCGTTAATGTGTTCAGCAATTTTAAAGAACTAGAATTACACCCCCACCATATCCCCCACAGTAGGGGAGGTACAAACCCTTAAGTGCACAGTGGCAAGGGGGGAAAAAGCCTGGCCAGAGGGCTGAATGTCAGGAAGTGGTAGAGGGCTGAGTTAAATGGATAGATCACCATGGGGTCTGGAGAGCAACTACTGGCAGGGGGCACCCAATGCAGAGGGATGGCCATGGTATGCTCTGCCAGAAGGGGGCAAACCAACCAGCAATTGACCCTGCAACAAGCACCAATTATATAAATGAATGATTGGGATTATAGTCCGTGCGTAGATAGCAAACAAAATTAGATTGTGATCACTTGCACCAAGGCAAATGTTAAAAAATAAACTGATCACTGAACTAAAGTTCTGTCAAATGAGATCGGATATACAATTACTTTAAATGAAACATTTAAAACATATCCACAAAAAAGGCATTAGCTGCCAATCAATACGGTTGGCTGTTCTAATTCCCTCTTATAACCTTTAAATTCAGTATTTAAATGTACTTAGCAAGTTAATATAGTTTGAAAAACATTGACACTTAAGGATGACTTTAAAGAAGACTTAAAAGGAGCGATCAAACACCCCCATACACAAGAACAGGTAAAAAATTGCTCAACATTTTATAACAGCGGCACCCAAACTGGTTACACTGGCAACGTACCAGGAGTATGAATGCCATGCTTTGGCCCCATCCTTTAACTACACCTCCACCCCGATATAACGCGACCCAATATAACACAAATTCGGATATAACACGGTAAAGCAGTGCTCCGGGGAGGGAGGGAGGGGACTGCACACTCCGGTGGATCAAAGCAAGTTCAATATAACGCGGACCTATAAGAGGTAAGATTTTTTGGCTCCCGAGGACAGCGTTATATCGAGGTAGAGGTGTATTTAAATCCATACTTAACTTTACTACCCCAAACTAGTCCCACTTACTCCAATGGGGCTACTCCATGATAGTAAAGTTATTCACAGGGTAATTCTTCCTGCAGGAACAGGGGTCAACCAATGTTGACCAGCTTTCAGGATCAGGGCCTAAGTCTGCATAAACACTTCAAAAGCATACGAATGGGAATGCTTGTTGCTTGAATTTCCCAGCAATGAAATGTCACAGTTAATCAGTCTGGTCGTCACACAGTTACAGAGCGAGGGTGACCAGGAGCTAAATTAGGACTCTCAATGTCTTCACTACCGTAGTAATCGATCGGGGATCGATTTATCATGTCTCGTTTAGACGCGATAAATCGATTCCCGAACGCGATCCCCGTCCACTCCGGAACTCCACCAGGGCGAGAGGTGGAAGCGGAGTCGACGGGGGAGCCGCGGCCGTCGATCCTGCACTGTGAGGACACGAGGTAAGTCGACTGAAGATACGCAACTTCAGCTACGAGAATAGTGTAGCTGAAGTCGACGTATCTTAGATCGATTCCCCCCCCCCAGTGTAGACCAGCCCTTAAGATTATCACCTACTCCTCAGGCTGCCCTCACAGGATCTGTTCTATATTTTAGTTGGAGTAAATACCTTTAAGGAAAAAGTAGCCTTTTCTATTAAAAACATACCCAGTCAGTGGTGAAAGGAGCACCATTTGCCATTAACGTTCTAACTTCATCATCTTGCCCTTTGCGAGCTGCTTCTAGCAACCTCTTTCCGAGGTCCACTAACGACATCTTTATACATGGGAACAAATATTTTCTGAAAGCTGCATTTTAAAACAGAAAAAAAAACCACTTTAATGTGCAATATGACTAAAATATCGTCAGCTAGACTAGGACATAGATTGATTTCCAGTGTGCATCTAAGCCTGATATGACCAGTAAATTACTTAATCAGTTCAAGTGTTTATGAAAATATAGATCTTTTTAATGTTCAGTACTTGCAACATGATAGGACTGCAAAATGCAACCCTGATCCTGCAACTGGATCAGCTGATACAGACCAAAGGCTCAAGTGTACCCCTGTTGACTTCAGAGGCTCAGCATGGACCTGAGTCCAAGTCTACAATAGCAACAGCAACACAGAGTACTTAGTAAATACAGCATTTTACAAAGATTAGTTACTTCATCTTCACAAACACCCCACCCCCAGGAGCGAAGGGGCTGATAACCTTGTCCTCGTCTTACAGCTGCCAAACACTGAAAAATAAAGTGACTTGTCCATGTTCATAAAGGCAGTCTGTTTTAGAGCTGGAAAGAGGAACTCCTGCGTTAAGTCTACTAAGCAATGCTGCCTCTGTTTTTCAAGCTATACTTTAAAGGTATAATAAATAGGTTAATCGGGGGATCTGAAGTTTTTGTCTGACGCAGATACAGTGGCATGTCATTCCTATGAAGAACTGACATGAAGCCTAAGTATTAATTTATGTGCGAGGCTCTTCAAATGGCTACAAGTGAATGTCTATGCATAGCAGTACTGAACTGCACAGTTAATCAGTGAATCCATCAGATCTTTAACTGAGAGAAAAGCTTTATGAAAAAAGTATCACAGGGTAGCCGTGTTAGTCTGGAACTGTAAAAGCGACAAAGAGTCCTGTGGCACCTTATAGACTAAGGTTAGTCTATAAGGTGCCACAGGACTCTTTGTCGCTTTTTATGAAAAAAAAAGTTATACCACTTCATTGAACAATTCAACAGAAGTGTCCAAATATACCATAAGTAACCCCCAGTACGTAAATGACAGTAAAACAATCTCTTTTAAAAAAACCTAATTCTCCTCAAGTAACATAGCTAATGTAAAACTCCCCATTTTACATGACGGTATTTTAAACCTAAGTGCGCAATTATTATATGCCAAGTATTAAACATAGAAGGCAGGAGTGTGACCATTTTTAGCTCGGTCATAAAAACCTGATGTTCAAGGAAACAAACTTGAAAGACGAAAAAAATCCTTGCACTATTTCTAGTTGTTCATACAGCTTGCATGACGACATCTTAAAAGGGCCACTTTAAAGAAGCTCCGCATCACGCTAAAGCAGTCTGTATTCCTTGCTGAACCTTTTAGGTGCGACCCCATTCCCACAAATGCTCACATACGTTTAACTTTGGCCCAATCCTACAAGGAGTACCATGCAGCACAAAACAGGCACCCACGTGCAGAGCTCATTACAGGATCAGGGCCTTTTTGTACATAAACGTTGACTTTGAGGCAATCGTGCACATGTGTAAACACAGGCAAGCGTTAGTAGGATCCTCATGGCCTTAGCTTCACTTACGCTGATTCTTAGTAGGGCAGCCTTTATTTTGAATGCTCCTTTAACCGTCTTCCAAGCCCCAGTTTTACACTTAACGTGCCACGCGTGAACAGCTCCGCTGAGTTCAATGTGCATAAAGCTAATCATGGGTGTAAGAATTTGCAGAATTGGGGCTCAACGGGGGTGGTTTGGATTTATTTTAAAACCTGCAAAAACCGCAGTTTCTCTCAGCGCACTTTAACCTAACTCTGGATTCATTATTGAACAGCTATAAAATCATCAAAATCAGGAGCCCCCCCCCCCCACCATGCTCACAATCCCCCCCACCCTAGTCAAGGTCTCCGTAGGATCTGACACCTGAAACTTCCCTCCTCTCCAGCAGCAACAGGTGTCTTGAGAAAAGCTTCAGCTAAAAACTGATTTGTAACCTTTCAAGGGATCCGAATAAACGAGTAAAGCCCCGCACTCGTTTCTACTCATTCGGGGTCCAGGAGCACCTGCCCCCACCCCCAATGCTCTGCAACACCCCCTCCCTGCCAGCCCCTCAACCCCACAGAAGCGGGGACCCCCCCGCCCCGGGATTCACCCTCTCACCTCAGGCTCCCTCCCTTAGCCCCAATCTCGGGGGGGGGGAGGGGCAAAGACCTTCCCAACCCCCCGCCTCCCCTCCAGGCAGGGTACCCCGCCTCTCCCAGAGACAGCCCCCCCAGGGGCCTCTTCCCCAAGTGACCCCACCAGGAGGGGACCCCCCCACTCACCCCTGCGAGGCGGAGGCGGCCCCCGGCGGCGCCAGCGTGGGCGTCCCACGGGCCGGGGTAGGAGGTGGGGTGGCTGGGGGTTACCTGCTTTTAACCGCCCCCCCCCTCTGCCCGGGAGGGAGGGAGACAAAATGGCGGACCCGGAAGTGGAAGAAGCCCCCCCCCCCCTCCCCGCGGCGGAGGGATACACGGAGGGGGGAAGAGGCCGCCTAAAGCTGCTCTCGTCACACGGGCCCGCGGGGCACGAACCGTTATAGGGGGACAGGGGAGTAACAGTGTGTCGGGGGATCGCCTAGCGATTCACGGCTGTAGCCCTCCTCCACGGGCCCGCCCAGTGCGGCATAACTCGAGCGATCACTAACGGTTCACGGGCTTGGGGAGGGGACAACCCCCCCGCCCCCATGCGCCTGGATTATTTTTCTCCGCGGAGGGATACGACGGCGTTACTACAAGGGAGACGAGTGAGCGGGCGGACGTCCTGGCTGTAGTCCCGGCCGGCACTTTAGGCGCCAAGGATGAAAGTGAAGCGGGTGTTGCCAGTCCCCAGGGAGATTTGTTGTCCCAGATCCCTCAGTGGTTCCCTCAAGGATTGAACTCCCAACCCTGGGTTTAGCAGGCCAATGCTCAAACCACTGAGCTATCCCCGAACGATCTTGTCTGATCTTCAGTGGGGAAAATAGTAGTTACTCAATTTAGCAAACTCAAGGTGAAGTCCTAGTGAGGCTAGGGTTACCATACGTCCGTTTTTTCCCGGACACGTCCGGCTTTTCGGCAATCAAACCCCTGTCCGGGGGGAATGGCCAAAAAGCCAAACATGTCCGGGAAAATGCCAGCCGGGCACTTCCCCGCCCGCGGCGGCTCTGCTCCTCCCCGACTCTTCGGCTCTGTTTAAGAGCCGAGCGCTACGGGCTTTGGACAGCCCCTATACCTCTGGACCCTGCGCTGCCGGAGCCTGGGAGGGGAAGTGCCCAGCCGGTGGCTGGGGTCCGGAGGCATAGGGGCTGCCTGAAGCCCGAGCGCTACCGGCTTCACCGTTTGCCGGGCAGCCTCCAGACCCTGCGCCCCTGGCTGGGCGCTTCCCCTCCCGGGCTCCAGCTGCGCAGAAGAAGCGCCAGCCAGTGGCGCAGGGTCTGGGGGCTGCCCGGCAAAACCGTGAAGCCGGTAGCGCTCGGGCAGCCCTTTTCGCGTGGCTGGGAGTGGGAGGGAGGAGGGGGCGGAGTTAGGGCGGGGTTGGGGTGGGAAATAGGCGGGGCCAGGGCCCCGTGGAGGGTCCTCTTCTTTTATTTGTTAAATATGGTAACCCTAAGTGAAGCCAAAGCACAGAGTAAAAATCATAAATGAATCAAACTGTACTATAGACTCACTGGATAGAAATTCCATGCTTGAATAATAAGAGTATAGCAGTAGGAATAATAGTCTACTGATTCTCATGACCTGACTAGGATGGTGATGGTGATTGTGAAATGCTTCAGGATGATTAAAGAGGCTATAGAAATAGAAAACTAAGTACTAATGGGAGATTTCACAACTATGCCCATATTGACTGGGTACATGTAACCTCAGGATGGGATGCAGAGATAAAGTTTCTAGACACCATTACTGACTGCTTCTTGGAGCAGCGAGTTCTGGAACCCACAAGGGGAGAGGCAATTCTTGTTTTAGTCCTAAATGGGAGCATAGGATCTGGTCCAAGAGATGAATATCACGGAACCGCTTGGTAATAGTGACCATAATATAATTACATTTAACATTCTTGTGGGGCAAAAAACACCAAAGAAGCCCACCACAGTAGCATTTAACTTCAGAAAGGGGAACCACACAAAAACGAGGAAGCTAGTTAAATGGAAATTAAAAGGTACAGCCCCAAAAGTGAAATGACTGCACACTGCGTGGAAACTTTTTAGAAACATAATAGAGTCTCAAATTAAATGTATATCCAAAATAAAAAAACACAGAAAGAGGACCAAAAAAGTGCCACCATGGCTAAACAATAAAGTAAAAACAAACGGTTAGAAGCAAAAAGACATCCTTTAAAAATTGGATGTTAAATCCTACTGAGGAAAATAGAAAGCAGCATAAACTCTGGCAAGTCAAATGCAAAAGTTCAGGCCAAAAAAGAATTTGAAGAGCAACTAGCCAAAGACTCAAAAACTAAAGGAGCATTCAAGGAAGATGAGGCCATCATAGAGAAGCTAAATTAATTCTTTGCATTGGTCTTCACTGCAGAGGATGTGAGGGAGATTCCCACACCTGAGCCATTCTTTTTTAGATGATAATCTGAGGAACTGTCCCAGATTGAGGTGTCGATAGAGGTGGTTTTGGAACAAATTGATAAACAGTGAGGAGTTACCAGGACCAGATGGTATTCACCCAAGAGTTTGGAAGGAACTCAAATCTGAAACTGCAGAACTACTAATTGTGGTATGTACCTATCGCTTAAATCAGCTTCTGTACCAGGTGGCTGGAGGATAGCTAATGTGACACTAATTTTTTAAAAAGGCTCCAGAGGCGATCCTGGCAATTACAGGCCGGTAAACCTAACTTCAATGCCAGGAAAATTGGTAGAAACTATAGTAAAGAACAGAATTATCAGACACATAGATTAACACGATTTGAAAACATCTGCTCAATGTGAAGTGGCAGGCAAAAATCCCAACAGAATGTTGGGAACCATTAGGGAAGGAATAGATAATAACAGGGCCGGCTTTAGCAAGAGCGGGGCCCGATTCCTGGGGGCGTGGCTTGCCACAAGCCCCGCCCCCAGGAATCGGGCCCTTCTCTGGCCGGAGCTCCAGCCGCGGTCGTGGGGCTTGGGTCTGGCCCGGAGCCGCTCAGCCAGGGCCAGGCTGGAGCTGAGCGGGGGGGGCCCCGGAGCCGAGCCGGACCCGGAGCCGAGCCACGGGGGCCGGGCTCGAGCCACGGGGGCCGGGCCGGACCCAGAGCCGCTCAGCCGGGGCTGGGCTCGAGCCGCGGGGCCTGGGCCAGACCCGGAGCCGAGCCGCAGGGGCCGGACCGGATCAGACCCGACCCGGAGCCGAGCCGTGGGGGCCGAGCTCGAGCCGGAGCCGCTCAGCCGGGGCTGGGCTCGAGCCGCAGGGGCCGGGCTGGACCGGACCCGGAGCCGAGCCACGGGGGCTGGGCCGGACCCGGAGCCGCTCAGCCGGGGCCGGGCTCGAGCCGCGGGGCCCGGGCCGGACCCGGAGCCGAGCCGCGGGGGCCGGGCCCGAGCCGCTCAACTGGGGCTGGGCTGGAGCCGAGCCGAGGGGGCCAGGACGGAGCCGAGCCGAGGTGGCCGGACCGGCTCCCCGGGGCCGGAGCTGCTTGGCCGGGGCTGGACTGGGCCACGCCGCGCCTCCCCGGAGCCCTTCTCACACCCCCCCAACGCCCCCAGCTTACCTGTTGCTGCCGCCGCCTGCCCCTGCTTCTTTTCAGACTTCCCGCGAACCTCTGATTCGTGGGAAGCAGGGGCGGGGGAGGAGCAGGGGGCGGAGCGAGTAGGGGAGGGGAGGAGGGGGAAGTGAGTAGGGGAGGGGAGGAGGGGCGGGGTGGACAGCTGCGGCGCGGGGCCCTCTTGGCGCGGGGCCCAATTCAGCCGAATCGGCTGAATCGGCCTAAAGCCGGCCCTGGATAATAAGACAGAAAATATCATAATGCCACTTTATAAATCCATGGTACACCCACACCTTGAATATTACATGGAGTTCTGGTCGTCCCATCTCAAGACAGATATAGTAAAATTGGAAAAGGTATAGAGAAGGGCAACAAAAATCATTAAGGGTGTGGAACAGTTTCTGTATGAATAGAGATTAAAAAGACTGGGACTTTTCAACTTGGAAAAGAAATGAGTGAAGGGGGATGTGGTAGAGATCTATAAAATCATGAATGATGTGGAGAAAGTGAATAAGGACGTTTTATTTACTCCTTCACATAACACAAGAACCAAGGGTCACTCAATGAAATTAATAGGCAGCAGGTTTAAAATAAACATAAGGAAGTACTTCACAGAGCATACAGTACTTCACAGAGCATACAGTCAACGTGTGCAACTGCCCAGAGCCCGGACAGAGGGGAAGCAGTGGAGCATTTAACAGCAGGGCTGCTGGGTCCTAGAGAGAGCCAAATGCAGAACAGTCTGAGGGAGAGGATTGGCTGCTGGGGTCTCTGGGAAGGGGAGGGGAGGGGTGGGGGAAGGAACTCACCTGTGAGTGTGACTCTTTCCCCCCGGCGTGAGGTGAGGCAGGCTCGGCAGCTCTGGCACCAGTATCCTTTGTTGTCCCCAGGGCCGGCTCCAGGTTTTCTGCCGCCCCAAGCGGCAAAAAAAAAAAAAAAAGCCGTGGCAGCACGATTGCGCAATTCCACTCTTTGGTGGCAATTGGGTGGCAGGTCCTTCGCTCCGAGAGGGACTGAGGGACCCGCCACCGAATTACTGCGCTGCAGACCCAGACGTGCCGCCCCGATAGCGGCTGGAGTGCCGCCCTTTGGTATTGGCAGCCTCAAGAACCTGCTTCTTTAGCTGGTGCCTGGAGCCGGCCCTGTTTCCCACTTATTCTGTAGCTACATCTGTCATGCTTCCCCACTCCTTCACAATTCTGCAGTGCAATTTCCTTTGTTCCCCTTGCTTTTATCCATAATGGCTGTTCAGTAAAACCACTTTTCCCTGGCTGATGGAATTGATCTGCAAAGGGATTTATTAAATGCAGCATTTGTCAGAGCTGTTTTTTAAAAGATATTTAAACCCACTTGCTTTACTCAAAGGGAATATTTGTGCTTAGGCTTGTGCATCCAGTGTGCCTTCTTGGTGGCTAGTAAGAGGTAATAAGATCACAATTATTCCTTTGAGGTCATGGATTAGTCCAGGAAAGGAGAGACGAATTAGGTGGCCCATGCTAGGAGATTCCCTATGCATCTACCAGAGCGGGGGAAGAGAAGAGATGGAGGGCAGGGAAAAAGTCAGTTCAGCCTGCTTATGGAGCTACAGCAATAACTGCAGTTGTGTATCCAGTTGTGTATCCCCCCTCTATCACTGAATTGTTTTCTTCCTAACCAGGAGTCAGATTCTATTCTATTCATGTTCTTAAAACAATGCCCATCCCTGGTTATGTGAGCCCTGGGGCCTTGACAATTTGTCCCTTATATGGACTAACCTCATTCCTTGGATTTAAGCACGTTATGTTAAATGATCACATTAATTTACATTTTGATAAAACAGCCAAAGTTTTATGGGTGGGGTAAAACATAGGAGTACTGTTAACTTTCTATAGCACTTTATGCTCTAAAAGAAGTTGGTGCCTAACTTCCCTTAGGCTACCACTTTTTCACAGAGGCTTACAAACATGCTTTATTTGGTTATGTTGACTGAACTGTAAAACCCAGCTCAGCCCCTTTGGCCCCCACACCAGTCAGCTGACTCCTGGGACAAGGGACCAGGCTGGATCAGAGGTGCTGGAACAAATTTTATAGTGGGGTGCTGAGAGTCAGTGAACCAATCTGTAAACATAGGATGGAAACCACTTCAAGCCAGGGGGTGTGCACTTCAGCACCATGGGCTGGAATGGTGGTGGTGGAGGGTCTGGCTGGAGTCAGGGGACAAAGAGACTTGGCTGGGGCGGCGCATGACTACCATGATGGGGTGAGAGGCTGAAGATCCTCACTGGAGTGAGAGAAGATAGGAGCCCAAATGATTGGACAACAGTATACGAGTCACATCAAATAGAATAAAAAATAGAAAAAATAATACATTTATAAAAAGTGCAAAATAAATTTAAAATAGTAATAATGAATAAAATACAAAAATATTAACAGACTTAAAAAAAGTAAAATAATAAAAACTGAAAAATAAAAGAATTGTAAAATACATAAAAACCATAAAAGGGGAAATAAAATTAAAAGAAACTTAATATATATATATGTATAAACAACAATAAAATAAAAAAGGAAATACAAGTAAAATATATTAAAAAGGTAAAAATATAACTATTAAGAAAAAACACACACACAAAAAGAAAGAAAAAAGAAGTACAATTGTAAAACCGAGGGCAAGAGTCCATGGGGCTTGTGCTTCTATATCATAGGTGAGGAGCTCTGATGTGTGCCCCCATGTCCCCCCTCTGTCCCCCGTGTGGACAGGGCTAGACAGCAGTCTCACTCCGGCCATGCGGCCACCCCAGCCTGGGAGTGAGGGGCGGCGCCCTCCCGGGCTTCCGGACCCACAGACAAAGCCCGGGGGGAACCACTCCCATTTATATACTTGCTGGACACACAAGGCTCTTGCTCATGTTGTACAGGAGGGCTAAGCGACCCCCCTGTTATACACTGAGCAATGAGGGCTCCCGCCGTGTGGGGCAGAGGCGAGACCCTGCGCTCCAGGGACGAGGTAGCTGGTGGACAGACCCCGACGGAGCGGGGAATGTCGGCAGGCGCCACTCTGCCTTGGACGGAGTCATCTCCACTTGAGCAAGCGAGACTCCCCGCAACCACCAGGCACCTCTTCCGTCAGTGGACGATGACCCTGACTCCGAGAGAGACCCCCGGGAGAGCGAGAGAGAGACGGGGTGTCCCTCGGCTGGGCCCCCTGGGGCGAGATTCAGCCCAGCCGCAGCGGGGTACACAAGGTACTAGGTGGAGAGGGGAAGGAGAGAGAGAGCCGGGCTGGAGGCCTCCGGGCTCTGCTCCCCTCTCTGCACCAGCCTGAGTCTCCCCCACTCAGGGCTTTTCCCAGCGTGTACCCAGCTCACCCAACCTTGTGTCATGGGTCCGGGCCAAGCCTTCGGAATGAGGGGAGAGAAAAGGGCAACGCTGCCTCTGCCCGGGCTGTGCAGGGAATCACCCCGCCCTTCTGGAACTACCTCTGGGGACCCAGCTGGGATTGTAGCTCACTGAGACTTCCAGAGCCTGGCCCCATTGCGGTCACTCCATGAGGTAGAACAGAAACACCTGCCTTTAAAATTCAACTGTATCTAGGGTGACTAGGGTTACCATACGTCTGGATTTTCCCGGACATGTCCGGCTTTTGGGGGCTCAAATCCCCGTCCGGGGGGAAATCCCCCAAAGCCGGGCATGTCCGGGAAAATCGGGAGGCTCGGCCGGGGCCTCTTTGTGCGGGGCCGGGGGCATGGCCGGGCCAGGGGAGCCGGGCCGGGGGCCAGGCCGGGCCAGGGTCGCAGTGCCGGGCCGGTCCGGGCCCACGGGGCCGGGCCCGCGGGGCTGGGAGCCGAGCCGGGCCCGCGGGGCTGGGAGCCGGGAGCCGGGCCCGCGGGGCCGGGAGCCGGGCCGGGGTTGGGGAGCCGGGAGCCGGGTCGGGGAGCCGGGAGCCGGGCCGGGGTCGGGGAGCCGGGCCGGGGCTGGGAGCCGGGCCGGGCCGGGGTCGGGGAGCCGGGAGCCGGGCCGCGGGGCTGGGAGCCGGGGGGTGCGCCGGGGGTGGTCGGCCAGGGCCCGAGCCGACCCAGGCTGGAGCCGCCGGGGGCCAGCCTGGGCCGCGCCGCGCCTCGCCTCCTTCTCCCTCCCTCCCCTCCTTACCTTACCTGCTTCAGGCTTCAAGCAGGGGAGGGGGCGGAGACTTTGGGAGGGGGCGGAGTTGGGGCGTGGGCGGGGCTGGGGGCGGGGCCGGACCCCCCGGGAGTGTCCTCCATTAGGAGGCACAAAATATGGTAACCCTAAGGGTGACCCCACCTGTATTTCAAGTTCCGTAATAGAGGACACTGCTGCGGGGGGAGGGGGTGAGCTCGAGGGGGTATTTTGGGGTGCTGGAGGGGTGTGTGTGTACTGGGAGATGGTATTTGGGAGGTGCTGGACAGAGTATTTGGGGTGTGTAAGAGCAGGGGTGCCTCTCGGGACCGGGGGACCTCCCGCAGGCATGCTGCTGAAGGCAGCCTGACTGCCGCCCTCAGGGCAACCGGCAGGCAG